>NC_056733.1:38458439-38825939 GCF_019279795.1 Protopterus annectens
TACCCTCAGCACCTCCCTCACTCAGTGTGTGTGGTGTTGTCCACCTCCAGACCACTGACCCAGGCAGACAGGTACACCAGGGTCATTGAGTCATTGGGTGGTGGTACAGCCATGTACATGCATAATGTATATGGCCTGGCGACAGATATCGGCATCGGTGGGAAACCAAAGAATCACCAAGGAAGAATCACAGGTCAGGTCAGCAGTCAGGTGTGTGTAGTAAGTACAGCGTACCATCCATATCCCCATCATCTCGACTAATACATGAAGAAGCCTGCCACCACGGAGTGGATACTGGCTGGCATCAATATCTGCAAGGGTTGCTGAGGTGTAGCCCATGGATGCGTGTGCCTGCTGCATTCTGGTGGTGCTTCAATGGCGGTCCGCACGACAAGGCATCTCCTGCAGTACATTGCATGTGTTCTCCTCTCAGTATATGCCCAGTATCTTATACCTACTACCTATGTACCCCTATCTCTGCAATGTCTGCACATAGCTGGGGTTGCGGGTTTGCTGTTGGTTGTCGTTTGTACTTGTGTGATGAGTCACAGTTGCCTGATTCTGAGTAGTGTGTGTGTTAACTGATTGAGCCCATTAACTCCCTGTTGTTGCTGCCAGCCAAACTCCCTTTGCTGCTTGGTGTCTGAGGCTTTCTTAGGGTTGTTACCTCTGTCTCCTTGCCTGTCTTAGGGTGTCCTCTGGCTACGGGCTGGGTACTTGTACATACCTCTGTACAGGGACAACTGGAGTTGAGCACATCTTAGCTGCATGTCTTACTGGGTCGGGATGCTACTATAGCCTGCTATGTTGTTAGTGTGTCATGTGTGTGTCTGTTGCTTTGTCAGTATGTTCACACACACCACAACTGCTGCCAGGGGCAGTAGCAGTAGGTGTTGTAGCGCTTGCAGTATCTGCTGTTTGGTCTCCTGTACTCTACCACTTACACAGACATGTGACACATATGTATTACTACCAACTTTAGACAGGTTATGTGTGTTGTGTTAGTGTACTTTGTCTGACACTGCTTTTTCTACTACCTAAAAGGGTTTGACACATGACCTGTTTTCATTTTTCATATTGCTAAAATGCTGTGCATGTGCTCGCTGCTGGTGGCTTTTTGGGGACTTACCCTGGACGACTGTGCTGTGACAACTGGGACTGCTGGGGCTGTTAATGGTAAGTAATGGTTGACTGCTTCTGCAACTGTTGGTGTTTGTTTTGTATGGCGCACTATTTTGCTGTGTTTTGGGACTGTCTTCTGCTACTGTTTTGGGTGTATGTGCTTATGCAAAACTGTTTGGGTGTATGAGTGTTTATGCAACTGTTTGGATGTATGAGTGCTATATGCAAATTTTTGTGTTGTATTGTATTATGCTTTTGTTTTTGTTTTGTGCTTGTGTGTTGTTGCTGTGTTCGCCGATCCGCAGTGCGGCGTGGCCCGCCGTGTGGTGTTGTGTGCGTGGGGGTTTGCCTTAGGCCCTGCTTTTTGCTGGTTTTCACTTTCCGCGATCTTCCGCCAAGCGTTAGCAGGTACGGCGCGCAGCACCGCCACACGGTTTAGCGGTGGCAAGGTGCCTTGCGGTTTGATGTATAGCGTGGCGGGCATTTGTCTCGCGATCTACACGCCGGAACCCATCCTAAGGTCTGTCTGATTCTGACCCTAAGTGAACATGTACAAATTGTGCATGTGTATCCTCTCAGTATATGCCCACTATCATATACCTACTACCTATGTATTCTAAGGTCTCTCTGATTCTGACCCTAAGTGAACATGTACAAATTGTGCATGTGTATCCTCTTCAGTATATGCCCACTATCATATACCTACTACCTATATATCCTGAGGTCTCTCTGATTCTGACCCTAAGTGAACATGTACAAATTGTGCATGTGCATTCAGTATGATGATATTTAATTTAACATTCATTTATTTACAACCCCCTTGCGTTAACCAATATTAACAAAAGTAAATATAGAAAGGAATAGATTAAGGAGATAGAAGGATAGAAATCAAACCAAACTGAATATTTGGGAACAGCTATGGTGGTCAGATGATGAGGAACATAGTGATATATGCTGTGGCTGGAATATGAAGGAATGGCCAGGACTGAGGGATTTATGGTTTTCACTGATTTTATAAAAATTCAACTGGCATAATGGTTGGCTTTTATTTCAGAAGCTATGAGGAAAACTCCTTTCTTAAGGGGTTGGTAAGAATGTCTTAGAATGCCTTGACAGGTCTTAACTCGGATGGTTAGAAAAAGTAGTGAAAGAATGACAAAATCAGTTCGATGTTTAAAATTGTTTGTTTACTTGGACATAGAAGTCTTAGTTATTGAGATATGCTACCAGTTCTGTGAGATTCAGATATTTTGTATGAAATATTTATGGAAGAGGTTGTGTGAATGACTAAATCAGTTGGACGTTTAAACTGATTTGGCTGCTTGGGCATCTAAATGTTAGTTACTGAGATACACTACCATTTCTGGGAGATTGAGATATTTTATATGAAGTATTTACAGAAGAGTTTGGGTAAATATTTCATACTCCTCACAGACTGAATAAAATGTTTCCAGGAATGAATTAGTGTGTTGGTGACATCAGGAATGAGGACAGGGAACATAGGAACATATATTCTGGTTATATGTTTGATTAGACATGTTCAGGTGAGACACTGAGAATAATTTTTAAAGAGTAGCTGGCAGAAGAGTTGAAGTTTAATAGGCAAATACACGCAACTAAGAATGAGAAAAGTTTGCTAAATATTATCATTTTAATTGCAAAAAAAAAACCCAATAGCTAGAACATGGAAAACAAATGCTTTACCATTTGGTTAGAATGTACTACAATTAATGGACAGCATAACAAAAAGAAAAAGTATAAATAAAGATGAATGCCCTGATTAATGTATAAAGATAGAATCAAGGCATAATTGTACTTAAAATATACAGGGGAGGTAACAGTTGGATTAAATGGGAATGTTTATTATCTTAAATTAATTGAGCATTTTATGCTTTACTTCATTTTTTTGCTTATTTATTTATGCATCAGTCCCGACTAGTAACCCTCCTTTTACCTCCCCCTTCCTCACCCCTCCCCTAGCCACCATGCCTCACATCATCAGATCATTGCATTCCTTCCTCTGCAGGCTCTGGCTCACCCTTTACCCTTCCCTTCCCTCCTCACTCAACCTCTCAGACCTGTTATAACATGCTTAACTACCTCACTTCATCTCAACTCCAAATACATATTTATTTATTTCACATTTGTTAACCGGGTTAGTCCAACTGGGTGAGAAATTACCCATTTTCAGTGGAGACCCGAGGGGAAAAGCCCCAAACAAAATATACAAATACATACAATTAGAGACAAGTTAACAATATAAAGAGCAAAACAAACTTATAGATACAATGGATAAGACAAATAAATATAATCCAAAGAATAGCACATAGCTATATACAAGGTCAGAAGAAGGAAAGTGCAAAAGAAGATAGGAGTAGAGGAGGAATGAAGTGATCTAGAGGGAGGAGAAAAAAGAAGAGCAGCAGGATAAAGTAAGTTATATAAAATGGAGGGTATAGAAAGAAGAGCAGTAGGATAAAGTAAATTATATAAAGAGGGAGGGTATAGAAAGAAGAGCAGTAGGATAAAGTAAATTATATAAAGAGGGAGGGTATAGAAAGAAGAGCAGATTGGATAAAGTAAATTATATAAAGAGGGAGGGTATAGAAAGAAGAGCAGATTGGATAAAGTAAATTATATAAAGATGGAGGGTATAGAAAGAAGAGCAGATTGGATAAAGTAAGTTATATAAAGAGGGAGGGTATAGAAAGAAGATCAGTAGGATAAAGTAAATTATATAAAGAGGGAGGGTATAGAAAGAAGAGCAGATTGGATAAAGTAAATTATATAAAGAGGGAGGGTATAGAAAGAAGAGCAGATTGGATAAAGTAAATTATATAAAGAGGGAGGGTATAGAAAGAAGAGCAGATTGGATAAAGTAAATGATATAAAGATGGAGGGTATAGAAAGAAGAGCAGATTGGATAAAGTAAGTTATATAAAGAGGGAGGGTATAGAAAGAAGAGCAGTAGGATAAAGTAAATGATATAAAGAGGGAGGGTATAGAAAGAAGAGCAGATTGGATAAAGTAAATTATATAAAGAGGGAGGGTATAGAAAGAAGAGCAGTAGGATAAAGTAAATTATATAAAGAGGGAGGGTATAGAAAGAAGAGCAGATTGGATAAAGTAAATTATATAAAGAGGGAGGGTATAGAAAGAAGAGCAGTAGGATAAAGTAAATTATATAAAGAGGGAAGGTATAGAAAGAAGAGCAAATTGGATAAAGTAAGATAAGAGAGGAAAAAGGTCTTAATGATAAGTCTAGTGAAGAAATGGGAATATGGAAAGGGATGAGTTAAGTAGGATGGTTACAGGCACTTATAGGGTTGCCATGGAGGTACAAAATAAGGTCATGTTTGAAGTTAGGAAGAGAGGTATGACTTCTAATATGGAGTGGAAGATTATTCCAAATAAGGAGATGGAGTGTTTATAAAGTATTTTACCTATGTTAATATTGTGTTTATAGACTTGTAGAAAGAGTTTATCAGAGCTGCGCAGGGATCGGGGAGGGGTGTACCAGGTGATCAGGTCAGACAGAGATGGACAGTCAGAGTTAAAATTAAGAATTCAGAAAGCTTGGATCAACTGACATTTGGTCAGAAGGTGTGGAAATTCGAGCCAGTGTAGTTTTTTGAGAGCAGAACAGTGATGGGATTTATAGGGGCTGCTGGTGACAAATCTAGCAATTTTGTTATAAGTTTGGTCAAGTTTTGCCAGCAGGTTATATTGTAAATTGGAAAATAGAGGGGAGCCATAGAGGAGGGCGGGGAGGAGATAGGATTGGGCTAGCAGTAGTTTAGAGTTGGAGGTCAGGAATTTGCTGTTTCTATATAACATGTCCAGTTTTTGGTGTGTTTTCTTTATAGAATGAAGAATGTGGAGGTCTAGTTTGAGCTGGTCATCAATGATGACACCTAGGAGTTTAGTGTGTAAATCTGGTGATATGATGGTGCCATTTAGTGAGGATACGAGAAAGGTGGATTTGTGATGGGCAAGAGCTTTAGGTAGGAATAGTAAGAGCTTAGTTTTAGAGGGGTTCAGGATAAGTTGATTGTTGGAGAGCCACTTCTCAACAGAGTGAAATGAAGACTGGATGATATGGTGGAGGTTATTGATAGAGTCAGAAATGGAAATCAGAGTTGAATCATCTGCATACTGTATGATAGGGGAGAGATTGCTGGCAGTGTGTAGGCCATTGGTGAAGAGGTTAAAAAGGAGGGGGCCGCGAACTGAACCTTGATGAACACCGGTCTGAACTGGCAGAAAGGGTGAGAAGGAATTTTGCCATTTAACTGCTTGTAAGCGACTGGACAGGTAACTAGAGAACCAGTTTAGAGTGGGGATAGAAAAGTTCAGCTGAGAAAGTTTTTGAAGTAGAAGCTTGTGAGAAACAGTGTCAAAAACCTTTGACAGATCTAAGAAAAGGCAAGACACAAGTTTATTATTGTCTCTGGCCTTGGCTACTATATGAGAGAAGGATAAAAGTGCTGTGTTAGTACTATGCTTGGGCCTAAAACCATTCTGGGTATTGGTTAAAAGATTGCTTTGAGTAAGGTAGGAAAGCAGTTGAGAATAAATACACTTTTCTAGAATTTTGGAGAGGGGAGAAAGAATAGCAATGGGACGGAAGTCAGATGGTTCTGTGGAGTTTCCACCCTTATGTAGTGGGATAATATAGCATTCCTTCCAAATAGACAGAAAAATAGACTCTTGGATTGAGTGGTTTATTAGAATGGAGACAGGAAGGGCCACAGAGTTAGCAGCAATTCTTAGGAATTGGGAAGGTAGGTTATCAGGGGTGGGGGAACAAGATTTGAGTTTACTAAGGTGAGTTTTAATATAACTAACAGATACAGGTTTGAGCAAGAAGGGATTAGAGGCGTCAGATTGGGGGTATGGAGAAAAAGTGGGTGTGGTAATAGAAGTGAAAGTACTGGAAGTGGAATTAGAGGTGGGGATGGGAATATTAGAGTTGTTAGGTACAAGTTTATAAATGGTATCAATAACGTAGTGATTAAAATGAATGGCGGTATCAGAGGGAGATTGATTGGGAAAAGGATTGGGGATTGAGGGTGAGCTAGAGTTGAGAAGAGTTTTTATGGATGACCAGAACTTCTGGGGGTTAGTAGGTTTCAGAGATTGATCAGAGAGGTAACATTTTCTTCTGTCCTGGTTGACTCTTTTTTTTTTTGTAAGGTTTCTAAGTTCCACATAAGATTGAAGGAAGACAGAAGATTTGTTTTTTTTTATATTGTTTCCAAGGGGCATCTCTTTTACGCATAAGGTGGAAGGTTTCTTTGGATAACCAGGGGGCATGTTTAGCTTTGACTTTTATTTTCCTGATAGAGGCCAGAGAGTTGAGTATGTTTAGGAATGTCTGATTGAAGTAGCTAACTGCATCATTTAAAGGTAGAGAATATAGGCAGGACCAGTTAATATTTGAAAGAATTTTGTTAAAGGAAGTGATATTGAAATTTCTTTGGTTACGGATATATTTAAAGAGATGAGAACAAGTGAGTTTGGGTGAGTACCTAGTAATGTGGATAGGTAGGTGATCACTAATGGAGTCAGACAGTGTTCCTGGCTGGTGGTACAAATTAGGAGAATTTATGAGAATCCAGTCTAGGATAGAATTGGAGTGGTTTTTGCCAAGGCGGGTGGGGGAGGAAATAAGTTGAGTAAAACCGTGTAGGTTGAAACTATGAGACGGTGTATTAGAGTTAACTAAGTTCCAGTCAATATTTACATCCCCAAGTATAATAGTTTCAAAGGGAATGTGATGAAAACACCAAGATAAGATGTTTTCAAGGATGGTGATATTATTTCCTGGTGGAATATAGATTGAGGCTATGGCCATTTTTTGGTAGTTGTTGAGATGACAGGTTACTATGAGTAGCTCTGCAGGGTGGAAGGAGGTAGGGGTAATTGAATGTGGTAAAATACTGAGAGAGTCAGAAAAAAGAATGGAGACACCACCTCCCTTTTTGCTAGGTCTGTCCTTTCTGTAGATATTGAAACTGGGGGGGAGATCTCAGAGTTGTAGATGTGGGGTTTTAGCCAAGTTTCACAGAGAGTTAAAATGTGGGCAGTGTAGTTTTGAATGAGAGCATGGAGATCAGGCACTTTGTTGCAGATACTCTGGATATTAAGGGAGAAGAATTTAAGTCTTTTGGTTTTGTATGTAGAAGTGAGAGTGATGGGGAGGTACTAGTGAGAGTAGGATTGCTACAGGTGCTGGGGGAAGAAGTAATAGTAGATGGAGTAGAGGAATTAGAAGATAAGAGTTGGATATTAGGACCAGGGTTGGAATGTATATCACCTGAAAGGAGGAGTGTTGTCAGGATAGAGAGTAAAGAGATAGGATGAGGGAGAGGATAGAGAAATTTGGGTTTTAAGTTTGAAATTAGTTTTCATAAGGGGAGTAATTTTATTTTAAAGAATAAATAATGTGGTAGAGTACAGTGAGTGTGAGCATGTAGGAGTATGGTAGGACCTGGATAGATTTTGGGAGGGATGTAGGTTCCGAGTGGAGGGTAAGGGGAGAATTGCAGGGGAGTGTTATAAGATGTGACATATGTCAGTGTAAATAGCAGAGGGAAGAGGAAAAGAAATGGCAACATCATTAGTGACAGGCGTTAGGCAATAGTTACAACAATACGATATATAAAGCAGTTTTAAATGTGACAGGCAGTCTCTAGAAAAAACTAAAGAGATATTAAGATATACCTCAAAATATATGTTCGTTACAAACCAAAAAATATGTCGCAATATATAAACCTCAAAAGGTCCCAACAATAAGACTGCAAACAAATCAAAATACAAAACACTGTCTCCTAAATTAGCAGACAGCAGTCGCCTGACCACCGATCCAGTAAACTTTCAAAATAAAATGTGACATATAAGTAAATGCAGACAGATTAACAAAAGCAGATAATCTGCAAAAATGGAGACAATAGTAAATAGAGGGATACTTTTTCCTACAATATTGTGAAACATTCGAAATACCCCTCAATAAATAAAGCAGTTAATACACTTGTATGCAAAAATAAACACAAAGCAATATAGACAGCAACAAGTTATTGAAGCTACAGATGTTACTCAGGCAGGATAGAAGGGAAGTATCATAAAACTAAGAAATAAAACAGCTAAAAGCTATGCAAGCAGTGAGCAAATTCCCTAAAAAACAACTCCGCTCATATTCAACAATTATTTACAACAAATCCAAAATGTAAATGTCCCAACAAGTCCCGATAAAAAACCCTACAGATGATAACTCGCAAGCAAAGTTTCATCCAAAAATATTATCAAGCACCCTTACAGAAGGTTACTATTCACAACTGTGAGGGAGCTAAAAAAAGGCCCAAACGTCACACAGACAAACTAGTCTCAAAAACGACCATTGCAGCTATTCACCCCAAAGTCCAAATGTCGCACAGATAAACCAGTCCAAAAACGACCATTGCAGCTATTCAGCCCAGCAATGAAAGGAACACAATTAGGCCCACTCACCGACATACACACTTCTGGAAAAAAAAACCCTATGCAGCAGTGACTAAGCTCATTCAAAATGTACTTTCTTCAATAATGGCCAGAAAATGCAGCAGTTTAATTAACAAACAATTCTGTTCAATAACGGACACTCTGTATAATCACATTCAGTTCAAAATGCACTTTGTTCAATAACGGCCAAAAAATGCAGTAGTTTAATTAATTAGTTACTAATGGTGAAGTCTTCATGCACAAAAATGTTTGCTACAGTTCTTCAAAACCTCCTCAAAACACTTGGGATGATGACAGGAACAACAGCCTAAGCACTATGGAATAATATCCAACTGACTTACACCTAGCTTCCTCTCACTACCACGTATACTACTCACTCAGTCTCCTCTCTTACTCCTCTTTCTTCCCCTTCCATCCCATTAGCCCTTCTAGCTTTTTCCGCCTTCGTATGGAGCTTCTGCTTAATATGTGCTTGAGTTTAGTGCAATATTTGTATATAAGATTTAGGTATATGAGTTTAGAACAGTATCCATTTGAGCTTAGTACTATCTGTATATACATCTTATCTTTATTCCTAGCCTCTAGATAGATATTGGTATATCTGTTCATTACTATGTTTCATATTGTATGTATGGCTAATGTTTGCTGCAGTATGTATTATTTGCTATCGTATTCAATTCAATTGTTCTTCATGTACTCTGCTGCTCATTTATTGTCCTGTGGAGCTGTTCTCCCCGGGCTTCCACTGAAAAAGGACCTGTGTCCAGTTGGAATTTCCTGGTAAAAAAATGTAAATAAATATATAAATTATTTATTTATTTATTTATTCGGTTGTTTATTTTTGCCTTCCAGTAAATAAGAGGAATGGGTTAGGATTTTACCATGTGGTCCCTCTCTTAATTCTGGTATTATTTTAATAATTTTTGTTCCTATGATAATATACTGTTAGAAAATATGTTATATTGCTAAAACTCTTCTTATTAGTTATGAATTCATTGCTCACTAGTGTTATAATGTCAGACAGAAGATAAATGTATTGGCGCTACCATGTGCTAATATGATTATGAAATTATGCTCAGGCACACATAGTTAAAGAAACAGGATCAATAACATGTTCCTCAGCTGTTCAATAGAGAAAGCAAAACTACTGTACCATTTTAACAATACCTCTTTAGTGCTTTTAAACAGATATGAGAAAATAATTATATTATTACTGGAGTTCAGATCTAGACACAGCTACACAGACACGCGAAATGAATAGCTAATAAATAACCACTGCTCCATAACCAAACACAATAATTCCTTCCTACTCAGTGAGCTAGTAAATACAAACTGGTCCCAATCACTAAGCAGTCACAGAGTAACAATAATTCAAATATTTCTTAAATATTCTCCTATATCTTCAGAATATATATTTCACATGGTACACAAAATGGACTAAACACTTCTCCTCTTACTAATTGAACTGTCGCATATAAAAATTAAACAACCATGGAGCCAGTATACTGCAAAAAAATTAATAGCATCCTAAAATTTTAAGTAACCTGGGCAAAAACAAGCGCCAACCAAGGAAAACACAATACATCAAGAAATAAGTAAAAACAGACATCTATCTCTACTTACTATGGTACTTTTAACATTGTTTTGTCTTTGCAAGAAAATGCTACCTTATCAATGCAAAATGAGACAAGGGCAATCCAATATCCTACTTGTCCCATGAGATAAAGAAGGCAATTGAGGCAAAAATGTGAGATCACCAGTCTCCAATATTATACTATGGTTATTATTCTGTAGTAACCACCAGTCTCCAATATTACTGCAGTTATTACTCTGTAGTAACCACCAGTCTCCAATATTACTATGGTTACTACTCTGTAGTAACCACCAGTCTCCAATATTACTGTGGTTATTACTCTGTAGTAACCACCAGTCACCAATATTACTATGGTTATTACTCTGTAGTAACCACCAGTCTCCAATACTACTGTACTTATTACTCTGTAGTAACCACCAGTCGCCAATATTACTATGGTTATTACTCTGTAGTAACCACCAGTCTCCAATATTACTGAGGTTATTACTCTGTAGTAACCACCAGTCTCCAATATTACTATGGTTATTACTCTGTAGTAACCACCAGTCTCCAATATTACTGTGGTTATTACTCTGTAGCAGCCACCAGTCTCCAATATTACTGTAGTTATTACTCTGTAGTAACCACCAGTCTCCAATATTACTGTGGCTATTACTCTATATTAACCACCAGTCTCCAATATTACTGTGGTTATTACTCTGTAGTAACCACCAGTCTCCAATATTACTATGGTTATTACTCTGTAGTATCTTCTATTTAGCTGTTTTCTTACAAACAAAAAAAAATCAAAATTAATTTCAAAAATGTTCTGATGAAAACTTCTTAGATTAAAAGTTCTATGAGTATTCAAAGAGCTGTGGTTGGCATACATTTCTGTTTTAGAAGGTACTGTTAAAACTAAATATGTCCATTCAGCATGTAATACATTTTCATTCTGGTGGAGCAATTGCCTTATAAAATTATAGAAAAAGAAAAGGCGACTCGATACAATTTATAAATGATTTCTAATAAGTAACAAGCAAAAAATAAACACATAAAGATAAATAAATAAATAGGATAACAAATAAAGTTAAAGTAGCAGCAAGGCTTTGTATGAGAATTCCTTATCCATGGCCATGGTCTTGGACAAAAACATACTTTATGTACCTTTACAAACAATAAATTAATCAAACTATTGGTCTTTTTGATATATAAAATTGTATATCTGATGTAAAACATATGGCTGAAAAATTCAATAACTATTTTTCATCTATTTGTAGTGCATCTCATAGGCTAGATGATAAATAACTGATGATCCCTATAAAAGTACATTGTTTTCCCTTATATTGACTTACAGGAAATTATATCACTTCACCAAACTACTAAAACATCTAATGACATGGAACCTGATAGTATCAGTGGATCATTCAACTATTTAATTAAGATGAAATTGTACTCCATGTGTAAAATGTTTAATATACTAATAATAATAAAATACGTTGCCAATCTACGGACCACAAGGACTTTGCTGTGGTTCCTTATTTATAAGACTGGTGATAATTGTTATAGACCAATTAGTCCTAGTCTTCTTGAAAAATGTATAGCCCAACTGATATAACAGAATGGCTATAATGAGGAAACTAAAATTATGACAGGAATTTATTCAGTATTCTACAGTGACTAACATTAGAACATTTTATGTTTTTCTAAATGTTATTAATGATTGTGGTCTTGCAGTCTTAATTATGTACTTAGAATTAACAAAAGCATTTGGCACTTTACCGCACAGTGAAATAGTATCTATCATTAAACAATACATCATTCCTTATAGTACAGTTTTGCTTAAGCATCGAGTCACAGATAGATGTCAGAGGGTTGTTTTGGGAGCATTAATATCTGAAAAACACATAAAGTTTGGTGGTCCACAGGGATCAGTCCTTGGTGTTGTGCATTTTTTTTAATATTCCAGAGGTCATCTTATACAAGGCTAGCAAAGTATGCCGATGATTGCAAATTATAGACTGCTGTTACATCTGATTTATATATACTTTAATTAAATAATTATTTAAGTGAACTATGTGGATGGGCAAGAAGGACTGGATTTAATTTCATTATCGCAAATGTTGGTACATTATTTTGGGAAAATATTAATTAATACCAATATCTAACTATGTGACAAAATACAACAACAAGTTATATGTATAGAAGAGCTAGCATCTAGACATGTCAGATTCATTACAGTAAGGGCAATTAAACAGGTCTGACTATTATTTAAAACAATAGCCGCAAAAGATGTTACACACCTGTCATGGACATTTAAAAGACTAATAAGGACAGTACCTGAATATAATTTGGTTTTCTGTAGCCATAATAGTACTGAAGTGAATCTACTTGAACCTGTTCATGAAATGTTCATTGAGATAATCCCGTTATTATTTTCTTCATCTGGGAAGGCTGGAAAAGCTCGGTTTATACCTTATAGACAAGTGAGACGCATGGTTTGTTTAGAATTCAGTATACACAATTCCATATTATTTTTAAGCAATGTTAAGAGTTCATTTTTGTATAATAGACCAACATTTAAAATTTTTCTGCAAATATGCTAATTACACTTAACTTTACAAAACTGGGACCTGTACATTATTCGAACTATACCAATGTTATGGAAAATTACCACACAAGATCTAGGCATAAAAAGCTTGACTTCCTCAAGGCCTGACCACACAGAAGGTTGAAGCGTACAAATCTTGAAGCAACAGCACTGAATTCATTGAAATGACTAACTTCAGACTTATCTTGAAACTTATTAGATAATGTTCTGTATTGCCAGACAGTGTGCCCCGTAGTTCCCCCTTGGAAAACATCTTGCCTGATGAAGTTCACTTTGCTTCTGGAAAACTGAGCTGCAAAATCATAATCAGAAGGTGAAAACGCCTTGCAAGTGATCAAACAGGCTGTGACACTCACTCTCTCCACTACATGGAGCAATTTAGTTAGTCATACAGCAGAGCTCTCCCTGAACAGATGACATGTCTTCTTATGGGAGATCTTTTACTGGTACTCAGAATAATGTAGGTCCAGTGTCAATGTGTCCTCCAGAAGTAGAATATATTTCCACTGCTGCTCCATTCTTCATTTTTCCCAGTATGTGTTGACTAAAATTTATATCACAGCTCCTGCTACATAGGATGATAAAGCCCTGACTACATTCCAGGTGACCCCGAGTTTACCTAGCAGCTCAAGTGTCTAAAGGAGCAGGCTGGGAAGAATGTTATTTAGTGGCTACTGTCTGCTTGCCCATCCTGGAGGAAGCGAGATGTCTCTAATTCACCACATGAATGACAAGTAGCAGGAATGCTAGATGGATCTTTGAGCTGGCTGAACTCATGCTGCCATAGTGCATTCACACTAAGCAGCCAAAGGGAAACTAGAATGTGAAGGCACACATTCCCCTCAGGTGGTAGCAATCACAGGCTTAGGGGAGCCACCAAGTAGGAGGGTGTGTTCCCATGGGGTTAAGGTAGTCCACTCCCTACTGCCTGACTCTCACTGGGGAATGGATGGCTGATGAGAGGGGTTACTGGGAAAGAATGAATGGGTCATAGGGCATTTGCCAAGCCCAGGAATGCCCAGTTCCTATTCCAGAAGAGCAAATGGGCCATGTACATGAAGACAGAGGATCAACTGAGCAAGAGCCTGGAGGAACACAAAAATATATTGTATCATGGTTCATCCAAACCATTGGAGTCAGGGCATATTTGAAGAGAGGCAGAATGATCCAAGGCTGCAGCTACAGTACTATTATTATTATGATGTGGTCAGCAGGCCAGGATCATCCACACTGTAATCCAGTAGGAATTAGTCAAGTGTTGGACATAAATCAAGGACATTAGCAGTATACAAATCAACTGAACTCAGCTAGTTCAGCAGTTGAAGGTTTAGGACACTGGAGTTTGAGGTTGAAGTGGACTTGTTAGTCATGAAACAGGTCCCTTTCCTATGTCATATGGGGACTAAATCAAGATGAAACACAATTTCTTATTATTAGCCATACCTGTGAGAAGTAAATACAACTTCCTGAAAAAAAATACAAACCCTTTAATAATGTACACAAGTCTTTCATAATATTGACACACATTTTGGTGATTCAGATACTGAAATCACCCAGAAGAAACCAAACTGTATAAATCAGCATTGACTCAAGGAAGAAGTCTATGAACTCCTACAAGAAGGTCATAGTGCTATACGGTGAAAGGCAAATGAGAAGAAACTTTCTAGGCAGCAGATATGGACCAAAGTAGAATCTAACCAACTGTCAGTTAGTAATGAGAAGTCAGTGTTATGCAAGAGGTTAGCAACAACACCAGTCTTACTACAAACAGGCTTCATGTTTGTGTTCAGTATCCAATATGAGATGATTAGAATGAACAATTTGAAGTCATATGGTTGACGAAAACATGTATTCAGTCTGTGGCGTTATTAAATAACTTTGGAGCATTTTGGATTATTGGAGCCTTATTGTGAGCTGTTCTACTTCATTTCCACCCGTTGGTGGTTACTGTTCACCGGACCTTCTGTACTTGATTTTGTGGATGATTAGAATGAAAACAAGGCTCTCTAGGTGTCATATGAAAGCCAGGAGTATTATCCCTAGTAATGATTTTGCTCTGTGGTGGTGAAGTCATTTTAACTATTATACACATATCCCACCAAGGAGATATTCTCATGGTTGCCTATGTCTCATTTTGCCCCTGTTTTTCTGAAGAAGCTGCCATATAGTGGAAAACTTTATAAACCACAGACAAAATCTTCTGTTTCACAAAGTGGTAAACAGAAGGTTCAATTCAAAGATACACCCGATATCAATACAGTGTAAAAAGGGACATCAACAAGATATCACATCTGGGGGTGTGGACAGGTTGGTGACTTGCTAACAGCTTTGTTCTTTAACTCCTCCTTAAAACTATTTCTGACGGGAATTTTCAATTCTAAATGATATTTAACTGAATATTTTGATATCAATATACTTCTAAACCTTTTGGAGTATTATTGAAGGATTTTTGTCTTCTGACATTAAAAAAATCCTATAATTTTCAATTTGATAAGAAACAATCATGTCAGCATGTGTCATACAAAAAATTCTTCACAGGATACTTCTCTCAAAAAGGAACTACATTCTTTATTGCCAGACATCCAGGACTTATCTCTAAAAATCGATAAGATGGACAATAAACTGAATTCATTTAAAGACAAGCATTCTCAGCAACTGGAACAACTACAATGAATAATTATGCAGCAAAAATCCCAGATCTCAGCTATAGGACAATCTCTTAATGATATGGAAAGTATACTTGCTGAAGGAGAATACCAAACAGAATTTTTATTAAAGCAAAACATTTATTTACTAGACAAGACAGATTATCTGAAAAACAGATCTAGGAGGAACAACCTATGAATCTATGGGCTTCCTGAGAAAACTGAGGGAGGCAGCTTGCTTCATTTTCTTACATCCTTGATTCTTTCCACACTGAATTTACCTGAATCACTTTCTTATGCCATCGAACAAGCTCATAGATCCTTAACTGTTTCAGGAACTTCTGCCTCAACAAATTCCAAGTCAAGATCTACAATAGTGAGGTTTTTCTCCAGTCAGAGAGAGAAGTTATATTAAAAACTGCCTGGGCAAACACTCCAGTTAAATTTCAAGGTACTGTAATTATATTTGATAATGATTACTCTTCATCTGTGGTCAAAAAAAGAAGATAAATTTTCCCTGATAAAAGCATTACAAAAGAAGCAACTAAAAACTCATCTTTTGTTTCCAACTAGGCTGAAAATCTTTTTTCATGAGGGGATAAACATGTTTGATTCAGTGGACTTGACAGCAAAACATTTACTTAACAATAATATACTTGATCAAGTGGAAGGTATGGATTAGACTAATAGTACCCCTGAAAGATATGCTGAAAAGAATGGATGGAAAGCTGTTGAACAAAAAAGAAAAAAATGAAGGACAAATAAAACTTAATGTCTGTTTGTTTCTATTCCTCATATGACATTGTCTTACTTTTAAAATCTTTACCTTAACTCCACCATTTAATATGGGTATTTCTTCAACTTCAATTACATATCAAATTAGAGAAACTCTTCTCATAAGACAATAAGGATAAATGTAAAAATATTTATATCTCTCTATATAACTTGAATATACATTTAGTCCGTTAGTGTCTAAATCTCTCTAAATTTACTAAGCAGCTAGCAATAAATATTTAATGATACTTTTTTAATTTACTTATTGGTTTTGTGAGGTATTTCTACTTATTTTATTTTTTACTAAACAAAAGCATTAGTGATATCAGTGCTCAGTGATGCTTATGTATTTTGCTAATATACTTCAGATTCATTAATTAGTGTGTGTGGGGTTTTTTCTTCTTTATTTCTCTCTTTTTCTTTCTTTTTTTTATCTTCATTTGGATGGTGCTTAGAGGTGACTTTTATGAGGCTTTTTTTCCCTTTTTCTCACTGGTGCACTCTCTGTTTCTCTCATATTAACATTGCATGAGTTACATGATAAGGATCTGTGTGTATTTTGAAGATGTCTTTAATGTCATGTTTAGATTTCTTTAATTTATTATTTGCCAGTATAATTAATAATCTTTTTGATGATATGTTTTAAGTTGACTGAATGATTGAGATAGGTAAATGCAGGTTTTGATATACTTTTGCCCAATCATTTTCCATACGCATGTTCTGTCCCTTTTTTTTTTTTTTTTAATTTATTTTTTTATTTATTTTTTTTGTTTGTTTGTTTGTTTCACACATTGTTTTTGAGTTTATAGGCTTCTCTGATTTATGTGCTTGAGAGTTGCCTGATTTTCCTTGCTTGAAGTTCTATAGTTTCCTGCCAACCTCATGACACATTTTTTTTAATTGTAAAACCCTCTTAGACTAATGCAGTATGAATATGGCTATGCGAACAACTCCTGTTACTTCATTAGCACTATAAATGATGTGAGCTCCAAGGTTAAAGTTCGAGCCTGAGACATCTATTTTTGCTTGTCTTGACTGAATTATTTAACCAATAAAATATTTAATTTTTATAGTTAAAAAGCTTTAATAGAAAAAGGGTAAAGAATTAGAGAATGGGGCTGAACTGGGTTTGGAGTATTGAGTTCCTGAAACAAAATTGTAAAGGTAAAAAGCAACAAGCAGATGCAAGGGAATAGGAGCAACCAGAAGAGGAAGACTTAAAAGAAATAAAATATCTTACTATTCAGAAGCTTGGTAAGTCTCTCTTCACTTTCTATTAATTGAAGTTAGAGGGCTAACAAGACAGAGATATTTGAAGTAAATAAAATAAAAGAAGGTGCTTTGAAGTATAATATATAGCTGAGCTGACACAGCATGTATCACTTAGAAATAGATTTGCAAATGATATTCATCATTTACCTTACCTGAGAAAATTACTTAAGAAAGCATGAGCTGTAATTTAGCGCTAAGCTCAAAGTAGGAATACAATTCATGCCTACAAAGGTTTAAAAATATATAAATTTGATGTAATAACAAAACTATTTTCTGTAAATATGTAAATACTAAGAAATTAAACTTCACAGCTGTGAGAAAACTTGATATGTAAAATGAATATGTACTGGTAAAATATAATTTCAAGACAACAACAGCAAAAATATTCATAGCAATAACACAAAATGTATACTGTAAGACAAGCAAATATATGTAAGCAACACTGAATCATAAAGATTTTCTAATCAGATTCCAAAAAAAGAAACAAAACTATTCTGTCTGTGTTTAGTATAAATGAGAAGAGTGGACATATAAACAGACACTGGTGTATTTTTATCATATGTGAGCTAAAATAATTGTGTCAAGAATAATTCTAACGTGCTGAAATAAGGGTTATCTTATCGTTGGTAAAATAGCAGTTACAGTATTATGCAGGAAAATAAATAATCTTTGTCTTTAGGCATGGACAAGTTGAACAGCTACCTTAATGTATGAGGAACAGATTCCAGAAATTAGTGTTAAATTGGAAATAAGCTAAGTATACATGCCATAGTCAGATGTTAGTGTAAGTTCAGTACAAGTTCTACTTCATAGACTTGAGGAAGCATTTGTCTAGGAACTTAGAATACTGTGTTGCATGTTAACGTTGCTGTTTTGTACCAAAGTTTTTGCAATGGTTCTAAACATGCAATGATTCAGTGATTCAGTTTGCTTAAAACTATGAGCCCACCTCTGCCCACCTCTGCCCACTTCTTCTTAATTAGATAATAATCATAAATACAACTACAATTGACATTGTTTTTTTTAAACAGTGTTAACTGTCTAATGAATTTTGAGGGTACCAGTTCTCTGATGGTTTATTTTTGTGGCACTGTTATAGTAACAGCAAAAGTTAAATAATTGATAGTCTATGGGTAAATTAACTAGAGTGAGGTTTTTTTTACATTCCACTTGTTTAAAAGTCAACCTGCTGAATGTTAAAGCTCATATTTACCTAATCATTGTTGTGTCATCAGAGATACTCTTTCTTCCTTGTTTTAACTGCATAGTCTTGGAGTTTGTTTATATATGTTTGGGGGAGTGGTGAATAGTCCCTAATACTGTGAGATGTAATAGGACTTTTCTGAGCACAGATGCACTTATAATTTTTTCCTCTCTCTTCTTCTTACATTACTGCTACTCTAATAATTCTTCTAATGTTTGATAATTGCTTTCAGTATCAGTCTATTAGATGTAGAATGAATTCTTTATTTACAAAGCATTATTTGTCAGAGGTTCTGTTAATAAATATATTCAAATTTTTGCCTTCTAGATGCAGACAGTTTACATATTGCACATATTTGTTAAATGCATATTTGTTTGTTCTTGTTATATTTTCATTTTATTATATATTTCTACAATTTATGTTTACTCTATGAATTCTATAAATATTCACAGATACATATACTTAAATGATATAGTATATCATTTAGAAATGCAATATTGCTGTCAGTGCAAGCTGAGCTCACGACTTTAAAATTACAATGATTATATATATGTATAATTATTTAGGTAGAGAGCGTTTACTTGTATATAAAAGAGTTGGTTTTAGGGATTGCTTGGATGGTATCTCTATTCAGGCAAGAGGTTTCATACCTCATAGTGTTGGATATTAGGTTTATTAACCAAATTGCTAAGTTTGATTATCTGAGTTTTAGATGTTTGGTGTCTACCAGAACTGTACACAGTTTTCTAATCTATGCTTATTTGATATTTCTCTAATTTCATATATACTATTTTACAATTTCATGCATCCAACATTATTTAATTGCCTTTTCATAATAAGATTATGAAGTGTTTATCTTATCAATGTTAATGATCTAAGTAATAATATTAAAAGGAGAAGTTTATTTAAATATCTCAACTTACATAAACCTCAGCTGGGATTTCTTCAAGAAACACACCTTTAAAAGAGGACCTAAGTTACGTTTTAATAATTATACAGTTTTAGCAAGGCCTCATTTTAAACAGAAGAAAATGGGAGTAGCTATCTTCTTCGGAGATACTACCTTTTCTCTTAGAATTATCAATACATTTTATGATTCTTCTGGCATCTTTTGCTTAGCATCTCTTGAAATAACCAGAAATATTTGTACTTTAACTTATATTGGATCCCTGGAGTTGGGACTAAAAGAGTTAAACATCAGTTTGAAGACATAATTCATTATGCTAAAAGAAGTTTAATACTGGCCGGTGATTTTAATTGTATTATGGATGACAAAGATACTGATACACATTGCAAACATCAGAAAGCTGCCATGTCAAGGGCACTTTTGAAATTCATATACACAATAGTTATTAAAGATATCAATGAATTTGCTGAGTCAGATTCATTATTTTTTACTTTTTATTCATATTGACATAAGTCTCACTCTAGAATTGACAGGGTATATATTTTGAATGACTTAATAAAATTAGATGAGGTTAAGGTCATAGCCTGCCAACTGTTAGACCACAATGCAATAATATTTGATACAGATGTTGTCTCAATACACTCCTTGCCTGTCACCAGAATACCAGTGTATATAACAAATTTAAAAGAGTTTAAAGAATTCTATGTAAATGAAATAAAGACATTTCTTGAAATAAATACTACTGAAGATATATCAGAAATATATATATGGGACTCCTTAAAATCTTATATTCATGGCATAGTTCTATCTTGGTTTATTAATGAGAAGCAATTATGGAACAAAGACATGTTAGATCTACAAAATAAAGTAGATAAGCTTAAACTAGGAATGCAAAAAGGTAATACTGATCTAATACCCGAACTTGAACAAACTAATAATAAGTATTCTGAAATACTTCATCACAAAACTGATTAACCTCGAAAAAATTAAATTGAACTCTTTCTCTATAAATTCTACCCACCAAAGACAATTAGCAAACAGAAAAAAAAATTAAATCCAAACAAATAAAAGAGCTTTACATTCCACATACAAAGAAAAAAGTAACTGATCTAAATAACATTTTAGAAGCATTTAGATTTCTTTACAATACACTTAATTAATCAAACCCTGGAATTTCACCAACTAATGATATTAAAATGTTTCTTAATACATATATTGCTACTAGATTAACTCAGGAGCAAATAGATCTTATTAATAAACCAATCACTATGACTGAGTTAAAATTACAAATTAGTAGTCTGAAAACAAATAAAGTCCCTGGACTGGATAATATCTTACCTGAAATGTACAAATTATTGAGAGGTCAACCCTTAGCTTTACTTTTAAAAGTAAGAACCAGGACACCAAACTTCCACAACATTGCAAAAATGGGAAAAAAAAGGACAAATACCTCTTCGGCTGTGAAACAGTAATACCACTTTATTCGCAATAAAAACAAAAACAGATAAAAAAAATGTGAACAAAGCACTTTCACCCCTCTTCAGAGTCAACATGTTAAACAAACATTATTTTTTTTTATTTCCCATGCAGCATGACATCATATCCTGAGAAAACACCCCCTAAAAAACACATTCTTAAAAATCTCATCTAACTGCAGTATATACATGAAATTTACTATCCAACTGATGGTTAATGAAAAATAAAAAAAAATCACAGACTCTGCATGACTCTCTTTTACCATAGTGTAATAAAATCACTAGTAAAACATATGCATACAGAATGAACATCTTAAAAAGTTGTAACATCCAATGTGTGTCACTAGATGGCATACTTTTAGTTATATAACTGTTGCCCTTCTCTTTAGAATGGGTTTAATTGATATGTAGTCATTGATCCCTGTGCTTTTATGGGCATTTAATCTAATTTGCCATTCAACCTCTCTGATCTCTACTTCAAGCTTAGGGTCACCCCCCCCCCCACATCAACCTTCACTTTGTCTATAATGAAAAACAGGAACTTTTTAAAATTCCTGCATTGTGTACTGTGCATATACAAGGAACTGACAGATATTTTGTTCCTAATGTCCCAGACTTGTTCTGAGATCCTTTCTTTTAATTTTCTAACAGTTTTTCCGATGTAAAACGCCGGACATACTGTGCAAGATGCAACATATACCACACATTTTGTCTCACAGTTGCATCTGTCTGGTCATTCCAAAATCCTATAGAAGCCAGGGATAGAAATGTACGGGCCATCATTAATGTACTTACAAAATCTGCAGAAACCATGCTTACTCATTTGTGATCTAAAAGCAGTGGACCTCTCCTTGCCACCTGATTCTAAAATTTCTTTTAAGTTTCTACCTTCACCAAAGGTGGTTATAGGTCTACTGCCCAGCTTTAATTTGAGCTGAGTTTCAGTGTTCCTTCCAAAATCTATTCAGTCCTGAGATTATCATCCAAGAACAGTCATTGTATTCTACAACCATGACATCCTGTCCCAAATGTGTTGCCACATTTAAACTAGTGTCACTCAGGCTACTTTGCATTCTCAGTACATGTTTGAATTTTGCATTTCTTTTCCTTGCCATTTCCCTTTTTATTTTTACCAAAAATTCCAAAGGATAACCTCTATCCATTAACATGTCTATTAGTACATTTGTTTCCTCTACTAAATTTTCATCCTCACTAATGAGCCTACTTCACCATCTGGCCTTTTGCTACACTTTTTTTATGCTGAATAGGATGGCAACTGTCAAATCTCAATAGCGAATTCTAGTATTTTTTCTTTCTGAGGATGGTAGATGTAATTTTTCTGCCTAACAGTTCTTTCCTGATCAAAATATCCAGAAAATCTATTTCAATTTCACTCGCTCTGGGTGTAAATTTAAGGTACCCCACTGTACTATTTAGATAATCCACAAACTGTAGTGCTTCATCTACAGACCCTTTCCACAATATTAGGACATCATCCAAAAACCATAAATAGCACTTTATTTTGTCCTTGTATGTGGAATCTAGAATGTGCTGTGCATCCCAGCCTGCCATTACCAAGTTTGCAAAAACTGGTGCACACTTGGCACACATGGCCACTCCTGTCTTTTGGGGGAGGAACTCTCCCTCAAAGAATACAAAATTATCAGTTAGTACCACCTCCATTACTTCAACCAAAAAAATCACCTTAGAATGTTCATATTTTCTGGATTGAGTTAACATCTGTCTATAATGTTCCACCAAACATCTAAAACTCAGATAATCAAACTTAGCAATTTGGTTAAGAAACCTAATATCCAACACTATGAGGTATGAAACCTCTTGCCTGAATAGAGATACCATCCAAGCAATCCCTAAAACCAAATCTTTTATATACAAGTAAACGCTCTTTACCTAAATAATTATACATATATTTAATCATTGTAATTTTAAAGTCATGAGCTCAGCTTGCACTGACAGCAATATAGCATTTCTAAATGATATACTATATCATTTAAGTATATGTATCTGTGAATATACTTGATGAGGGATGACACCAAATAATTTACTACATCCACTGACAAGAAAATGTAGTCATCACGTGTGTTGATTTCCCTCAGTACCTCTAGGCGGTGCTATGAGTCTCTCAAGATCTGTTTCTATTCCTGGACTATCTGTTTGGACCAAAAATCTACATGTGCAGCCAGAGGTTCTGTTTTTGATTTCCTAGCTGAGACTATGGGTCTAAAGGGGGGGGGGTCATTCTGTTTTTTGTGAATTTTGGATATCTCGAACATGGCTGGAATTATAGGTGCCTCTACTTGTAAATAATCCAGTTCCGCCTTACTAATAATTCCTTGAAAAAAGGAATCATTCAAAAACAGGTCAACCTTTGCATAAGCCATGTAGGTTTCATTTTGGGATACCCTTTCATATGTAGTGCTATCATTCAGAATGTCAAACATCTTAATAGTGTAATCTAACTGACTCATTATAACCAGACCCTCCTCCCTTGTCCAGCTTCATGACCCTATAGTGCTTGTTTTGCAGTAAGTCACTCAAACATTTTCTTTCTTCTGTTGTCAAATTGCCTTGTGACATATTTTTGGCATTATAGATCCTCCTTATCTCTCCCTCATATAACATTTCAAATGCAGCCACCATTGGATTACTAGGGGGAATGAATGTGCTTTTTCTCTTTAGACCTGTTTGGTCTGTTGCGTGTGGTGGACCTCTTTCATAAAAGTACAATCTCAAATTCAACTGTCTGGTGTACAATTTCAAGTTAACTATCATTCGTTTTATATCAGTTTTAAAGCTTGGTACATAATTAAGACCCTTGCACAGCACCCTTAATGGTGTTTCACTAGTTTCTAATTAGTAATCTGAAAACAAAAACAGGAATGCAGGCTAGAGGGCTTGTGGCACGCACACAGTAGTAGTTTCCAAAGTTTATTCTTTAGACTTTGCTTCAAACAAACGATAAAAATAATAAAAAACAGTAACCATAAAGCGCTTTTCGTCTCACCCCTTAGTGAGACTTCATAAGACAGTTGCAACAAGAATGTTTCAAACAGTATATACAAGTTCAAACCACATCAACTTCCTCCAAGCAAAAGGCAAACCCGCCCCCAAGGTAAGCAGGAATGAACCTTTTGCAGTTACCTGTTTCAGTATTCCAAGTCTGTCTAGTAATCTGAAAACAAATAAAGTCCCTGGACTGGATAATATCTTACCTGAAATGTACAAATTATTGACAGGTCAACCCTTAGCTTTACTTTTAAAATTATATGCGGCTGTCAAAGAAGATGTAAAGATACTCCCTTCTTGGAAATATTCTTTAATATCCCCAAATATAAAGTCTGGTAAAAATGAAAAAACTTTGCTCTTCATATAGGCTTTTATCCTTATTAAATGTAGACTGTAAAATGTTCATGGCAATTTATGCCAACAGAATTAAACACTTTCTCCCTTTGTTAATATATGGAGATCATACAGGTTTTATAAAAGGGAGAAATAGCTATGATAATATTAAAAGAATCCTTACATTAACTGATCATATTAAATTTCGACACATAGATCTGACTATAGTTACTTTAGATAGTAACAGAACAGTGCCTTTAACTCTGTAAACTGGAATTATCTACTTTTAGTTTTAGATGAATATAAATTTCCAAAAGCCTTTAATGCGCTAATCAAATCTTTAAATGAAAATTCTTTGATTTATGTTAAGTTAGGATATCATAGGTCTAGACCCATTACAGTTACTAAAGGAACTAAACAAGGTTGTTTCTTGTCGTCATTGCTATTTGCATTACTAATAGAACCTTTTGCGAATTGCATCAGATTAGATGCCAATATCAAAGGCATACGAATCACTAGAGGCTTAAACTTGAAACTCCAGTTGTTTGCTGATGACATTCTATTGACCCTGTCGAATACAACTCATTCTTTACAAATGTTATTTAACTCTATGACCAATTTTCAAAGCATTTCTGGTCTTCAGTTCAATGAAAACAAAACTAAAATTCTTCTTTTAAACTGTAAAAAAACATTTTCTAAATATGCAGTATCAGATGGCAGACTTAATTGTTTAGGTGTTTACATATCAGAAGAGTTGAACAAGATACTCATATTTAATTATACCTCTGTTTTAAATAAAAATAAGTTAATAATGTCCAGCTGGAACAAACATTTATTTACAATGGAAGATAGGCTATTTCTGATTAAAACAATTGTTTTACCTAAGCTATTATATCTTATACAAGTTTTTTTCTCTCCCTCCTCCCAAACACATTATTCAAGATTATAATAAATTGATATTACGTTTTTTATGGATCCCCAATAAACCTTGAAATGCTCTAAATAGTCATTTGATAGATTAGGAAAATGGAGGAATTAACCTTCCACACATAGAGACTTATGGTCTCTTTTCTGTTATTAAAAATATAACATTGCGGTTAAATACAACTTACTTTCTTATATGGAAATTAATGCATGAACAGATCTCGTTAGAATCAATACAATCTCAGGATCAGGATCACTTGACTATTTTATTAAAGACAATATTTTACAGAATAAAAATGTTAAAATTTCATCTCAATACATCAATTTTACTTTATCTATATTTAAGGGGTTTGTGAATAAGAACCCTAACATCAAGGCTTGTCTTTTTTTTTTTTTTTTTGCTTCTTCCTATAACCTATACAATTAATAACTTTGAAACTTTCATATTAACAAAATGAATAGGTTAAAAATAGGAAACTTATTATATTGACAGACTCAGGTAAGGTCCTTTCTATTAACCAAATAATTAATAAATACACTATAGATAATGATATATGGTTAACACTATAATCCTTAAGATAATATATCATAAACAAGAGTGAACTAATTCAATTTTCAGTTAGACATGATATGTCTACATTTATTAAATTTATTATAATTATCACAAATCAGCCAGTTCAAGGAAATAGTTATTTGTTTAAAATACACAAAGTTATTAAGAAAACAAAACATATCATAAAAAGAGTTATTGGAACTATTTTGTATCAGTAAATAGTCATCTTCCAACAGATGATGAAGATAAAAAACTTATACTTAAGTCCTCTAAACAGACTACATTATCACTACATTGGCAGCTGTTTACCTGGAGATTCTTACATAGAGCTTTTTTCACCTCATAAACTAGCTTTGATGTTTGGAATTGAAGATGGATGTTGGAGATGTGGAATAAAACTAAAGGTAGACTGGCAACATATTTTTTATGACTGTGAATGTCTTAATGTATATTGGGGTAACATTAGTTACTTTTTTCAGACCGCCTTTACTGACAACTTCTAATTAACTAAGTCATTAGTTTTATTTAATTCTCCTATGCCCAAGTATGTTCCAAAAAATGTTCAATTATTTGGACATTATTAGCCATAGTTCAAAAGATCATCACCATCAACTGGAAAAGTGTATCTTCTCCTTCCTTCAATAAATTTAAGAATCTTACTTTGACTGTTGGTCACATGGAAATTACTACTGTAAAGAACAGGACTAATAGAATCACTTCATATTATAATACTCGGTTGATAGTAATGGAAATATCAGAGAAAATTGACAAAAATATTCATTAATATGTTTTATGTTCAATTTAAGATAAAAGCTTTTATTTATTCTGGTTAGACACCTTTGTAAATAGTATTACTATGTTATGTTGTGTTATACATTTTCATCTTTTCATATTTTGTATTCTGTATAATTGATCAATGATATATTATATTCTGTATTTTTCATTTCTTGTTTGAAAGATGTTATGTTAATGGAAAAGTAAAAGTATTTGAAAGGAAAAAACAAGATATCACACCTAATATTGCACTAATATTGCACAAACCTTTTAACTACCAATTAACAGGTCTCAAAAAAGTAACTTAAGCTAACTAAATAAGCAAGCAATTAACAAAACACTGCAAATAAAGAATCTGATGACATATTATAGGTACATAGAGTCATAGGTAAGTACTAATCTAGCTGCCATTGCAAACCATTTGAAGCCTAGCCAGTTTTCTTTTTTATGCTCAAAATAACCTATCACATTTGGTTATAGATTGGTCCATAGGTAGGTACTAAGCTATTGGCCCTAGGGCCTATATAAGCCTGGCTAAACAGTACCCTGGCTTTTGCCACCCAAGAAAATTATTTTCCTGTGCCCTTGTGGAAAAGAATGCAGGCATTGTAGGAGGGTCCTTCTATGTGGCACATAGATAGATACATGCCTTACCCATACCATGGTCAATAATTATATATTGCCCAAATTTGAATAATTGGGATCATACCATAGATAATTTGAGGAGACCCATGCATGTGATAAAGCATTATAGAGCTGCCTCTGTCCATTAGTAATACAGGGGACAGTCCTGGGACAAATTTTCTGTTTCTAAGCCATGCCCAAAAATGGACAGGAACAAACCCTACTCCAGATGAGTGGAGAGCATGCTCCACAGCAGCAGTATCCTGCACAAGGCACACCCATCCCTCCAAACTGTTCTAGCAATATTGCAGAAAAGGTCCAGATCCCTAGACTGAATACCCCTGATGCCACCTGACCTGCCAATGCACAGTAAATCCATCAGTAATAGGTAAGAGGATGCCCCGCATGCCAGACACAGGCCAGCCCCCAGCAGCCCACAGGACACAAAGCACAGTCACAGGGTCCTGAGTTGGTCCATGCAGGAAATGCCATCCAAGCCCTGCATCCCTCCAGTAAGGCACCTCTGTGGGCATTCTAGACACTGTACATGCCTAGACAGATATATGCCAAAGGGGGACAACACACCCTATGACTGGCCCAATGAGTGCTGAGAGAAGGGGGACAATGACATCCCTAGATCAAGGCACAATCCTCCTGCTTACAAGCTGTGCCACATAGAAGGACCCTCCTACAACAACAGATACATGCTGGTCAAATGACAGATCACTGTCCACATAAGTTGACAAACAAACAACCAGGTCAAACAACTGGGTCAACTCACAGGAGCATACCATCAGTGTAGCAGTTCTTTGGGGCAGATGACCTCCCAAAGGACACAGCAATGCACTACCTGGCATCTATCTCCAGTCCATGATTTTAGCACCAGCCACCTACCTTAGATAAACCTTCCTGCAGGATAGCTAAGTCATTTGGGGACTCAGTGAATGTTCCCAGTCTGCAGCCATCCACAAACCTAGCCAGGCAGTTCCCCACCAGTACTGGCCCTCACCCCTGAAAAGCTGGCAACAAAAAGGAGAGGCTCCAGCACAGAACCCCAGGGGACCCCACTGGTGACCAGCCTCACGACAGAGATAACTTCCTTCATTTTGATTATCTAAGCCCTATCTGTGAGCCAGTTTATTTAGCTTTTCTACTATGCCTGAATGGCAAACCACATGAAAAGCAACAGGCCAAGGTGCATGGCATGAACCACCTCACCCCCATCCACTGCCACTGTGACCCCCTCCCCTCAAAAAAATACACCAGGCCAAGAAAGCACAACCCACCCCCAATGAATCTAAACTGAGATGGGTCCAGTGCCTAGAAGTTCCACATGCCTGATCATTTAGTTCCCTGACAAGTCTCTCCATGGCTCCACATATGAGGCCAGCCAGACCCACAGTTCTACAATTTCCTGACATGGAAGGTCCCCCTTATGCAGGGGAATGACTACAGCAGCTCCCACCTACCCAGCACAAAACCCACATGGAGGTCGAAATTGAACAGTGTTGTTAGGGTGTGGTTAAACTGTGCTTTATAGTATTTAAGATGCATCCAAGGACAATGTCAGGACACATTGATGCACTACCTCCAGCCTTTGATAACACCTCCAGGACCTGGTTCTGTATGGTAACTGGAAGTAAGCCAGTTTTGGGTACATCCTGAGGCACAGACAGAGGGGATAGAGAGGCAAAGATATAGCCAAACCTATTGGACAGCAGGTTTGCCACACCTCCAGCCCCAGTGCATGTAGCATCATTCACAATCAGCTCAGCATACTGCTGCATCATGCCTCTGAGACTACAAACATAACCAAAACATGCCCCATGATTGTCCTTAGCCTGGGTTGCCACCCTAGCCTCAATCCTGGCTCCAGTGAACTCTATTAAGCTCTTGAGTTGTTTGTCTAGTTCAGTGACAAGGTCTGTACATTCTGAGAATGACTCTTCTTACTTTTGGTCAAAATTATTTTCTGTTTATTATACAGCGTGTCCATATTATGGTTCCACCATGTGGGTTTGTTTCTGGGATTTGTCCTGCACTTCTTCCTAAGGGATACAGCTACATCTCTGAAGCTGTCTACATGCTGGTATATCTTGAGTGTGTACATTCCTGTGCATTCAGTGGAGTTAACTGTGTCCACTGGGGATCTGAAACCAACCAATATATCACTCAGGAGCAGGAGGTTTGTCCTAAAGAAGTCTTTATATGTACCTTAGGCTTATGTACTTTAGGCTTAGGTGGAAGGGTGTCTCTCTCTCTCTCTATATATATATATATATATATATGGTTCCCATTCAGAAGCCTGAAACATCATAAGCCTGAAAATCAAAATCCTGAAACCAAAAGCCTGAAAATTCAGAATCCTGAAAACTCAAAATCCTGAAAGCCCAAAATCCTGAAAGACCAAAATCCTGAAACTCAAAATCCTGAAAACACAAAATAGACATACTGATGTCATTGTGGCTTTGCTATTGTTAGCCCTGTGGTGTTAGGGTCATCGTTGGGGTCAGGTAAGTGTGCGGTTGGTTTTATTTTAGGTTAGGGTTTAAGTGAGTTAGGGTTTAGCGCAGAGGTTACATGTATGCAATAGTGACAAATATTGGGGTTAGGGCCAAGGAGTTAGGGTTAGGGCTGGTCAGGTGGCGATAGTGACGGACCTTAGGGTTAGGGTCAGGGTCAGTTGGTAGATATTAGTGTCTTTATAGTGACATATTAGCATTATTTGTGTTTTCAGGATTTTGAGTTTCAGGATTTTGGTCTTTCAGGATTTTGGGCTTTCAGGATTTTGAGTTTTCAGGATTCTGAATTTTCAGGCTTTTGGTTTCAGGATTTTGATTTTCAGGCTTATGATGTTTCAGGCTTCTGAATGGGAACCATATATATATATATATATATATATATATATATATATATATGTGTATGAAGCATCTAGCCAACTGGCAGTTAGTAATGTAGTAATGAGAAGTCAGTGTTATGCAAGAGGTTATAAATATTTATTAAAAAAATTAATTAGTGGAGTAATTTAAAAAGAAATAATAGGCAGGCCAACAAGTTGTTAATCACATCAGGAATAGGCATGGTAACAACATTTGAATAGTACTTCCCAGTCTGAACTGTGACTACGTGAAAAAAGTCAAGCACAGAATGATTCATCAATGTGGTGAAAATAAAGAACGAAAAACAGTTTCCTGGTGGTATGTCAATAGCAAGAAAACCAGCAGAAATTATGAGGACTGTCAAAACTGACTTTTTTTGTTTCTTGACTGCAGCATAACTGCAGGCCTCAAATTCATCAGCCAAGATACAAACACAAAGCCTGGTACAGGTAGCATAAACACATACTACTGTAGCACCCAGGAGGAAGAGGGTGTTAAGTGTGAGAAGCCCGGAAGGGATCACATATTATGACAGGTGATACCATGTTACCACATCATAGAGGCTTATGATGTGTGTGAGATATGGATGCCAGGAAATTCAGCTCAAGAGCGAACGAAGCTCGAGGTAAATGTTGGCATCCATGTCGAGAGCACACAATAACAGGTTATGGCTGGTGAGGCCCAATCATAATTCTTTGTAGTGCATACAGTTTTATCTACTCCATGTACTAGCTGTTACAAAAAAATAACCTGAAGTGTTTTACTAGTTTCAAAGCCAGTAAGTCACTAAGTGTTGTCACATAGACAGCAAGAAAGGAAAAAACCTTAGAGAAAATGTTTAAATATTGTCCTAATTTAAATAAGTTATTTACAGAATGATGTCTGTAAACTTACATCAATATATGAGGAAAGATATTCATGGATTGCTGAGAGTGAAGGAAGATCCCTTCTCAACTGTAACAATGTTTAGGGGCTGTGTAACATGGCTGTCAAGACATTCACCTCTGAAAGTGATGTTGCAGTAGGGTCTCACCCCACAGAACAACTAACAGCTTTATCTTTTTTCAGATTTTGGAGCATAATCACTGCACTCCATGCACTACATAAACATAATTTACTAGTAGAAAAATAAACAAAATAAAGTTAAAACCAGCCATAAGCAGAAGGCAGAAGCTCAGCTAAGAAGAAAAAGCAGAATCTGTATATATCCTAACTGGAATAGGCAATCTGTAAATGGAAATACATGCAAATTGCACTATATGTCAAGACAGCACAGCTGTTTGCCAGCACACAGGGTTATTTGCATATCCTCTTAAAATACAGCAGGCTTTTTTTTCCCTTAAGATGATACAGCACTGAAAACAAGGCTTTTCCCTGAGTATTTTTCAGAAACAAAGCATGGTTTTGTAGTTTCTGATATATTACTGCACTGTTTGCTTCTTTGCAAGGGCATACACTGGTTATGTAATCTGATTTTACTATTATGTAGCATGTCTCTTTGTCTGGCTCTTATGGGGTTGTATCACAGTTTTTTTTTTCTGTTTTCAGCTATGTGTTATACTAAAATGGTATTGCCACCATTCTGTTTCTTCAAATATTTTATTCTTGCTGACTGAGATATTTTTTAATATAGAGCAATACAAATAGCACTTCTCACTTGCCTGAAAAAGTACATAACACATAAAATTTAAATTATGATAAAGTGCTGCATTCAAACTGGTCACCATAATAAACACTGAAGTTACTTATTTGTGTGCAATCACATTTATTCAGACACATCTTACCCCCATGAATTTGGGTTACTTTGCATTGTCTTTTTTTTTGTATTCTACTGCAAAAGATCCAGAGATCTCTTTTCTATAACGGTAGTTCCTGTGCCATACCTGTAAACAAGGAGCTTCTGCCTAGTGTGTATAATCTGGTTATCAAAGCAGAGAATAAAATAATACAATATATGTGCCTTTACAAAGGTTTCATACCACTTATGTTTATAGGTTAAACTATATTGTAGTTTAACAAAAACGCCATATTTATGGGTAAACACAGATGTCTATACACTAATTATGTGTGTGTGTGTGTGTGTGTGTGTGTGTGTGTGTGTGTGTGTGTGTGTGTGTGTGTGTGCATAAGGAAAGTTATGCAAACATAATAATCAGGTGTACAGATGAAAATAATAAATAGGTACCAAAATAGCTAAAGTTTTTAGCAAAGCAGTAACAAGCAGACAAACACAAAAATTGTTGATATATTCTGGCTATTTTTGTAATAATTACAAAGGTAAATGTCAAGATATGCTGAATACATAACAGTAAATGTTTTCTTCAAACAATCTGGCATTCCTTTTGACAACTTCAGGTATGCTTGCCAGGTTGAATTAGCATATGCCCTTTAGCAGAATCTCGCAGAATGCTCACTTTACAATGTGATAAATTTACTAGAAAAACAGGTATCTATATATTACTTCTCTGGCAATAACAACAAAGTCACTATGCAATCAGTGACTTCTTTACTTGGTTAATAAGGTTTCCATTCCCTCTTTCTCAACAAAATATGTTCAGTACCAGTAACAATTCTATAGGCCCTACTATCATATAGCTTCTCAAATGTGCATATTAATTATAACTTAATACAGAGTCATGTTTAGGAAAATGGCTCCAACATCATATTAGATTACGTGGTGCATGTAATAGATGTCAATGAGGGAAGTCTGCTACTCTCTTACCTAACTGACTCATCTCATAGGTTCATAGGAGGTTACTAGCCTGGTGGACCTAGAACCTTTATAAGCCTAGCCATGTTAATCCTGGGTTAACCCAGTTGCCCTTATTTAGATGGAAATAGTTTACAGATGAGCACTGACTACCCCTGTCCATGAAGGACATGGGTGCCACCCTGGGGTGAATTTGTGGTCATCCAGCCATTTGTCCAGGTTACGCTTGAATATGGTCATTTAGGAGCTCTGCTTCACATGAACTAGAAGTTTTTTCCAGAGCAGCATCAATCTCTTGGAAACATACCTGTCTCAAAATCTAAACTCTTCACCTTGTGTCTGAAAGGCAGATGCCTTAACCATTATGCCAACCCTCAATTGTGTATGCCAAACCTCAATGTGTCATGTATACACATTTAGAGTGTGGGCCTTCATAATGACATGGATGGCTTGTAACATCTGCCCCCCTTGCAGTTATCACTATTTTTTTCACTAGTGCCGCACCCAGCAACTTTCACCCTTCTCTTAGGGAGGAGAGTTAAGATGCTCAGTGCTGCCACTTAGTGGCCTCATTGTGTAAATTAGTCCAGCAGATGAGTCTAATCTGTCTTTCACTGTGAATTTGCTGATAGAAGCTCGATGTTATGAGTAGAGATCTCAGTACAGTGCAAAGTGGGAAATACATCCCTTTCCTCACTGTAGTGCAATCTTGGAGTTGGAATATATAGTTAGTAAGGGGTGTGGGGGGCATAGCCCCCCCCCCCAGAGGGGGGTGCAGGGCAAACAGTGTATTTCAAGGTTAAGAACTAGACTTACTTTAGTTTGTATATGGATATCCTGTTCGATATTTGATGTAAATGTTGAATCTGATGAATTCGTCCATCAGATTCGACATTTGCACCTCGTTAATTAGTATGCATGAAGTGACATTATGTTTCGACATTAAATACACTTTTTGATTTTAATGTTGAGATTTTGATAGTAAAACAATAGTGATTACTAACCATTCTTAATAGTCGCAATACTGAAGTTTTTCAAATGATTTTCCCTGCTGCTAAGTACAGGATACCCTACAAAAAAGCTGCTGTACACCTGATTTTGTTTGATGTCTTCTGATCACCACTCCATGGCATCAATTCTCTGTTACATCTACAGAACATTTCATAGTCTTTGCACTTTCAAAAGAAAACTGTGAGCCAATATTAATAATATTCTCATTTTAAGGTACTCTAAAATACATTATTTTTTTTAGAAATGACAAGAAATGTGATTTTGCCTTTTTTTTTCTCTTGAAAAGCATGATACAATATAAACAGCCATGAGCTTTTCACAATGATTTTTGAGAACTATATATAACTGTTCTACAGAAACATGTAGCTGAGCTATATATTTATGTAGGGGCAAATCATTAGTCCACAATAATCTAGTCTGAGAGATGCTTTGAATATTTGGGGGTATATTGCACAAGCCTATATAAAGCAAAAGGTGAGGTTTAATAAGGTAGCTCACTTAAGGCATACTTGTGCTTTTACCTTTTTTCAGTATTATCATAAGAATTAAGAGTCTGTCCTATGATATATTCACCTTACAAACAATAAAAATACTTGATATGCTTGAAAACACATCTTAATTCATTTGAAAAACAATTGAAGACACACACAAAAAAATTAATCTACCAAATAAGCAAACTAAATTACCCACAAATCTGTCACCAAAGGGCTCCTAAACAAAGCATCAAGACTGAGTAACAGCACTGTTTCAATATCAGATTTAACTCAGAAAATAAATCAAGGACTAATTTAGGATAGTTATTCATCCACCCATCCAGCCATCCCTCCATCCTTCCACATCCTCTTTTTCCCATTTTTGTATATTGGTTGGGACATACTCCCTTTAGATGAAACACCCCATCACAAATTTGCACACACACACACACACACACACACACACACACACACACACACACACACACACACACACACACACACACACACACACACACACATGCACAATCACACATGCATGAGCTCATGCATGTTAGTATTCAAATGTCAAATTTGCTAAACATATTATTGATTTAGTTATGCATGTTAAACTTCATGAATATGGCTTTAAGCCAGCGTTACTATATATGTCACATGATTACAGCATGTTTAATGTCAGACTTGATTAAGTTTCATTAAGAGCTAACAGATTCCTTCTATTATCTCTCTTCAGTCTAAGTTTAATTTTCTAAATCACTGTAAACATTCAAGTCATGGGATGTCATTTAATAAGTGTATTGCTATAAGATGATTTAAATCCCTATTTATTGTTCAACCAAGATGTTTTAAACTTCTAATTTTCTGAAAATAATTGCATTGCTTGGTCAATGTAAAATTACAATTAATTGTACTAATGTCACAAAATATGTGTGACAAAAGTGTTTTAATAAAATAATATTTATTAAATATATATATATATATATATATATATATATATATATATATATATATATATATATAACTGTAATAACAAGGGTTATGAATAGTGCTTTCCACATTTATAATATCTATACAGGTGTAATAAAACCTTAGAGATCATGTATTAGCCTCAATAATATGACAACCAGTGTGGTAGGTTGTGCCTGTGTGAAAATGTTCATCTTCTACCTGGACCAAATGTTCCTTTAGAAACAAATCTGCCATTATGATTTATGAATTGTTCCAAGTAGTATGTTGCAATGCATAAAAAAAGTTATTTTCACTTTATGCTTTTAATCTCATTTATGAACTTCAGATAATTTGCTTTCTGATGACTACATGCCATTTTCATATTTCTCTGTTTACTTATTTCTGCTCTTTTCTGTATCCTCTGAGTAATGCACAGTGTATATTAATCAACTTTTGTTTTCAAACAGCAATATAAATGTGATTATATATAAAGTGAAGCATTTCATTACATCACATGATTTTTCTTACAGGGTATTTGCTGCTTGTTTTTTAATATTCATCTACAATAAATCATACTGTCTGTGTTTGTTTTTAAGTAACACACCTAAGAAGTGCATATATTGTGAAATCCGCTGTTGGTTATTCTCCCATACAGTTACAATATCATCTATCAACATAAAAGGTGACTGCTAAAAAAGACATACACAGAACGCTGGCAAAAAGTAATTAGGCAGCGAGAATGCTACAATTTCTGTGAGCATTTCTTTTAAATTTATACTAAGTAAACACTATAAAACAAACATGCATACATGCTGTTAGGTGTTAGGCTAAATAATTCTACATCTTGATAAGGCTAAATAATTCTACATCTTGATACATATATTTTCATTTCTTCTAGTTATGCAAAACATGTTTTAGAAAGTACCACTTAAGGGAGAAACGTAACAAAATATATTTCCAAAAAAGTTAGTTTCAGGTATAATTAATAACCATCAACAATGGTTATGAAGAATACTTTACAGGGACACCCTGGGCTGGGCATAGTGAGTTTCTTATGCTGTTGAAACTAATCCTTATGAAACTGTAATGCTGTTTTAATTCATTTGTAAAAGTCACCTCTATTCTAGCAGAAAGTATCAGAGAAACAATGACTAGAAAAACTTGTTACCCAAACACACCTGGAATGTCCTTTATGACATTTATACACAGAATGAAAAGAACAAACTGGGAAAAAGTCATCATAACGTGATGTTCTTTGCATTGCTAGTATCGCTGTGGCACTGTAACTGATTCATACTTTGTTCTGATTTTTTTTGTACTATTTTTCCCCCGTGGCTGCCAACTGTCAAGTATTCTGTTAAGCAGAAGTTATGCTGTTCAGGAGCATCATCCAAAAAGCCATGAGTGTGCTTTATGCTCTCACTGGCATCCAAGCAATGATAGGATTTTCATTTTATGACCTAACCCCACCCTTGGAGGAGACATGAGCATTTATATTACCTCAAGGGTTGGCTCTGCCACTCTTTCTATACCTGAGTGCTCCCCCATATATGCAGACAAGGGTTCATCATTATCTTTGATGGTAATTCCCACATCTTCCATGGCTCCCCAAATCATGATGAGCTCCACTCTCCAGCAGAGGTTGTGTTATTAGAGCAGTGACAAGAGACAGAGAGAAAACATCATCCATCACCCAGGAAAAGCATGCCCATTTTCCTTGCTTCTACTATCAAGTACCCAAGCAAATAGTCAACCTCGGGCTGCCTGTGCTGCGGTCCAGCCTTTATTCTTCTATACTACCAGTGCAGGCCCCAAAGACACAACCTACTTGTTTCTTGTTTTGATATATTCCAAAATGGCCTTATGTGGGCTACCATAGTGATGTGATTTCATTTAATTAAGGATTCTTTATCTCATAATTATTTATATATATGATTATATACAGGAATCAGAATATTTTCTGTGGCCAACTCTTGCTGTTCATTTACAACAAGAGTTTTAATATTTCCTGCTTTATTTAGCTATTTTTGGCAGGAGTGGTGCTTTTAGGTGTTTTGATCCCCTTTGATTTTTGCTAACTGCCATTTTCTAAACTGTATTTAAGGTACTTTTGAATGCAAAGCTAGAGTTGTTGCCATACATGCTTCTGCTCAACTTGAGAACTGCAGTTCTTGGCCACATTTTTAGAATTAGTTCAGAAGTTAGCCAAATGTGGACGACAGTTTATTGTTAAAGCTACTGACTTTCCAGTTCTGACATTTCAGAGGAGGTGTCAATTAAAATTGCATGTTCAATGTTTTTACCTACTTTTTTTTGCTTTAACTCTGACATCTGGAAGGAGATGTCCGTTAAATGTTTTCATTTGTTCAGTTTTGTCGCAATGGGATTTTACTGAAGAATCACACAGAGACTTTAATATCTCCACTTAATTCCATGTTTCTTATTTTTAAGTGATGCTTCTCGCAGATGCTCCAAGCATAGATGTAGCCTTTTCATTCACAACCCTTGTTATGTGGGCTATATGTTTTATAACCACATGTGGGTGTTCAGTGCTTGATATGAAGGATAAATGCTCTCCTGTAGGAATTTTACCCTGGGGAAGTTCATGTTGTGATGTTAAATACTGATCCTGTACTGACAGATGAATCATCTTAGACAACACACTTAATAGTAACATACTTTTCCAAAAGTGGGAAACATACATTGAATTTTATTTAGATGAAAATGATATTACCGTATATATTGGTGATAAAGTCCTTTAGAATGTTGGTGTAATGCACTGGAATGCACACTGTGGGACAGATAAAGTGAGGACATTATAGCAGAAACCTAAGTAGCTGCAATTGCAGAGACAGTCAAAGAGAACAGATTTTGGTGGTTCAGGCACATGTGCAGGAAAGGAGGGAATAATTTTGTGAAGAAAATTTGGAATAGATTGGAAGAATTCAAAAGGAAATTAAAGCATCTAGCAAAGAGATGGGTGGATGGATGGATGGATGGATGGATGGATGGATGGATGGATGGATGGATTTTGTGAAAGAGCGCTTGTGACAGTCAGGCAAGTCTGTGAAAGAAAGTAGGAGACCAGAATCGAATCAAGAGAGATGGTGACAGTTGGCATGATACCCTGATCCCATGTAGAAAATGAAAAAAAAAGGATTGAGAATAATGATTATGAAACGAAGATCGTCAAAATCCATGTGAGCTACTGTCTTAACACTTAAGACATGGCGAACATGATATAACAGGGCATATAAACCTCTAAATGAATCAGTACAGACAACAATATTATCTCAGCTGTGTAGTTTATCAATTAATGTGCTAAATTAATTAGCATAGCAGAGTCAAACACATTTAGATAAATTGTTAAAGTTAATGTGCTGGCTGAACTGCATATCACATAATGATTTGAAATACACATTACAAAAGTGGATCTGAATGGAGCTAATCGTTGCACTGCTTAATGTAAGGGTATCTGCCCCATCACCCTTGAAACCTAACATATTAAATTTGAGAAAGGGGGTATACTTAGTATTCTTTTTGCCTCTCAAGTGATATGAATTTAGAATTAATGTATTTAGTTTCTGGAGGGTGAGGGCAAAACTCTTGTAGTGTGGGGAAGTCAGGGTGTTCAGCCCCATTAAAAATCACATTAGTCAACTAATACATGCTTACCATATTCAGGAGTCATAGAAAGGTCTGAACAGTTATGCAGCTGTATGAGTTTAAAGCTACAGTTTAAGCTTGATTACAGTAAAATTATATAAAAAGCACTACTACATTTATGGATCAATGAATTAAAGTATTGTTAATAGTATTGCACTGTATAACATGGCTAAGCAACTTATTCATTTTGTAGAACTTTCTAAGTATATAAAGTGATCTCAGAAATGATTTTGTTAATACTAGCATTATTTTTTGCACTACATGTATATTGTTACATCTGGGACACATAGAATCTGTGATAATGAGTTGGCACAAGAATTTGCTCGTCTTGTGGTACACTTACCTTTCAGTTCAAATCTCAATACAGTATGAATACATGGCTCTACTTCAGAAGACTGACAAACCAAAAAACTGAAAATTCAAAATACCAAACATATTTTTAATGCAGGGGCCAGGTCCCCCTGCAGCTGTCATGTGGGGGAAGCTGCCCCCAAACCCCCTACTAACTATATATACCAACTCCAAGATCACAAAACACTGGAGAAGGGGCAAGTTCCATCATTCAGTATTTTAAATTTTCAGTATTCTGGGATTCAGTCTTTTGCTTTTTCATTCTTCTGAAGTAGTCCAAAATGCATACATCAGGTGGGTTACTACACACATCCTGTGTCTCTGTCTTATTTATTCACCCATCAAAACCACTACATATTGTTCAGAAGTAAGAAAATATCCACTAGAACAGAAACAATGCATGTGGAGAACTGAAGGAATATATCTAATTTTATGTTCATGGAAATACAACAGCATAATTCAAAAAGTAAAGAATGGTATAACTGCAAACTGCTATTCCAGTGTTGCAAGAACATTTATCAGAAAGCTTGAAGTATGAATCCAGAACTTTGTTTTATTCCTCACAGTTGGATGATTTAGCTGAAAAACCTGAAAGAGTATTGTGTGCAACATTATTGCATTGGTGAGGAAGAAACCATAAAAGTATGTAAATATTTGACTTTACTAAATGAAGAGTAAGAAATTCGGAAAATATTATGAAACCAGAAGGAAAGAGAGTTTTCAATGTATTAGATACGCCCTTTCTAATAGCACAAGGTCGTATACAGACTATAGAATCTCACTGACTTCACTGAAGAGGTGATGACTGTGAATTTGGTGAGTTGCAAGATTCATTAACAAGAAACAGAATAATCTGTGATACAAGAATGATGAAAAAATAAGGAAGATTTTAAAAGAAATATGTCGGACCTTATTAAAAACTGTAGCATGCAGTTAAAATATTTTTTCTGAGGAAAATAATATATGGGAAACTTGAGTAAAATAAAAAAGTAAACAATGAGAAATAAAGTCATTACATGTTATAAGATTAATGTTCTAATCATTTATTTTAATCAATTACTTTTTAATAAAAGAAATTTATTAAAAAAACGTCATGTGGCAATGTACTGCAATAAAAGGAATCCAAGATGAAGGACAGAGTGTGTCAATGTATTAATTCCAAAAAGAAGTAGGTGTGGCTTTAAGTATGAAAGGAAGCGCTATCTAGCATTTACTCAATCTTGAAGAATCTGTGCTAGAAAGAGGTATTTCCCAAGGATATTTGTACGTAAAAAACAAGTGTGTAGAAAAGAACTTGCATGTTGTTGACAGAAACATGACAATGAGTTCCATATTGGTAATATTGAAATGAAGATAGATATAGTGAAACTTCAAAATGCATCACAGGTACTCACTGAGACTTGAATAGTTGGCATACTATTGGCATTTGATACAGAGAATTAACAGACAGAGTAGAGGCTTTAGAGAAGACATAAGTACAGCATATATCTTGTGTCAAGAATACTTTTAAACAAATAAAGCTAGAAAATGCTAAAGAGAAAATTTTGCACACAGTGGTAACTTTGTCACCCACTCTGTGTCATCATACATTGGTAACTTTGTCACCCACTCAGTGTCATCATACAGTGGTAACTTTTTCACCCACTCTGTGTCATCATACAGTGGTACCTTTGTCACCTCACTCTGTGTCATCATACAGTGGTAACTTTGTCACCCACTCTGTGTCATCATACAGTGGTAACTTTTCCACCCACTCTGTGTCATCATACAGTGGTAACTTTGTCACCCACTCTGTGTCATCATACAGTGGTAACTTTTCCACCCACTCTGTGTCATCATACAGTGGTAACTTTGTCACCCACTCTGTGTCATCATACAGTGGTAACTTTGTCACCCACTCTGTGTCATCATACAGTGGTAACTTTTCCACCCACTCTGTGTCATCATACAGTGGTAACTTTGTCACCCACTCTGTGTCATCATACAGTGGTAACTTTTCCACCCACTCTGTGTCATCATACAGTGGTAACTTTGTCACCCACTTCATCATACAGTGGTAACTTTGTCACCCACTCTGTGTCATCATACAGTGGTAACTTTGTCACCCACTCTGTGTCATCATACAGTGGTAACTTTTCCACCCACTCTGTGTCATCATACAGTGGTAACTTTGTCACCCACTCTGTGTCATCATACAGTGGTAACTTTGTCACCCACTCTGTGTCATCATACAGTGGTAACTTTTCCACCCACTCTGTGTCATCATACAGTGGTAACTTTGTCACCCACTCTGTGTCATCATACAGTGGTAACTTTTCCACCCACTCTGTGTCATCATTTAGTCAGAAGCTGCTGGTGTGAATTTAAGAATAAAAAGTGCAATATTATTTGCTCAAACAGCGGTATATAAGGAAGACAATTTTCATAATATTTTGGGTTATTTAGCTTGCAAGAAGCTATGAATAATAAAGCAAATTCACAGTATGTTAAATCAAACATGAATAATCACTTTCAAAAAGTCATAAATGTACTTTTGATACTATGCAGAACCACAGCAATAATATCCTTATGGCTATGCTGATTTATGTATAGGCTTATATCTCATACAAAAAATTATGTTGTGACAATGATACATAATCCTAAAAAGAACCAATAGCTCTCAGGACCTAAGTTGAAAAGGAGCTGAAGAGGATGTAAAACCTTGGTGTAAATAAAAATCTATTACTGGTAACAGAATGTGTGAATAGCATGATTAATGTTGCAAAGAAAGTCAAAATTTTCATTTGTACTAATCCACAATATCTGAATAAAGAACTTAAACAAGTGCATTATCCTTTGCTCAGTATTCAAGAAGTATCCAGAATAATGCCAAATGTTAAGTCTTTTCAGTGCTAGATGCAATTCAAGCTTTTTAGCAGATAAAGTCATGTGAAGTAATTTCTAAATTGTGCAGCTTTAGTATACCATCAGGATGGCAAATAGTCCTTAGATTCATACTTGGTAATTAGGCAACACCAAAGTTGTTCCAAACAGATGTTGCCCAAGTAACTGAAAGCTTCAGTGTTGCAAACATAATAGATTATCATTTAGTGGGAATAAGACAAAGGAACAAGAAAATGGATTAGTACAGCTGCTGGACAGACTGCAAAGCATCATTTCAAGTTAAACATGAACATATGTAAAAGCAGCTTGACAGCTCCAAAAGACATGTGCCATATTCTAACATCATACCAGATAAAACCTGACTCAGAAAATCCAAGCAATAGTACACGTCATGGTAAAGGATAACAGGCATTACCAAGATTTCTACAAAAGATACAGTATCTTGCAAAGTTTCTGAATCATATATCTGTGATATCTAAAGCCTGCTAAGAAATCTGTTAGAGCAAGGTATACCCTGGGAGTGAAGCAATTAAGAGCAAAAGAGTTTTGAGATGTCCAAGAAATACGTTACAGATATTTCATCCTTAAAATATTAAAATGTAAATTATCCTGCTATGTTGAAAAGATGTCAGTCAGAATGGTATAGGAGTTGTGACCATATAAGAGTATAGGCCAGCTACCTTTAGACCAAGAGTATTTACAAATGTAGAAACAAGATATGCTTAATTAGAAAATCACCTGTTAATTCTGTATAGATATCAAATTCCACTGACATCTTGATAGTAAAGAAGCTCATGCTGACATTGAACACAAGCCACTGCAAAACATATTTGAAAAGTCCTTGAAGAAAGCACCTTTGTGTTTCTTAATCTACAGATGTATGTCCTGAAAAAGGAACATAGCCCAAGCAAACAGTTGCCATAGTGGATATGTAAAGCAGAACAAATCTAACAGGTAACAGAAAAAAAAACTGTTAAAAGAAGAATGTAATTCTTTGGATAATTCTACAATTATCAGAGACTAAATAAAAGGTAAAAGAAGTTTAGATATGTGTTGACATTGACACAAAAATGTAATTACTGAAAGACATTGTGACAAAAGGAGATACTGCCAGCCCAGCTAGCTTTTGTAAATAATTATATGTCAGTAGTGGATATCAAAATGATTTGTGCAAGATACTTGTGTCACCAATATATTAGAATTGTATGTAATGTGTATATCAAACTGCTTGTACAGATGCGTATGTTGAAAAGGGTATTTGCAGATTGCTGTTTGAAATGTAGCCACAGTGTGTTCTACTGGAAGAGAACAGAAATGCACATGCACTATTATAACTGTTTAAATGTATATATTTTAACAGTGGAAACTGGAATACAGGAGATTAACTTCAGAAAAACATCTGAAATTAAATCACTTTATGGCTAGGCCATAAAAGATGGTATCTTTCAGTTTTCAATATAGCAAGAGACACAATGTCTGTACTAGAAAATGTGCATTGTCTTTAGGGTGAAGTAATTACTAGTCTTGAAAGCATGAAGGAATGCAATTGTTCTGCTAGTGATCTGAGGAAAAGCCCTTGTCTGTATGTTTATACAGGCAGATGCTAAATACTGCCAGCTTCATCAATGGTTGTTTGACCTGGGAACTAGCAGTTAGATGACAAGAAATTATGTCATTCTGCAAGTTATCCCAGCAGTAATATTTGAGATATTAATCTGAGAAGTCTCTTAGTGATAAAGAGCATTCTGCATTCTGTCTTTGACCTCACAACAACTAGAAGATCCATTCACCACATCTGCCTTGCTCTATTAGTAAGTTTTTAGGTTAAAGTAATTCTCTTAGATACAGTCAGGAATATATTAAAGCTTAGTTTAAATTTTTTTTTAAATTTATTTGAGACTGTCCTGCATGTTGTTTTAAATATTTCCTGTAGTTTTGAACTCTGATGTCACTGTGAAAAAATAAATAAATAAATAAATAAATAAATAAAAATATATATATATATATATATATATATATATATATATATAGGTCCCCTTCAAATGGTATACATTTCACAATGTCAACATTCATATGCCCGAGACCATATGATTGACATTTGAAATGTCGACCATGGGGAACTGGCATCTCCCTACAGTGCGGAATGGAAAGATTTCCACTTCTGCACTGTAGTGCGATCTCAGAGTTGGTATATTTAAGTTCCGGGGGGGGGTGTGGGGGTGGATCCCCCCTGCTAGCAGCATTAAGGTAAGTTTTTTTGTTTTTTATGTTCTACTTGTATGGTCAACATTTCAAATGTTGATCATATGGTCTCAGCGATATGAATTTCGACATTGTGAAATGACCATATCAAGTAGACCCATATATATATATATATATATATATATATATATATATATATATATATATATATAGTATTGTCTTGTTCTTTTATTGTTTATTATTAAATATATTTAAACCTTTTATTGTGGCAGATCTGTGTAGAAATATTTAAGTTTTGAGAGTACTTGCATATTTATTTGGTGACACTGTGTTAGCCACTCCTAAAAGCCTTGGTCTTGGTCAAACTATAATTTCTGTTAATATTAATATTACACAGTAAGATTTGACACCTTTTGTTAAGGGCCTTAAAGTAGCTGATAAGGAGTTGACTTGTGGCAGTGGTAACTACCTTATAGTCTAGACAGAAGGAGGCATAGCTAATAAACCTGTACCAGCCTTTCCCAGGTGTGTGTGTGTATGTGTGTGTGTGTGTGTGTGTGTGTGTGTGTGTGTGTGTGTGTGTGTGTGTGTATGTAAATCAAACCTCAAAGAATGTGTGGGTCAGCTACTTGGGCAGGGACACGAAACATTGGTTGGACAGAGAGGGTGCTGGAGGTCTTGGCTTGGTCACTTAGCTGAGATCTCACCTCTATAGCTGTGCCAGTAGGTAGTCTTAATGGGGATTTGCAGAAAGGTATAGGGACTAGCACCGGACTGACTGTGGTCTCCGTGTGCTCTTAAGGGAAGTTGCACTTGATGCAGAGAGCTGCATCAGGAAATACTGTGCATGTACTTGTCATTCTCCCAGTGTACATCCCCTACTGGTGCCAGAGGATTAAGGCTCCTTGATTACTGGTCCACTGGTGGGTCATCACAGACATTACAATGTAAGTTTGGACTGAAAGACAATTATTACTAAGAAAATAATTTCAGTCTTATTTTTTCCCAAGGCATAATGCTCCTAATCTATAGAAAACCAGTGGTAGTTTAGATACAAGACTCACATTTGAAAATTGTAAATTCCAGTGAAACAGTAAGAGATACAAAGTTTAAGCCCAGAATGTTGATCAGACAGAAAAAGTAGTGCAAAGCTGTACCATCTACAATTCACATCATAACAAGCTTACAAAGAATTCTAGCATACTTATTTCCATATCAATGGTCAGTGGTATTATATCAAACCCAAGGTCTAGGAAGGCATTCAAAGAATATGCTACCAGTATACCCTGGATCAAATACTCTTCCTCCAAACCAGCTATTCAAGCTTTTTGTAAACAAGATAACTGAGTCAAGTTTTCTTATTCTAAGTAGACTAGAACTCTAGTATCTCTCTGCTTTACAAAGAAAATAAGTCTGCAATATATTAGTTTGTCTTATTTTCACATCTACTAAAAAGTTATTTCTTGTCATTAGCAAATTAGTCATTTTATTTATTCCCACTTTATCTCCATGGATATCATAATGTAGACTCAAACATACTACAGTTAAATTACCCCTTACCAACCTGTATTTAGTGCAATAAGGAGATAATTTCTGTAGTAGAGTGGGTGAAGATCTGTACTGTCTGAATAATGTAGATGTTGGTTTAAAAAGCGAATCTAGGATTCCTAATAGTTCAAAAGAAAGATTATATCATGTATAATAACAAACCTCAGGCATTTGTATACCACAAGTACATTCAAGTCAAACATAGAGGAGTAATAACATTACAACAAACAGTCTTGTTAAATAAAATAGAGACAATGAAAACTGGGATAATCAAACTCAGAAGCTATGTCTCCAAGTAAAGTTGTACAAGCAAAAACTGTCCCCAAAGGACCATATGTCCATTGTAAACAGTTCAATTAAATACTCCAGATATGGAAGACCACTGAAGAAGCCAGACCCATTAGAGTTAAAAATTATTTTAATTACTGGAACTTTCATTAATGAGAATGTCTTGTGAATATAAACAAAGCTTTATTTTGATGTGAATAGCCAGTGCTGTGTGTAGTATACAGTTATGGCTTATCTGTAGTTGAGCAGTGTAAAGCAATGCGGATGCATAGATTGCATATAACAAATATATGACATCACATTTGAAAATGGAGATGATACATATGGACAATAGGGTTTTAATGCTAATGAGCTAAGCACAGGAAGTAACACATCATGTGGTATCAATCTGAATCTCAGAGCAGTTTTAAATATACACTTCAAGGAGGTTACAACATATATTCTGTAACTCTGTCTAATTTAGTTAGCAGCCATGCATCATATATACAGTATACATGATTTATTTGTCTGTCTGTCTGTCTATTTATTTAACATTTATTTGTTGAATGGGAAAGTCCGACTATGACACAGCCTAGTGAAGGGAAAACCACTCCAGATGCATGCCTTTGGAATGTAGGAGGAAACCAGAGCAACTGGAGGAAACCCACACGAATGCAGGGAGGATATGCAGACTCCACAAAAAGGCATCCCAGCTGAGAATTGAATCAGAGAACCTCTTGCTATGAGTAAACAACATTAACCGGTGCACCACTGTGCCACCGTCTATCTATCTGTCTATCTATCTGTCTATCTATCTATCTATCTAGCTATCTACCTACCTAATTTATTAAACAGATAAGTGGGATAGTCACCTGACCCATTTAAGACTCATACCAAGTTATAATGTGATAGTGTAAAGTATTTGCAACAGTTATAAAAGTAGAAAATATAGTCACAACATTTTAAACAGTAACAATAAAATGGATAAGTATTTGCACAGTACATTTACAAGGTACGCAGTGCTGCTCCAGATGAATACCTTTGGAATGTGTTGTTCAACAAAAAAGCATAAAACAAAGTTACTGACAATGTAATCTGATTAGATTTAACACAATGATACATGAGCTGATTGACTACTCCAGTTGTGTTTATTTTACCATTCTATACTTAAATCAGTTAATCTTCATGTAGAGAATTCTTGCTCATTGAATCATATCACCAAAAATAAGGGTGCAACATTTGTCCAAAAATATGCCTGGCTAAATTGGCCAGACAACTAAAACTTGGAAGAAATGAAAGCATGGTAAAGGTAAATCAGACAACCAATGAGGGAAATAATGCAGAAAAGGCTGTATGACTGAAAGTCATGTTACTTTTAAATAAAGAGACTCTTTGCGTTAAATAAAAGTCAATTTGTGAAAACAACAAACATTTATTAAATATTTATATATATACAATAGCTCTTTGCTGCTTTTATACACTGACTCCTATTTAACAGAGATAACAGAAAACAAGTGCAGTGATATGGAGATATCACATTGATATGGGAATCTAATACAACAGATCAGGTGTGATAATTATGGAGTATGCAACTATGTAACTTCATGTTGCTAACAGCTACAATTTTAAGTAAATCTATAACAAATAGAATAGGAAAAACACACTTGTAAACTGTGTATACCCACAGGGCATATAGAGTCCCTTTTCAGGAGGTGACCTGTGAAAAACAACTGGCTTTAGTGATTTGCTCAGAGTCACACAGTAGAGAAATGGAGGATGTGAGAGTCAAACCTTAGACTGTTGCAGGATCTAGGTCTAATAGCACATAGTTGGAATGAAACATTACATATTTATAGTTAAATAGTCTGGACATGATATGAATAACATTGTTAACTCAATATGTACCCTACCTAAAATGAAAGCCACATTAACAAAAACAAAAACTTTCTTCAGTCATAGACAGGTATAGACAGTTATAGGAAATGAAAGGCTTCTATGATATTTTAGTCTTCAATGACTATATCTCAAGAGAGAATGCAAAAAAAAAAGAAAAATACAAACAAACAAAAAAGCCGTATTGTCTGTCCTCACAGGAAAAATCATACACTCTATTTATTTACTTTTGCTCTTCTCTAATAGGAACTTCATCAGAAATAAGATAGTGTAGCCTACTAAACAGTTTTAAACACTCATTCAGTTCCATGATACTTCAATTAGCCTATTTAGGTTAATCAATTGAAATATTAAAACATTAAAAACATTATACCAACTTGAAAAAACAGATACTTTACAATTATATGTTACCATGTATTGTAGTTCAATGTATGTTGTCAAACTAAACAAAAACTCTAAGCACTACAAATAGTTTTGTATTAATTTAAAAGTTTGATATTCTTGTTGGCTTCATATTCAAAACATATTCAAAACATTGCTAACAGAAATGTATCCATTCAAACCTGAGCCTGGATTGCAGTCAAAAAAGTTGGCGATAAAATTCCCTAAATTCCAGTTTATTTTTACAATTGGCACACTTTTCTAAATTGTGCAGTTTTACCAAAACAAACAAAAAAAAAACAAGAACTTTACAGTTGATATATTTTGTAGGATGTTTGCATAGTGCATTGCTCATGTCCCCCTTTTTAATGGCTTAAAGATGCTGATATATTAGTGTTCTCAGAGCAAGTTCTATTTTACCCAGAAAGAAGTAAGAACAGATTGAACAACTCACTAAATATATCAATCCTGTGGTTCCACAATCATACATTTCCTTGCAGGAAATAACCCTAGGGATTGAAGAGGCAGCTGTGTTTACACCATCTAGTATATATTACACTGGGAACAAGTCCCACTTTTTGCCATTGGGAACCTGTAGTACTTTTTTTGATAATGATTGTCCCCAGTTTCTAAGATAGCCTTTAGGTTCTGTCTTCTTTTGTAAAAAAAAAATAAAAAATAAAAAAAAAACAATGGAGATGAAGGAGAAGAGTAAATATACATCACTTTTCTACTTTAAACTTCTTTTTTGCAGGGGGAAGCTCCCATAGACACCCCAAACTTAAATATACTAACTCCTAGATCACCATACGTTGGAAAAAAGGGAATATTCTGAGAAATCACCATCTTGGACTTAATATATATGTAAGTTCATTTTTTCGGCCATTCAGTCTCAGCATTACAGGACTCACTAAACCAGGTCATAACATTTCAGATAGTTACCAACTAAAATATGCAGTGACATGCTTGTAGAAACATAGTAAACATGTCAGAATATTAAAACTTTTAAGTGACAGTTTTCTGCATGAAGAAATGGCTCACCAAATTCTTATCCCAAAGAAAATTAAAAGTAATGTTTCTGCCTCCCCATAATCATTTATGCTCATAATCATTTAAACAACTCAGTTAATTTCTGAGGTGATGACAGGTAGTATGGTGTACTATCAGTTTGGTATCACCTTAGCACAGTAACAAACAGTGCCCTTGAGCCATTCTGTCAAGCATGGCAACTCTAAAGAAAGATCCTGACACACGGCTTCCTCATGTTATTATAAGCAGCAACACAATGAAAGCTGCATTTGTCACTGCTGACTGTCAGCTTGTACTGCAGCTGACATGTAGCAGTAACGGTTAAAGACATATGGTTAATAAGTGATAATCAATATATTAAGAATATGGCAACAAGAAATTAACATGATAATCTTTCAATGTATACCAAATCTTATGTTACACAAGGTTATGTGTGACAGAAAAATATTTTCATATCTTGGTCCTATTTTCATAATATCCCTGTCTATGTGTCTCTGATTACTCTCTGAATTGTGATCCTTTTCTGATTGTTTGCCTGCACAAACTTGTGCATCACTTTTCACAACTTTATACCACCTATGAAATGTGTTCATGTAAATAGTTAATAGTTTCACATTTTCCCTTAAACCATAAATGTTTCAAATGCATTTATTTCAAGTTTTGGTTTGAGATGTCTACATTACTCCTAGTGGTGTTATTGAAGTCTCCTAAAAAATTGTCAGAGGACTAAAAACTCTGGATTCAAATATTTGAGCAGTAATCCACTGACAGCAATGCTACCAAACTCCAGAGGAAATAAAATGTGCACTGTTCCCTCCTACAATAGATGAGGAAGCAAGTAATGCAGTTAATACATTTAAGGAAGAAAATAGATGCAGGGTTCCTGTCTTGAAAAATAAGTTTCAAACATATTGTAAGCCAGACTACAATTTATCACATATAAGATGTTTGAGTTTATCACAAGAAATTGTGTCATTCCAGAGTTAATATATACTTTTGTGATAGATTTGAAGTAAGTGAGAGACAGGACATTAACAGAGGCTGATATAACACTTGATACATTACTGGATATATACAGAAGGAAGGAAACTTCAAGAAAGTAGCTTAAAATTTTGACTGATAAAATGGAAGCATGTATCATAAAAGTTGTGAGTGAAAATAAAAGTTAAATGAAGAAAACAGAGGTCAAAATAATAAAAATGAAAATTTTAGTAACAGCATGGTATCCAGGATGGCACCTGATATTAAATGAACAGACATAATTCACACCTTATGTAGGTGTTGTGGCTATGGAAATAAGAAAGAAAGTTGCAAAGCAATTAATCTAATTTGTAAATTGTGTAAGGGTAAGAAATCATTTTACAAAGATTTAAATAATGAAATAACACATTACAGCAACATTTCCATGTTTTATAAGCAAAGGAACAGAATAAAGCAAGGTGTTTGTGGGTATTTTCAAGATGTATCCTATTAATGTAGTATAAACAGCAAACAGTAACAGTGATGACTACTAGTCAGAAAATCCAGTGATTAAAGACATTTGGGATACATGTAAGCTTGATACTTGTGCTGAATGCAATATATTGTCTGAAACATGTTTAAGATGTGTCTAAAAACTGCACAAGCCTCTTCACTTTCTTACATATTTAGGATACAAATGGAAGTTCATGCAATATAGTGATAAATCAGGTATCTTTTGTGTGCCTGTTAATATAACTGCAGAAAATAAGAAGTTATGTACTCACCATAACGTTCCATGTGAGTTGTTCCATCTCATCTTCATTCTTCACTGATGGGTACGAAGCCGATCAATCGGCTCCAACACAGCCATTAGCAAAGCTCAAGGTTAACCATTAGCTCGAGACCAAACCCTTATCCCATGATGCACTGCTGGAATTACCTCAGATCTTGTTTGCTGCGTGTACCATATCCCTGTAAGAGAACTACTCTCCCAAGAGAAAAGAAGGATTGAATAACCAGGATGAGACTAGCCTCTAGGTCAACTATCAGCCAGGTGGGGGTTGGACGGCGGGACATAAGAATGAAGGCGAGATGGAGCAACTTACATGGAACGTTATGGTGAGTACATAACTTTTTAATGTGAAGTTGTTCAATCTCGCCATTCATTCTTCACTGATGGGTAGCGTCCTTAGCACCATCAATCTCAGGTGGCTCATGGGAGTACATTCTTCAGGACCGTAGACCCAAAGGAAGCCCTGTCACTGGAGGCCTTATCAACTTTGTAATAAGTGATAAAGGTATGAGGTTTAGACCAAGTGGCTAAAATGTTATCAAGGGGCAATTTGGCTTGAAATGCAGAAGATGTAGAAACTGCATTGGTAGAATGAGCTTTAATCTTTTGTAGTATGGGCATATTAGCAGCTGAATAAACAAAAGTGATACAATCAGATAGCCATTTAGAAAGTGCTGTTTTAGCCACTCTTCTTCCTTTTCTGGCTTCAGAGAAAGACACATAGCTGGTCTGATTTTCTAACATCTTTTGTTCTGTCCAAATAATATCTGAGCTGTCTGTGAACGTCAAGTTTGTGCAGCATGTACTCTAATTTGTTGGAATGGTTAGGGAAGAAGACAGGCAACTCAATGACTTGGTTGATATTGGATTCTAAACAAACTTTGGGTAAAAAAGAGGGGTTTGTCCTAAGAGATACACTATCAGCATGAAAAACCAAATAAGGAGGGCTGATAGATAAGGCCTAAAGTTCTGACACTCTATGGGTAGAAGTAATAGCCACCAGAAATATGGTTTTCCATGATAAAAATCTGAGATCGCAAGATGATGCTGGTTCAAAGGAGGAAGAATTATATGAGATAGCATAAAGTTCAGATTCCAAGGAGAATAAAGAGTTTTCACTGGAGGCCTCATGTGAAAGGTACCTTTGAGAAAGGCCTTGGACAACTTGTGGGACATAATGTTTAGCCTGTCCACTCTGAGATGAAAGTTAGATATAGCAGCCAACTGGACCCAAACTGAAGCAGCTCCTTTATTAAAATTCATAGTCAAGAATTCTAAAATGGACATCAAAGGGGCTTGATAAGGATCAATGTTCTGCTTAGAAGCCCATATGGAAAATCTCTTCCACATACTAAGATATAGTCTTCTGGTGGACAGCTTATGGGATGACAAGAGGATCTGTCTTGTCTTATCAGAAAGATCATGAAGCCTGGCTATGAGGAGAACTGGAGCAGCCAAGCAATGAAGGATGGAGGTCCCCTGACGGATGTATCAGAAGGTCTGGAACTGGGTCCAGAATCCATGGATCCTCAAATAGATGATGATGAAGAAATGGGAACCAAATCTGCCGAGGCCAATGAGGGGCTTTGAGGTTGATAGTACTTCCCAGTAACATTGCTTTTGGTAGAAGTCTGGGTATTAGAGGGATTGGAGGGAATGCATAGAGGAGACCTGGGGCCAATTGTGTACGAGTGCATCTCTTGGGGGTTCTCCCAGAGGGGGAATCAGGGCAAAGTAGCTTCTGCATTTCATGTTGACGTGACTGGCAAAAATATTGCAGCAAGGCTGGCCCCATTTGTGGAAAATCCTGTCCACAATCTCTTGTTTGAGGGACCACTCGTGTGACAAAAAAATTGCCCTGCTCAGTTTGTCTGCTATCACGTTGGATCTCCCCAGGATGTGCATTGCCAACAGAAAGCACTGTGAGGAAACAACCCACTGCCAAACCCTCAGGGCTTCTCGGCAAAGGGGGTAAGACTTGGTCCTGCCTTGCTTGTTTAAGTACTTGTTTAAGTACCAGACTACTAACATGCTGTCTGTCTGAATTACAATCATCCCTAGAGGAAGAGAGTCCTGAAAGTACTGCAATGCCAGACGTACTGCTCTCATCTCCAGAACATTGATATGCAGATGTGACTCTTGATCTGTCCATATGCCTTGGGCAGTCATTCCCTGAAAATGCCACCCCCACCCTATCAGGGAAGCATCCGTGGTCACAGTGGATACTGGAGGGGGTAGAACATAGGGACATCCTATAGTTACATGAAGTGACGTCAACCACCACTAGAGATCTCTCTTGCAAGAGTTTGTAATCAAAATCATATGACTCCTTGAAAGTTCCTGATAGGACCATTGGGTGAACAGCAGCCAGTGAAGAATCCGCATATGCATCCTTGCTAATGGTATGGCCAAGATAGCTGCAGCCATCAAACCTAATACTTTTAAGACTTCTGTGGCTGGTGCTCTCTCCTTCGACGCTAATGAACTGACATGCTGGTGACGAAGAAAGATCCTCTCAATTGGTAGTCGTAGAGTGGTGGTTGAGGTGTCTAACTCTGCCCTCATAAAGACAATATGCTGCGATGGCCCCAAGGCAGATTTTTCTGAGTTGATTGTAATGCCTAAGTGATGGCAGAGTGTCAGAGTGTATTCCCTTGCCTGAATCAGTTGATGCCTGGTGATGGAGGTAAGGAGCCAATCATCTAGGTATGGAAACACCCAGAATCCTAGACACCTCAGATGAGCCATGACCACTGCCATGCATTTGGTGAACACTCTGGGGGCTGTAGTGAGACCAAAGAGCAGGGCTTGAAATTGATAATGATTGGGTCCCAGCCGGAAACACAGATGATCTCTGGATGGCCTGGCCATTTTTGTGTGGTAGTACGCATCCTTGAGATCTATCGAGCACATCCAATTGTCTCTCCCTAAAAAGGGAAGTATAGACTGTAGTGTGACAATCCGGAACTTCGTTTTCTTTACAAATTGGTTGAGTCTGCTGAGGTCCAAAATAGGTCCCCTGTCCCCTGTTTTCTTTGGAACCAAAAAGAATCTTGAGTAAGTTCTGGATGCTATTTGGTCTGCTGGGACTGGCTGGATGACTCTTTTTTTCTAGCAACCTGTGGACCTCTATAGTTGCTTGTTCCCTGTAACTGGGTGGAATGCCCAGGATTCTCCTTGGGGGCATGGGTGGGGTGAAGAATGATATGAAATACCCTCTGGAAATAATACTTTGTACCCAGCTGTCATTTGTTATGTCTTTCCAGACGTCTGGGTACAAAGATAAGTGACCCCCAACTCCAGAGCAGAACAGTCAGGTCTCCCTTCAGGAGCGCTGATAGGATTGACCACAGAAGTGACCTCTGTCACCCTGGTGTTGCGGGCCCCGTCTGCTGCAAGGGCGGCATCTTCCATTGTTACCTCCTCCTCCTCTGCCCCTAGAGGGGGGATGACCATGTGTGTCCTGAAAGGCTCCTTGGGCTTTTCAGAACCCCATTTTTCCTCCCTGTTGGCCTTTGGGGTAAGGCCGAGTAAGGGTGGAAAAATGGACTCCGACAGCAGACAGAGCCTTTCCCTCTTGCTCAGACCTGGTAAGAGTTTCCTTCACTTTGGGCCCAAAGAGAAATGAGCCATCAAAAGGGGTGTTGACAAATGAAGACTTAAAGGACTCTGTAAAGGAACACAAGTGCATCCAGGAATGTCATCTTAGAGCAACTCCTGTACCCGCTGCCCTACTCGTCCCATCAGCTGCACATGATATGAGATGCATGGACGAGTTCACGATGGAATTTAGGATAGCAAGCTGGGCGGCAACTTTGTCGGAAGTCCCTGCAGCTACAGTACCCTGAAGAGTATCTCCCAACTCCTTAAGGAGATCTCTTTGCAGTCCGGTGATGTGGGTCAAATAGTTCAGGGATTAGAGTGTAAAAGTTGCTGAACTAAACATGCATTTCCCATATCAGTCCATGATCCTGGACTCTCTGTTAGGAGGTTGGATCGACGAGGAAGTCTCAGACATTTCCTTCTTGGTGGTTGCCGCCACCACCATGGCTTCAACAGGGACTCCCTTGGACAAAAAGTCTTTATCTACGAAGGCAGAAATGAACTTGTTAGGCCTCCGAGAGACAGGTTCAATGGACTCCGGTGACTGCCACACCCTTCGTGAGACCAGCTGCATGAGCTCATTAAAGGGCGGAGACACCCAAGAGGTGGAAGGTTGAGACCCAAAAGCCTTCAGGAGAACTGACTCATCCTCAGTAGAGCTTTTTGACTGCCAATCACCCCTCTGCCTAAGGATCTCGAGTATCTCCGCAAAGGGGATATCCTCAGAGGGGGATCGTGGGGACCCTTCTGACTCATCCAAGTCAGTATCAGATGTCAAAGACTCCTGTGGGGAGTCCAAGTGTCTCCTCTTACACAATCTCTTCCTGGGGACCTCCTCAGTGGGAGCCTCTGGTGAGATCTCAGAAGAGCAAGGGGAGCCCTGTGGGGCTACCTGAGGCTCAGGCTCTCTATGCTTGTCCTGGATGATGGAGGCAGAAGCGGACACAGGCTCTTTGGGGGAAGAAGAGGCCAAACCTGGTGTCGAGGATGTCTTTGGGGACAAGACTCTCCTCATGGCTTCGAAAACATCACGGCTCCGATGAGAAGGAGTTGACGGACCCGAGGGAATCGCCATCCCCTACTGCACCGAGGCCGTGGGCTCCGAGCCAGCGGTAGGAGCCAAGTTCATCTGAGCCGAGGCCCCGACAGGAAGAGTTGGCACCGACAAGTTGATGCAACTATCCTCCCTGGACCTGACAGGAGAGTTTTGGCACCTAGAGTCCCCGGTCAGCATCGAGGATGTCAGAGCAGATGGAACCGATGACACTGGAGCAGGTCTTGGCTCCAAAGGCTCCATGATCAGCAGGTCGGCCTCCTCCAGCTCCAAAGATCTGGTACAGCTCGGAGGAGGAGCAGTCAAATCTGGGATGGTGGTCTTCAGTTCCGACGTTGGGGTCAGAGCCAGCAACAATTTGGCAAGACCTGGTTCCCATAAGAGCTTCTGCACCAATCGGTTCATATCCAAATCTGAGAGGCTGACAGAAGATCTAGAGAAGTGCACCAAAGGTGCAGATTGGAGGAGTGGAGATACAGGTCTATCAGAGACTGGCTCCAAAACTGTGGGCCGGCTCCAAAATGAAGAGACACGGCTCCGAGAAGTCCTGGAATCCTCCACTTTCTTAGACTTTTTCGAGTCTTTAGATGCTTTGGAGTCGGTTGAGGATTTTGAAGATTTAGAGGACTTGCTGGCCCCATCCTGGTCAGTAAAAGCTTCAGCAAAAGGATGCTTCAGTAAACCTCTATCCACAAGCTTCCTTTTCCTCTCTAAAAGAACCCTTGAAGGAAAGGAATGGCAAATGCTGCAGGACTCTGCAAGTGCACCACACCCAAGCAATACATGCACTGAGTGTGCCCATCAGTGAGAGACATCTTTTGCCCGCAGTCTGGACATTTTTTGAATCCTGGCTTTGGGTGCTTGTCTTTTTCCTCAGACATATTAATAAGGAACTATGCTTAACTATATAAGCAATACACAGACTATACAGTCTAATACAGCCTAGAAGTTATAACTATCCTTAGGCTCAAGATAACACTTCTAAATAACAAACACACTCTAACAATGGCCCGGAGAAAAATGGGGCCAACAGTTTAATACAACCTAAAAGTTACAACTATCCCTAGGCTCAAGATAATACTTTTAAATACGTAACACACTCTAACAATGGCCCGGGAAAAAGAGGCCAACTCTACTTAGTATGTAACAGCACACTATCTACACTATGAAAAATATAACACACACTATTTATATATATATAGATGCAAAACTATGGAAATAGAAGAAAACACACACACTGAATAACTAGGCCCAACACAAGGCCGCTACAATTATGTTAAACAATCAAGCACCAAGGGAACAGGTCTAAAGAAACAACTACGGAAGCTTAATATATAAATAATCTATCTATAAATGGAAAAGAAGTATTGAAAAAACTTGCAAAAGTGATTTTTATATCAAAAAAGGCTCGAACGAACTGGAACCACTGAAATCCATGCCACGGCAAACTAGATCTGGAGTAATTCAAGTAGTGCATCATGGGATAAGAGGCTTGATCTCAAGCTACTGGTAAGCCTTGGGCTTTGCTAATGGCCGTGTTGGAGCCAATGGATCGTCTCCGAACCCATCAGTGAAGAATGAATGGCGAGATTGAACAACTTCAAATTACAGATTATTGTTTCAATCAGTGGAACTGGAAAAATGTTCTAAGTAGCCAAACGTATTGGAGCATGATGGCAGTGAAACATCTGGCATGATTAAGGGATTCATACTGTGCAGGTGCAGAATGACATATTTAATAATACACTTAGCACCAGAAGTAAATCTAATAATCAGAGCAATATAATTTCATTTTACTGGATTCACTGAGCAGAACTATGGCAAGGTCACAAGGTCATCTGGCACCCTATGCATTTCCCCAAAATGCATCCCATCAAGTCAAAGCTGAAGAACAAAACAAAACAAATAAAAAAGAAAAGCTAAATTAATAAGTGAAGACAGATTTTTTTTTTCTTGACCTGAAAACAAAATCTCCCTAGTATTCCTGCAGTAACTATAGCAAATAACCTTCTACAGTTAATCACAAACAATGCATTTGAGTGCTTCAGCAGTAGAAGCATTAAAGCACTATCAGCACTCATGTATGAAGCTGTGGTAAATCGATGCTGGTACACCACTGGCACCTGATGATCACAACCCCAAACAGCTTGCACCTATGGCAACCATACTCTACATCCCACCCAAGTCATGGCTCTGAAATTGAGTAAAAACATGAGAACTATTGGAATGGGCAATTCACATGTTCATGTAGTATTCCCATTTGTGAAATTTAAAATGGTCTGCTTAAAGCTAGGAATACAGATATGGCCATTAAATACAGCACAATGCCTGTTAAAAGCACTCATAACAGTATATCTATGTTCTGCATCTTTTTTTTATCTTCTGTCAGCTGATAAAACACCTACCCCCGGCTGTTTTTGTCACCCCCTTCTCACTTCATCTTTGTTTTTTCTTTAGGTGCAGTCATTGAGGTTTACCTTTTCAATAAGCAACTCTTTCCCTTCATGGATAATAGGGTGCCATTCCCTTGATAGATTTGGTCTCTCTGACAGGTCTTAACCCATTGCTTTGCCATTCCGAAGCCTTTCTCCCTTGTCCTCCGCCACAGCCAGTCATAATGCTCCTTTCTTTCTTATGTGTGCTGGCTGTTTTAACATATGAAACGTGGAAGAATACTACCTCCATCCCTCTCTCTCTGTCTTCCGCTAGTTGCCTGTCATATTGCTGACTCCCCACACAATACTTCAACTGTCTTCTGTGATTGATCAGTATTGAATGCATAGATATAATTTGCATGGTGATAACTACAATGTGCATGCATCCCTCCTTCTTGCTGATCAACACAATGTGCATGCACCACTCCCCCTTGGACATCATTGCAATGATCATGAACCCTTCCCCTTGTTTATCACTGCAATGTGCCTGCACCCCTCCATCTTGCTGATCACTACAATGTGCATGCATCAATACCCCTTGGTGATCACTACAGTATGCATATATCACTCTTCTTGGTGTTCACTACAATATGCATGCACTCCTCCAGCTTGCTGATCACTACAGTGTGCATGTACCCCTCCCTCTTGCTAATCACTACAATGTGCATGCACCACTTCCCCTTAGTGATCACTACAATGAGAATGCACCCCTTGTCTTTGATGATCACTGCAATGTGCATGCACCCCTCCCCCTTGTGATAACTACAATGTGTATGCACCACTTCCCCTTGGTAATCAGTACAATGTGCATGCACCCCTCCTCCTTGGTGATCACTGCCATATGCATGTACCCCTCCCCATTTTTGATCACTACAATATGCATATATAAATCTTCTTGGTGAGCACTACAATACACATGCACACATCCTGCTTGCTGAGCACTATAATGTGCATGCACCCCTCCCTCTTGCTAATCACTACAATATGCATGCATATTCCCTCTTGGTGATCACTAAAATGTATATGCACCCCTCTCCCTTGATGATCACTGCAATGTGCATGCACCACTCCTACTTGGTGATCACTACAAAAAGCATGCACCCTTCCCTTGGTGATCACTACATTGTGCGTGCACCAATCCCCCTTGGTGATTACTACTGTGACATCCCTACACTGGCCCAGTAATCAAAGAGCCTTAATCCTCACCACTGGCAACAATGAGGGATGTGCACAATGGGGAGATTACAAGTACACACACACAGTAAAGTGCAATTTCCCTTAAGAGCACACAGAGATCACAGTCAGTCTGGGGCTGGTTTCTCCCTCTTTCTCCAGATCCCCAATAAGAATTCCCACTGGCACAGCTATAGGTTTAAGATCTCAGCTGAGTGGCCAAGCTAAGACCTCCAGCACCCTCTCTGTCCAACCAGTGCTTTGTGTCCCTGTCCAAGTAGCTGAAACACACACACTTTGAGATTTGATTGATATACAAACACACACACACACACCTGGGAAAGACTGGCACAGGTTTAATAGCTATGACTCCTTCTGCCAGACTATAAGGTAGTTTCAATTGCTACCCCCCAACTCTTTATCAGCTACTTTAAGGCCCTTACAAAGGGTGTCCAATCCTACTGCATAATGTTACTAATAATCCAAATGGTAGTTTTTGACCAAGCTCCAGGCTATTGAGTGTCCTCTACAGTGTCACCAAATAGATATGCGAGTACACTAAGAGTTAAATATGTCTCACAAATATCAGCCACAAAGATAGGTTTAAATATATTTAATAATAAATAATAAAAGAACAAGACAATACTTTGTCAATCAACACAGTTACTTCAGAGTTCAAAATCAAAGGAAATATTTTAAAACAACATTGCAGGACAGTCTCAAATAAGTACAGAAAACATCTAAACTAATCTTTACTATATTCCTATCTATATCTAAAAAAGATACTATGCCCTCAACCTTATTTACAGACAGGCAAGTGCAGATGATGACGAAGAGTGGATGTTCTTGCTAGGACCAAGACAAAATACAAAATGCAGTCTCACTCCACGAGAGCTCCCAAATCAATATCAAACATTACTGCTGGGCTAGCCTGGATGACTCCACTCCCTGCTACCTGACCTCACTTCCCAGGCCAAACAGAAACTTAGCAAAATCTAACATCTCTGTGTTAAAAATACATATCTCCTAGACGTTTGCATGTCTTGAAAATCACAAAACAATAAAACACTTTCTACATTTTAAACCTAGTAATTACTTGTCTTTCAAGACAATACAAAAACTCCTAGTTCTAGACATTGTGTCTGCTACTGAACTGAAACTGAGAGATAACATCTTTTGTTTATGGCTCAGGTATAAAGTAACTTAACCTCAACTATTCTTAAGTCTTACAGGTTAATCTTCCGTGTTCCAACAGGGTACAGTGTGGACACATCCCAGCTCAGCACACATCACACAGCTCTGTACAAATCACATCAACACTCACAAATGACATAGAATCATCTACAAAACTCCAAACAGCTGGGCTGGCAGTATCACAGCTACAATCAGCATGCACTCCTCGCTCTTGATGATCACTACAATGTGCATGCACTAATCCCTCTTGGTGATCACTATAATGTGCTTGCACCACTCCTCCCTTGGTGATCATTACAATGTGCATGCAACCCTCCATCTTGCTGATCACTGCAATGTGCATGCACTAGTCCCTCTTAGTTATCACTGCAATCTATTTTCACCACTCCGCCTTTGGTGATCACTACAATGTGCATGCACCCCTCAGTCTTGCTAATCATTGCAATATGCATGCACCCCTCCCCCATGATGATTACTACAATGTGCATGCACCTTTCCTCTTACTGACTACTTTGGTCACTTCTCCTCACATTTTAATGTCTATGCCCAAGTGAAATATAGTCACTCCTTTTTCACTTATAAACTCCTAGTCCTCTTCATGATTGATCCTCCACTCACCATAACTCTCTTCTCTTGCCCCACACCATTCATTTCCTGCTCTCTGCCACTACTCCACCTCTCTGTAATATTTTTCCCAGAATTTCCAGCATCTTCAGTTTTTCTCACTGAGTGATGGCTTCCTCATTCCCTGCGGTGTATGTAAGCTCTTCCCCATCCATCCAGTGTTCTAGGTACAATACCTGTCCATTCCCTCTGCCTAACCCATGTGGATGATTGTCTCTCCATGCCCTTTTCTGTCCTGTTCACCTTGTAGTGTTTGTTCTTGCCTGTCCACACTGTACTCTTTTTCCCTTTTGCAACCTGCCACTACTCTTTGCATTGCCCCTTCCACCCTGGCTTCCTTCTACATGTCCTCCCTTTCATGTCTGTATGTTCGGCTTGCTCCCTTCACCTTAACCTGTGCCACATCACTTGCTTGTAATCCTCTGGCAACCTCTGGCATGAAGATACCATGCAGAACCGGCATACCAGCCTGAGGAGCAGTGTCCACAGGTGATAGGAGACAGGAACTTTATTACTAAAGACAGGGCAATAAAAAGGTCAAAGTGAGACCTACAGCTAACAAACCTATGTAGGGTAGAGAATTGTAAATGTAATAGTTTGTACCAGTGCATCCCATTAATATGCAGATATAAATAGTTTTAGCATAAGGGTGTTTATACTGAGTGTGGAAAGAAGAAAACAAAAATGACTTCACAGAAATTATAACGGTCATACTTATGTCTCCAGTTGCTTAATAATTAGCTAACATATGGGAAAGAGTGAGCAGAATTTGGTGGAACTGGCCGCAGAATGACATAGGTTTCACCATCTCCTGCAATCAGTTGTGCAGTAACCATTCAATGTGCACATGATTACACCAGCAGTTCTTGGCCAATTTGCTGAGGAACCAGGTAGAATTTGTATGCAATAAAGAGTTATTATGCTTAATGTGGAAAAATATTTGTGTGTAATCCCCCTAGAGTACTTCAAGAATACAGTTTTAATCAATCAAAGAGATCAAATGTGATGTGACAGTCATCAGGTGCAACACACTGCTAGTATTTAACACAGCAATTTAGGGAAGTAATTTAGGGAAAAGGCAGGAAAAAGGGTGACTGATGTCAGAAAGAATGGACAGATTGAACTAAGAAATCAGTGTGAAAAGCATGGCTAAGATGCCTCCACAGATAGTATACCAGTGGGTCACTTGCCACAAAGTAGGTGTGAGGCAGTTGACTTAGAAAAGCATAATAGCATTTGTAACAGCAAAGAAATGTGGGCTGCTTTCATTTGTTGTTGAAATAAATTGGTATGATATAGTACAAACAGGTAGGAGTAATGGGCCTGATACTGAAGTTTCCTGTGGAAATTACAGATGAAAAAAAATATTTCAAGCAGCTTTTGTAATGTGTGTGTGTGTGTGTGTGTGTGTGTGTGTGTGTGTGTGTGTGTGTGTGTGTGTGTGTGTGTGTGAGTGTGTGTTATTGTTTAACAATCAGGACAATGTAATGGGCCTGATGTTCTAGTACATGGGCCTGACCTTCTAGTTTATCTGACTCAGCTGTGATAACTGTAAGGCATAGATTTCCTGAGTTTGACTGATCATGTAAACACAGACAGATAGATCTTGCTCGATATGTTACAATCTTCATTTAGTTATATGTAGATGTGATCCAGCTGTAAGTGGGTCTTTTCAAGCTGATGCCTTGCCAATTAATTTTACGGTAAATTTACCTGAAATCAGAAGGTGCAGATTAACATGTTTTAGAAGAAACTTTTCATCCAGTCAAGGGATGTTGTCCAACTATTTTCTCAAACATTGCGGTCTCATAATTTTCATATAACTAAACATTTAGTTCAAGTTAATGCATCTAAGTCCTAAATGTATCAATAAAGATACGTTACCAATCTTTTGGTGTTTTTCTAATTACTACATGCAAGACAATCACTCAAAATTGAGAAAAAATCTGTTATGACTACCTTTCCTGAATTCCTGAAATGAGTCAATATTGTCTATGAATTGAAAGTGATACTGTTAAAATGAGATCAAAACAGATGTCAGTACAAATTTTCGACTAAACTATCTTTCCCGTTAAATTACAATTATTCTACACTACACTGTGATAAAGCTTTGAATAATCTAGGCTATGTCATAATACATCAATTTTTGGTTAGAATATTTGTCAACTGTATCGTGAAAAATGGACTCATTCTGTACACATTTAAATATAATTTGATGAACTGAATTCACACACACACATATATATATATATATATATATATATATATATATATATATATATATATATATAAGGATGTACTGAGTGTTTTGTACATGGTCTGAAGAAGCATTGCTGATGTGAAAGCACTTACCTGGTATTAAATTATACTTACTGCTTTTAGCCACCTCATTTCTGTATTTTTTATTTTATTTATCAGTTCATTGTTGTGCATTTGAGGTCCACAGTGGCATCGTTGTTAGTTGGAATACTTAGTTTCTATTTACCAAACTATGCTTGTCAGAACTGAGTTAATAATGTTTAGTACTGTTGTTTTTTGATGTGGTTTTAATTGCTTCTCAGTACTATCAGTTCTACTGTTATACATCTGATTTGTCTTTTATTGAAAAATTATAGTTCTCAAAAAAAAAAAAAAAACAGCAAAAGTAATAATCAATTAAACCAGCTATAAGTTAAAAAGTGTACATTTTAACTGATCCCAGAAAAAGTAAAACTACGGCATTCTAATAAATCCCATTTTTTATTTCAAAACTAGCTAAGGTTTGTTAGATGCAGTGCTAAGTCAGTATTACTTTTCAAAGAACCAGAATAGTTAATTCAAAAGCATACTAACATCAAAAGGCGAGCTGTTTTTGGAGCACAAACAGCATTCTGATTACCATTTCTGTCTTAACCCTAGCACAATGTTTGTAATTACAAAAAGGAAAACTTGTGGATATTACAATCAAAGAAGGAGGCTTCTCTTGGGATTTCCAGCTGACCATGCTGGCCATGCTGACCATGATGAACTGCCTCCTTTCCCAGATTAAAATTCTGGGGATGTAAATGTTCAGTAAACTAAGGTTTCAGTATTGTCGCCTCAGGTAACTAAAATTCAATGTAATGGCCTTTCGGTCTGCTCCAGTAGTCCCCCTTTTCCTTTTCTCTGGGTTATGCATTTTCAGTTGTTTCTTTCTTTTGCAAGAAGGCAGACGGCTGTACCTCCAGGCATTTATTCTGTCCCACTCTCACAGATACACTTATAGAACACACTACATACTGCTTGGTTATACTAAGTTGTACAATATACAGCATGCTTTAAACATCAAGTGGTATGTTGTGTTAATGATGTGCCTGATGGTGCATGTTAATAAACATCAGCTGAAATGCACATTTGCAATGTATGCTACCTGAGGAGCAACTACAGACCCCGGAAATTATCTCCCAATTAGCCTGACGAGTCTGATATGCAAAGTTATGGAGAGCATCATCATGGACCTAATAAACAAGGATATAGGGAATCCCCAAACTCTGGATCCTACACAGTTTGGTTTTGTCAAGGGTAGATCATGCCTGCTCAACTTGGTCAACTTCTTTGAGTCAGTCACCAGAGCTGTGGATGAAGGCAAGGTGGTTCATACAGCCTACCTTGATCTGGCCAAGGCCTTTGATACCATTCCCCACTCAGAAATCATAGAAAAACTCACTAAGCTGGGCATCAACCTCTATATCACTAGGTGGGTTGCAAACTTGCTCACAGATAGAACCCACAGTGTGAAAGTAGCTTACTCCAAGTCAGACTGCAGACCAGTCACAAGTAGAGTCCCACAGGGTTCAGTCCTGGGTCCCCTCCTGTTTGGTATATACTTCTCTGAAGTCCAGGCCAACAAGAACGATCTCTGCTTGACTTACAAAGCCATGTCTGACCTAGCTCTGTTAGAAATGCTACACCTGAAGAAATCCCAATCCCTCCACACCACATGCTCCAGAGACCTCAACCTAATTACCACACTCAACAGAATATGCTGGAGGGACAGATTCATAAGAGACTGCCCATGCTGTGGAATAGACTTCCCATACATGCCAAGCAGAGCACCTCACTGGCCCTCTTCAAGAGAAATCTTGATGAGTCGATGGGAAATAGAAAATTCACCCTGGGGATCACTCCAGTGGCTCTACTTGACAGAGACACTAGGAACTAAGGTTCATAGGTTCATAGGTAGGTGCTAGGCTAACTGCCTGAAGGCATTTATAAGCCTAGCCGGAATGTGTTGGCTTTCACCGCCCCCTTATATTAGTTCCCTGTGCTTCTGTCCAGCAGAGCCATTGAAGTGATCCCTGGGGTAAACTTTCTGTTTCCCATTCACTCATCAAGGTTTCTCTTGAAGAGGGTTAGTGAGGAGCTCTGCCTAATGTAGATTGGAATCTTGTTTCAGAGCATGGGAAGTCTCTGGGACAGGAATCTATCCCTCCAGCACATCCTATTTATTGTTGTGATGATGTTTAGATCACTGGAGCGTGTGGCTCGAGTTGATATGTTTTTCTTTAGGTGGAGCATGTCCGTCAATTCTTGGTTGGACATGGCCTTGTATGTCAGGCAGAGATCACCTCTGAGTAGGCAGTATGCAACTGAGTACAGATGGAGTTTCTTCAGTCGAGCTGCATAGGGCATCTGCTTGAGGCCAGTGATCCTCTTGGTGAGGGACTTCTGTGGTCTTTCCAGTTGTTGCAGGTGTCTTGTAAGGTACATCCCAAATGGGGCATTGAACTCTATGATGGGTCTGATGAGTGATGCATAGAGGGGCCCAATGACCTGTTTTGATCTGGATGCAAACCTTTTTGTGATTAGGTGGGCCACATAGAAGGATTTTCTATCCACTTTGGCAATGTGATTATCAAAGGAAAGGTTACTATCTACTTGGGTGCCCAGATACCTTATTACGTCTTCCATATTTAGGGGGCTACCACCTATGTGGTAGTTTGTGGATACTTTGTTTTTTCCAAAGGGGATGACTATGCACTTTTTGGCATTTAGCTTGAGGCCATGGCTCTGACACAAGGTATCTGTCTCAGTGAGACCCTTTTGGAGGATGTCTGTGTCAGCCGGAGAGACAATTATAGCCCCTAGTTTGCAGTCATCTGCCATAGTCCTCCTGTGCTTGCCTGTACCTCTGAGAAGTATATGCCGAACAGGAGGGCTCCTAGGACTGAGCCCTGGGGAACGCCACTTGTAACCAGTTTAGAGTCAAACCTAGCTCCCGCAACTCTTACTATGTGGGTTCTGTCCGTGAGCCAGTATGCTCAGCCTGGTGAGCTTGTCTATAATACCTGAGTGGAGAATGGTGTTGAAGGCCTTTGTGAGGTCTAGGTAGGCTGTGTGGACCACCTTTCCCTTGTCTATAGCCTTGGTAACTGTCTCAAAGAAGTCCACCAGGTTTAAGAGGCAAGATCTGTCCTTAACAAAGCTGAACTGGGTAGGGTCCAGTGTTTGGAGGTTCCCAAAGTCTCTGTTAATGAGATCCATCATGATGCACTCCATAGCTTTGCAAACCAAGCTAGTCAGGCTTATAGGGCGATAGTTCCCATGTTCCATTGTGGCTCCACCTTTGTGGAGTGGAATAACCGTTGCTGTGCGTGACTCTGTGGGCATGTGGCCTGTGGAGAGGCTGAGTTTCAACAGTGTATTTAGGTGAGGGGTTAGTTCATCTTTGAGCTCGTGTAGGATGCAGCCTGGGACACTGTCCGGTCCCATTGATGCTGTGTTTTTGGCTTTGGAGAGGGCTGTTTTAACCTGAGTGTCTATGATTTCAGGGGCACTACATTCTCCTGATATAGTTATGGGCCCTTTTGGGGGTGAGAGGGGGTTGGAGTTTGCAGTGAACCTGTCTACCAGGATGTTGGCTATATCAGTTGGTTCAGTGTATTTTGTGCCATTCTGCACTAACTCTGAGCATATCTGAGAATTGTCACTTAGATTCTTGACATAGCTAAAGAATGCCTTGTGGTTATCTATGGAGTCCATGGCAATTTTTCTTTCGAAGCTAACCTTGGATGATTTTATGAGGGAACATAGTTTCTTGCTGATACTGATAAGGGATGTCTTCCCTTCTTGGGATTTTACTCTTTTCTGTACTAGTTTCCTCCTTCTATTGTATAGCTTGTTTATGGCAGGGGTCCACCAGACTGGTTTCCTTTTCTTGGAGGAGTGAGCCCTGGTTTTGTTTAGGATAGCACGATCCATGCATTCTTGTAGGTGCCCATAGAGTGCAGTAATAAAGGATTTTGCAGCTTGGACAGCGTTATCCTTTAGCATGGGGGCTTTGAAACTTCCCACCTCGGTCTTAAGTAACGTGGTTTGCTTTTGAAAAGTTTTTCATGGTGGTTTCTTTGACCGGGGGTGGTGGCGGAATGTGGATATCCAGAGTGATTAGTTTATGGTCAGCTCTAACCAGCGAGGTGTTGACCTCTGGTGTGGAACACCAGTCGCCCATGTTGGTGATGCCCAGGTCCAATATGTTGTCACCTCTGGTGGGGGTGTTGACCAGTTGATCCAGGGCATTTGAGTTTATAAATTCTAGGAAATGTTGGGCAAGGGAGTTTGTACTTGAGTAGTTATCCCAGTTAATGTTTGGGTAATTGAAATCACCCAATATCAGGGTGTTTGGTAGGACCTTTATGTTTCCCACTGTTTCCAGGAATGCGGAGTGGGGGTCCTGGGACATGGTGCTTGATCTGTAGCAAGCTATAATTTGAATAGCAGTTTTGCCGATTGTTAGTTGCACGTGGATGATCTCTGAAGCATCGTGCTGTGCCACTAACCTGGAGGTGTGGATATCCTTGATGAATATGGATACTCCCCCACCTTTTGTATTTTGGTCTGGGTTTTGTGGCCGAAATGTATGGTATGAGTTGTAGCCTGGTAGTGCTGGGGTGCTCTCTGGAGCCTTAAACCAGGTTTCTGTTACTGCACATGTACTGATTTTCTCCATACTGAGGAGTGGCACGATGCCAGGGTAATCCTATGGGCTAGGCTTGTAAAGACTCCAGGGCCATTAGCCTAGTACACACCTATGAACGTATGAACCTATGATACTTTAGCCTTGTGGCCCTTGGAATAAATGAAACATAAACAGTCTTTTCTTATGCCAAACTAGTCAGTGTTATTTTTACTGTTTATATTATACTAAGTGTTATTAACAAACAAATACTAATAATAGTTATTAAGTCTTGCATTGTGCAAGAACTGATTCATCATAAACCCCCAGTCATTATAATCTTTGAAACTATTTTTCACTACCACTACAACTCCTCTTGAAAATGACTCTGTATACACCCTGACTTTACTTATGAGCAGTATTCAGCTAAAGGCCACCAATATCAAACAAGGGGAAAGTGGTGGTCATGTCACCAAGATAAGGATGCCAGCCAGCAGCTTTCAAAATGAAACTTACAAAACACTGCATTGGTGGTGCCAACCACCCCTATGCTGTGATTACACAGCTAGCAATTACTGTTAATCCTAGAATCTCATCACAATGACTCTCCTTAAAATCATTCAGCTAAAATACTCTTCTCAGCTGTTACTGTGCCTTACTTTATTTTCTTTGCATGCAATATGCTCCTTACTTTTAGTGCTCATGTCTGGTCCAGTGCCTCATGTACTATTAAAACTTTCAATGAAGTTACTTTTCATATATTTGTTCCAAGTTTATGTCCTTAGGAGTATCACTGTTGGTGATGCTAACCTGTTATGCAGTAGATAGGTTCATGTAAGACATCAGAATCCTTCTTTGTTAGAGAACAGGTAATTAATTACGGTCACTGAAATGAAAGTACCTGCCTGCTGTCCAACAAAGTGCAGTTTCAGAGTTGGTATATATAAGTGGCAAGGGGTGCGAGGTGACAGTTAACCATTTATATTCAGGCTGTTCTGGAGAGGCCGTGTCCGTTCAGGTTATTATTTTATAGTACAGTAGCCGCGGTGGTACAGCGGTAGCGTTGTTGCCTCACAGCAAGAGGTTCTCCTGTTTGATTCATGGCTGGAGTGCCTTCTGTGTGGTCTGCATGCCCTCCCCACGGTCGTGTGGCCTCCGAACAACATGCGTGAATGGTTGGGCATTGGACTGGCAACTCGGCACCATAAAAAATCTACTGCCAGTCATTAGTGGACCAGAATCCCGCTGTGGTGACCCCTAACTGGGAAAAGCCGAAAAGATAAACAAAACAGTCTTGGAGCTGGTATACATATGAACGTATGTACATATAAGTAGTAGAGGGTGTGAGGGTAAAAGCCTGATATTAGAGGTACTGGGGCCTAGCCTTCAAGGCAGACACACTGACTTCATGGTTCATCATCACTGATATTTTGGCATTATCTACAGACAGTTTTGGTGCACCTGTGTGTGGTCAACTTATTTTAGAAGTTAAAACTCACATTTGTCTCTTGACTGGTACTTCCACCAATGTACTCACATCAGTGGAGCTTTTCCGGCCTTCCCTCAGGTCATCAGTGAAAAATCTGTGACAAGCTCCATGAACCTGACTAACAAAAATCTGGTAAATCACAATGTCTGGAGCCTGCTAGTAGCAGGGTTCCCTGTCTCTAGGAAAGGATGTTGTAGAGATTATTTTCACCAATTAAACTATGGATTTCTTAGGGATTTTACACTGTATACATTTTTATGGCTTTATCTTACATCAGATTTGTCAATACAGAGAGTTTACAATTGTAGGGTAATGGGTTTCATTGTACTTTTATGTATTACTTTTCACTCAGGATTTTTATATCCTTGGTTTCTAATGACATGCATTGTAGAATTTTTAATAACTAACACCTGCTCAAGATATCAAGTATTTTCGGCTATATATGTTTCAATATTTAGTTTTTAAAGTTTATGGAAACATTAAATATTTTTAAGGGACAAGTTTGTTGTCAAAGCCAAAAGCTTAAAATATTTGGCTTCTAAGCATTTTATCTCATAAAAGGTAAACATAGGTTAATTGTTTAATTAGTCAGATGATTCAACGGAAACTATTTAATAAAGTAAATCATTGACTCACTATTTCCTTGACAAAGCTCGGATTTACCCGAGTGAAAGCGCTTGGTGGATTTTCGTTCAGTCTTATGATTTTACAATAAAAAAGTTTTAAAATAATATTGAACAGCTTTTGTATTTCAAAGAGGCTAACTATTTACTTCTAACTTTGCTTCCGGGTCCTGTTTTCCTGAGCTTAGGTGCTTTGTGTTACAAATGTATTATAACTGTATGTCATCTGTATATTAAACTGATTTGTACCGATGATTGCGCTGAAAATGTATTTGTGAGGTTTGCTTGTGTTAAAATGTATCAACAGTGCACCCTTCTGGAATGAAAAGAAATTTATATGTATTATTGTAACTAAATTAAATGTATATGTTTTAATGGAGGATACTGGCATAGAGGAGGTTAACCAGCTAACTTACTTTAAGAAAAAAAAGAGAAATATAAATGAGCTGTTAAACCATTAAAAGGCATTCCGTGGTGCCAAACAGGACTGGAGATGCTGGGTCTGGGAAAGAGTCTTTGTCCAGTAGCTCAGTGATACGAAGGGAGGCCCCAGGCACTGGCATAAACATTTGGATGTGTATTGTGGCTGTCTGTGCAAAATTCCTGTCTCAGCTTCAAAGAGGAATACCCCTGGATTCATGAAGCTTGCGACAGGCGCAGGCGTAGCGTATGCATGATAACGCCAAATATGTCCGCCGAGCGATTCAGGTACGAACCAATTCCACGTGCACTACCGGCGTACACCAGATCTGCACAGCCCTCAGCATAGGTATGCAAATCACCCCATGCACAGTGTCACTCCATGCTAATGAAGGCATACAGCGATTCCCGAAGTGGTGCAGGCATATCGTAAGCCCATGGAAATGTAAACCAAAAAACACAGTTTACATTTTCCCAAACAGAACATCGGAGCTATGGAAGCGGACTAGACTCATGTATTACAAAGTTAACATATGCCAATGGCTAAATACACAGCCACTGGCACAAGAAAATATGCACAACACCTAAAAAGCAACATTTAATGTCATGTCCACAGTAACGCACAGTACAACTGCAGGGCATGTGTGCGCAAACAGGAATACAAAAAAAATATATACAAATGTCATAAAATCGCAATGTAAGACGAATCAGGATTTCACCATAATACGCAATGGTAGGCATGGTACACCACAAGCAAGGCGCAAGGGTTGCCAAGGGCCCGCGACAGTGCTTGGTGCTGTAACTATGAATTAGTAGTCAATGCCATGCAAATGAGGCAGGTAATACTGAATCGCAAATGTCCCGCCGGATGAAGGATGTGCCAGATGGCGCAGTGCTATAACACCAAGGAGTGTCTCAGAGGTGATACATGACATCAGCAGAGAGGTGTGCCACCATACCAGTAAGCACATTGGAGCAATGCAAATCTGGCCTGGCCATTCCTAAGCAAAGCTGCAGGACAGGGGTGGGGAGGAAGGTATAGAATTGTTTAGCTGAGAGCACACCTGGTGCCCAAAAGTGCATGTGTATGGGGATAAAAACGTGCCCGAAACCAGGTAAGTGGATGCACGTGCCGCGAACAATAGCACAAACTGGAAGGTCAGGGGAAGAAAAGAAGGAAATGCCGAAGTAGGGTAATTGGCGTACTACTGAGCAATTAACATCAATCAACTCACGGCAGCCAATCGACAGCAGTAGACAAGCCTGCATGCAGAAACCTGCAAAACAGGATAGGGGAGGCATAGGATTGCAAAGAAAGGAGGGGAGGAATTGGAATGCAAAGATAGGAGAACTGTCATAGCAGAGCAAAGCAAACCCACAGTAGACCAGCAATAGAACACATTACGCAAGATAAGCCAGATCTAGGGAAGTACAAATGAAAGCAGGCAGCTGGATGCATGCCAGCAAATGGTAGGTGTAACGTGCACAAATGTAAAGTGAATGGCAGGAGGTAATTTACGGCAGCCAAATGTAATGCAACACCAAAGGCAGCACAATAGTGGTTCCAGTAATAAAACACAGAAGATACCCTGTAGCCACGATCCTACATACACACCCTATGACATCATCAGTGTTCACAGCAAAATAGTATAAAGTGTGAAAGCACCCAACACACACCTGTGTATTCCCAAACACCGCACCATAGGTGTAAACAGATGGGGGACTTTTAAAATGTACATGTTGGGAGCTGCCATAGCTGTGATACATCAGCATGTGTTACAGACGGACGGTGTTGTGGAGAATGATGCCGACAACCATCGTAGGCCTCGGAGGAGGAGAAGAGTGCTCAGACCAAGGGTAACCTACCAGGGGCTACATGATCTGGAGATAGTAGAGCATTACAGGGTGGACAGGGACATCTTACAGCAAATAGTAGAGCTGTGCTGGCCATGCCTGAGAACCAGAAACAACAAAGGGGAACCCATCCCAGTGGACACGAAGGTATGTGCAAGCTTGCAAATACTAGTCACAGGTACCTTTCAAAGGCCAACTGGAGATATAATGGGGATCTCACAGGCATCGGCATCCAGGGTACTACACCAGTTCCTGGATGCCATGTTACCACATGCCAATGAGCAGATATGCTTCCGCCGAGCTCGGGAGGAGTTGACCAGCAATATGCGTCACTTCCACCGTGTGGCAAACTATCCGGAGGTACTGGGTGCGATAGACTGCACGCACATACATATCAAGTCACCACCCAGTGGGTATGGTAGACACTACATAAACCGTAAGGGATTCCACTCCATCAACTGCCAGGTCGTGTGCAATGCCCAGGGCATTATTATGGATGTGTGTGCTGGCAGCCTTAGAAGCTACCACGACTCCCATATCTGGCATGCCTCACAGCTGTATCAGGTATTTGTCAGGGGGGACATCCCACAAGGCCACCTTGTGGGGGATGCTGGCTATGCACTGGAGCCATGGATTATGACCCCCATCAGAAATGCACACACACCAATGCAAGAACGCCATAATGAGGCACACGCAGAAACCAGAATCATATGTTATCATCAAACAGAATTTTGCATAGCAATATTTTTTTTTTTTCTTTCTCTTTCCTCTTTCTTTCCTTCCATGAAATGTTTGTGTCCTTCGAGTAATCCCGGTTATGGGTCGCCACGACGGAACTCCGGTTCACCAACAACTGGCAGCGGATCCTCTCAAACCTGGTTACCAGCCCTGCCGCACAACCCTAAACAAAGTCACGTCCCATTCACGCATGCCTCCACCGAGAAGACATTCTAGCTGCGAATCAAACGGGAAAACAACTAGCTATGAGACGACAATGCTGAATATAACATTTGATACAGGCTGAATGAAGTGCAAAGAATTTTAGTGAATGTTGTAAATGTTTGAGCTAATAATTTCTCCAGTCAGTGTGAAGACATTATGGATGTAAAACTTTTACCTTGAACTAATGGAACATTACACTTCTCAGGTCCGGTGTCATGCAGTCAAGTCGGGTATCGCTGCAACTGCTTTCTTTACATCGCTGATATGTTATCACTATTATAAGTTAAAAGGGACAACAGCCATACAATTTTTATATTTCCTTAGCCCAACCTGTCGCTTTAATGATGTGAAGCATCCTGGGAAGTTAGTAGGCACGTTAAGGTCACGTTAGGATAAGACGACTGCTGGGAAATGGAGTTACATTTGGCTAGGCTGGAATTCCAAAACCACGAGGCAGCGCTTGATGAATTATGGCTTCAAGGGGCTACTCTGTTGTCGTTAAATGGGTGAAATGTAATTGCACTGCTAAATGGTTTTGCTTCTGCGATTTAGATCTTTACACAACGCATTCATTATGTACTGCTTATAATGCAACTTATCATGGGCAGTCTAAACTTTGGATGAGTTGGTGATTTTAACATGCAAGTGTAAGTGCTGAGGATTTTTTTTTTTTTTTTTTTTAACTCTCACTTGTGGCTAAATCTTCACAATGGTGCAATTGCTACACAATGATACAAATGCTATACAATTGCAATTGCTATACAAAATATAGCTATACAAAATTTTGCGTGTTTCACAGCATTTCCGGTAATTGGGAAGTCTTTCTAGGCTCACTTTAATACACATTGCAAAGAATGTTTTAATTTCATCAGCACTGACTGGTGTTCACTGTGGGTTCACCTGACCTTCAGCCAGCTGATGCTGTAAATGTCTTATTTTCATCTCTAGGTTAATACCTGTCGTGAAAGCATAAACTTTTAGTACCCATACGGTTTTCACTTCTGTTCCTCACTCACTATGCCCCTAACAATATTCCCTCCCCACTTGAAACAATACAACCTTTGGCACTCCCATTTTAAACACAACTTTCCCCCTTTTTCTTTCAGAAGCATCAGTTCTCTTTCTTCTCTTTTTCTAAATGTCCCATCCACTGCTCTACTTCCCGAGTGCATTCCCTGTATGCCTTAGGGGTATACCACTTAGTAGCAGGCAGACCAGTCAGAACTTATCCACCCTGTACTGTAATGCACTCTCTTATGCTATTACCACTATCCTCCTATATAATAATACTATGCACTCTTCTACATCATGTTATAACTTACTTCTTTTTCTCACTACTTCATTGTCTTTATTAATAATCCTTATTATATTTCTTGAACTATTTACACATTTTCCCTACCAAAATGTAAGAATGTTATACATTTCTTTGCAACATCCTCCCTTCTACAACATGAATCCATTTACATCCTGTAAGAATTCAGATCTACCAGAACTGTATAGATCTATACATACTGTTGTAACCAGTTTACTGTATATAACTATCCTGTAACTATGGGTGTATTTATGAGAAATGTAACAAACTAAAATTCATTTATTAGTTTAAATTAGTATAAATGTACAGTGATGAAGTTTTCTTCAAGGATCTCTACTGAAGGAGGGGGAAAAAAATAAAAAAATAAAAAAATAAAAAGTACATTACAGCTGATGCAGCCTAGAGTGACTCAAGGGGTTGATTTCACAGATGAAAAGCTGAAATGTGTATATTACAGTAGTAGCGTAAACTTTCCGAAGTTACACTAGCAAGGTGTCAACGGATCTTTATAGATAGCCGCCCTATACTGCACGACAAGCCTCTGATTGTATACACCTTTTACAACAATATGTTGATTTTACTAAAGGTGTCACACAAAAGCAGAAAGTCAAAGTTTTTGATGACAGCTGAAATGCGTTTGCTTGAAAGGCGCAAATGTTGTCTTAGGGTGAAAACACTTGTTCTATCAAGATACTGGCAAGGCAACAGATAACCTGTTTACGATGCCCGGGTCATTGCAGTCGTGTGGCACTTGATTACCTTGACTGACTACTGCTCTTAACACATAATTCTTAAAAGAAAGAATATTTCGTGTAAACTTTGGGCTCATACAGTTTAAATGATACATTGATTGTTCTGTTGGAAATAGGATGTGTCTAGTTAGCACTATACCTAAATGATACAGAAGGAGAGCAATTTTACAATATCATAGTTCAGGATCCATTGCAGCAGGGAAAGGATGCAGTGTAATACTTACAATATACGATTACGAACATGACAGAATAATTTAGTATTTTTCCTCTCATTTACTAATTTTCCGTTAATGTATGGCTGTAATCAACTGAATAGGGTCATTCCTTGGAAGCTCTAGGATACAGACTATCTATGATATTTATATGGTGTAACCCTGGTACAGTTTTTATTGGTTAATATGTGAGTTTTTATGTAAAATAGTAAATCTGAACATAACTTAGTAGGACTAACCCATTACATGGTATAGGGAAAAGTCAATGAAGATAGTTATGAGTGTTTTCTTAAAGTTCACTATGCTTCTGGGGTCTGGAAAGCGTGTGTCCCTTTAATAACAGATTGACACAGAATGTAACACCAGTCAGCTTCAAGATTCCCATTACATATATCTTTTCTGGTATGGAAAGGAGTTATATGATTATTATATGTCTAATGCACACTAAAAGGAATGAAGATTTAATTTAGAATAGAGGTCTACTGTGATATACACCTTACATAGACCTATGTTGACAAGATTGGTATGTCCAAAAACGCCTTCCCTGGAGGGAATGGAACTTAAATGATTACTAATAGAATTCGGGTCATGCTAATTATAACTATGAAGTCTTACTAACCATTTTAAATATGTTTCTATATTGAGTTTTTTACTCTTAGGCTTTGCTCTGAATGAGTTAGGCAGTGTTGTAATTTGAGTCAGCGTAGCTTTCTAGCTGTTTTATAATTGAGGTCTGTAATCTGGGATACATTTTTCCTTATTCTGTACTTGTGTTTTAGCTTAATAGATAGAAAAGACTGTGTTTCATTTGTTTGCAACGTGTTCAATTAATATATGTATTCCAGCCTCTTCCAGGCTAAAGGAGTAAGTGGTTATGCACTGGAGATATGCTGGAGGAGTCGCCCATCTATGGCTTTATGATGTATTGTCCTTTTTTAGGCCCTCTGTGTTCAACTTTTTTACCCTAGTAAAGCCTAACCTCTTTTGTTACCCACAAATGTTAAGATTGGTATGTGGAAGATAGCCTCATGGAATGTCAAAGGTTTACAATCTGAAAGCAAAAGAAAACTTATTCTTCATCTGTTGTTCAAAACCAATCTAGATTGCATCTTGTTACAAGAAACACACTTATTAAAAGAACAATGGAGCTCCATAAATAATAAAAGATGGATTAAGGAAATTATAGCAGCGGGGAATAGAACTAATAAAGTGGGGGTGGCTATCATTATTAAAAACTCCTTTAATCACACTATTGTAAAACAAGACTTTGACTCTGAGGGTAGATGGTGTTACTTTGTGACTAAAATAGATAACTTGGATAAACCTGTTCTGATTTTAAACATATATGCCCCGTGTACGCTCCAACACAATTTCATTATGAACTTGTATAACATCCTTCATAAATTCCCAGGCCACTACAGTATAGTAGGGGGAGATTGGAATTCTATCCAGGATCCAATTCTAGACAGATCTAATAGGATGTCCGCAATTAATTCTCAGGCCTCCTCTGCTATTTCAGATCTTAAAAGTGACTTTAATCTATTTGACCCATATTGTAATAATTCCGATAACCTGAAGAACAGAGGGTATACCTTTTTCTCTCAGTGTCATAAGTCCTGGTCCAGGCTGGACTTTTTTTTAATTTCAGACATATTTCGGAAATTTACAACTTCTGTTTACACCGAACCGAGATCAATTTCTGATCACTCAAAGATTACATTAACTATAGAACGGCCCCGAGCCACCCCTTCAAATAATCTGTTGAGAGCATGGAAACTTAACCCTAATTTACTAGAAAAGTCCGATATTAAGAAAGAAATTAATACCTTATTAGACCAATGTATACTTGCCATTAAAGATTCCAACACCCCGTTTGATATATCATGGGCTACCACTAAGGTTTTGATTAGAGGGTTATTAATCAATAAAGCCGCCTACTATAGGAATGAATATATCTCTAAAGAGAGGAGTATACAGGAAGAATTAAAATCCCTGGAAACACGTATTCAACAAAACTACTCATCGGATTTAGAAAAAGAGATTAACCAACTACAATTAAAATTAATTTCACTACAGGCTGATAACCTGTCGTTCTATGAGATAAAATCTCTGACTAATTATTCACACTGGGCACAACTCCCCTCTAGGTTTCTTGGGAGATTAATTAATCAACATAGTAATACTCCCCCTATTTCAAGAATTAAGGTCCATCAAAAGTATATATGTTACACACAAGACATAATAAAGATATTTGAAGAAATATATGAAGAAGTTTACAATCCTACCCCTTGTACTATAGACAAGCAGGAACTAAACATATTCCTTGACAAACTAACAATACCAAAGATAGACGAACATCATCAATCCTTATTAGCGGCCGATATCACTCAAAGAGATACTTTGTCTGCGATCAATAACCTTAAAAATAATAAAGCAGCAGGACCAGATGGGTTCACAGCGGAATTTTATAAAGCCTTTAGCCATAAACTAACAATCATCCTATGTCACCTATTTAACTTCATTATTCAGAAGGATGTCTGCAACCTTCACCTAAATGCATCCCAAACTATTCTAATCCCCAAACCTAATAAGGACAGTACCAATCCTAATAATTATAGACCCATCTCTATCATTGATATAGACATTAAAATTTTAGCAACAATCTTAGCATGTAGATTGAAATCTGTTATTAATAAAATCATCTCTCCTGAACAATCAGGGTTTATAAACCAGAGACAAACCTTTGACCAGACTCTCACCCTAAATGCTATGACCTCTTTATCATTGATTAAGCATACCCCTATCTACGCCCTTGCAATTGACGCATCCAAAGCATTTGACAGAATAAACAAAGAATTCTTGATGTCGGTTCTACAAAAATTTAATTTCCCTACACAGTTCATACGCATTCTTAATACCCTTTATAAAAATGCTTATACTACTTTACAAATAAACAAGCATAGCTCCAACAGGATAATGATTAATAATGGTATCAGGCAGGGATGCCCTTTATCACCACTTTTATTTAACCTTTATATTGAACCTTTACTTTTACTAATTAAACAGAGAACATTCCATCATATTCCGAGATTATTTAATACCGAAATACCCCTATCAGCTTATGCAGATGATTTAAATATTTACTACTCCCTTCCCAACTCTGATATTAACAAAATTAATAATGCTTTGCAAATTTTCTCCAAATTCTCGAATTATAAGGTGAATATAGATAAGACAACGATCTTCCCAATTAACATCTACTCTCAATTACCTAGAGAAAGATCCTTACCTAGCATAAAAGTAAATGACCATCTCCAATACCTAGGAGTATCCTTCCAAACAGATAGAAATTTACAACACCAAGGGGACCTATCTAGATGTTGGGGCTTGATACAAAAGGATATGGAAAGATGGACTTAACTAAAACTCCCGGTCCTCTCGAGAGTAGCCATTGTAAAAATGAATATTCTACCAAGACTACTATATGTTCTAAATGCTACTAACACCCTGATTCATAACAAGGTCTTTAATAATATTCACTCATCTCTTTCGAAGTTTATATGGTACCCAAGACCCATCAGGATAAGCTATAAAAAACTTGTTTACCCTAAAGATAAGGGTGGTCTAGGCCTTCCAGATTTTAGACTAATGTATGAAATAAATAGAAGCAGTAGAATAATTAATGTTGCAACTTTCAGAGAGGAACCAAATGCCTGGTGCCCATCTTGGGTCAAACTCTATCACAATTATATTAAAACTCTTTCCATTAATCCCATGGCCCTACCATTCTTAGACATCTCTGCCAAAAGAAAGTACAAAATTCAAAATGATCTATGGTCCCAAATCAAATGTACACAAAACTTGTTTAAATCTCTAGATCTACATTTTATTTCACCTTCTCCAACCTTTACACCTTAATCCTAACATTAAACTAAACGAGAATTTGATTAATTTGAATACATTTCCACTGATCAAAAGTAAAACGATTCTGGATTTCTTCTCATGCAGGATGGAGCTTATTTCTTCCATCAGAAACAAGTTTAAGCTTTCGAACAAGTACACCATCATGATTAGACAACTAATGGACATTTGCAGCAAATTCTGGAGAGATACTGATATTCCTGAACCCCAAATAGAAAGGTGTAATGTATTATGGAATCTACTAACTCGTAAAAAGAAAATGGTCTCTCACTCTTATAAATTAATCTCAGCAATTAGATGCTCGAAAGAATCTATCCATTCTGATTTTTGGATAAAACAAGACCCCTCGATCTCCTCTAAGTCCATTGCCCAAGCCACTCAAATATTTTCTAAAGCTATTCCTTTGTTAAAGTTCAAGTATACCCAACTTATGATAGTAAATAACGCATACTACACCCCTGCTTTACTAAACAAGATGTACAATGAAGTCCCACCCTTTTGCCAGTTCTGCCCTTTGATGGAAGCAGATATTATTCACATCTTTTGGAGTTGCAAATGCTCATATAAACTTTGGTGTGCCCTCAGAGTCAAATTAGAAAAAATGGGTTATGAAAAATCTACGCTTTCATGGCAATTCGCCCTCCTTCATATACCCCCGGTAGGCATAGACGTTAAGAATATTCATTTTCTGGAGACAAAGATGGCCGCCTTTCTGTAGACACTGTACATCTACAGCTCTCCAGTTACTCGCAAGAATAAGTAACCCTGAGGATATACTACAAGTCTTTTTGCATTAATTACCGGATATAACTATTCTACTACAACCAAACTACGACTGAGAATCAAAAGAACGAAGGAAAAACTAATTAATTTCACAGGATTAAAGCTGATTGTCTGCCTGACTCTGAACAGAGCTATAAACAAAGGATCTATCTGATTTCTGTTTCAAGATGTCAAAACTGGACAAAAATATGGACACAACAACAACTAAAACTAAATTATCAATGCTGATGTCACCAGAGAAAGACTCTACATTTAAAAGACAGAAAACTGTAAAACCACAAGATCTTTTAAAAACAGGAGGAACAAACCAACCGGATCAGCTAGCTAACATGGAGGACATTAAAACAGCACTGTTACCCATACAAGAATCTTTAAATGCACTTTCAAACCAGATACTTGCTTTTAATGCCACATGCAGTCAAATTCTCGACAGAATAGATAAATCTGAGGCTAGAATATCTGATAATGAGGACAGAATAACATTTCTTACAAAAAAAACAGATATTCATGACCTGGACATTCAAACTATGCAGACCAAGATCCTGGATTTAGATTCAAGATCCAGAAGAAACAACATAATTATTAGAGGAATCCCGGAAAATATTCAATATAATGATCTAATGCCTACCATTACACAGATACTGGAAATATTGTTCGAGGACTCGGGTATGGCTAAGCAAATAGTCATAGAAAGAGCACACAGAGCTCTCAGGGAATCACAAGCATCAAATATTCCTAGACCGGTTTATGTCAAAATTCTGAATTACCAGGATGTAAATAAAATAATTCTAACTATGAAAAGAAAGGAGGTTTTGTAATGTGGCAAAATAACAGAGTTTCTATGGGTCAAGATCTACCAATGCAAATCAGACAAGCCAGACAAGCATTAGCCCCTTACTGCAAATTTCTTATTGATAAAAATATAAAATTCCAGATGAAGTATCCAAGTACATTAATCTTTACATTTGATGGAGCCAAATATTCTGTTTCTACAAAAAAGGAAGCAAAACTCACCTTCTGATTTTTGGATAAAACAAGACCCCTCGATCTCCTCTAAGTCCATTGCCCAAGCCACTCAAATATTTTCTAAAGCTATTCCTTTGTTAAAGTTCAAGTATACCCAACTTATGATAGTAAATAACGCATACTACACCCCTGCTTTACTAAACAAGATGTACAATGAAGTCCCACCCTTTTGCCAGTTCTGCCCTTTGATGGAAGCAGATATTATTCACATCTTTTGGAGTTGCAAATGCTCATATAAACTTTGGTGTGCCCTCAGAGTCAAATTAGAAAAAATGGGTTATGAAAAATCTACGCTTTCATGGCAATTCGCCCTCCTTCATATACCCCCGGTAGGCATAGACGTTAAGAATATTCATTTTCTAATAACATCTTTTATGCTGATAAAATACTATATCACCCTAAATTGGAAAGATAGATCGGCTCTTTCATGGGAAGGACTCAAACGGATAGCAGGGAAGCATTTTTCTGCTCACAAATATTTGTGGTATTCCATGAGGCTAAATCTGTCACAGAGGGATGCATGGAAAATGGTGTATGAATTTATACTAACGTAATCACACAGCAGTCAAACCTCCTACTTGGGGGCTCTGCCTAGATGGGCTTTGTATATAGTTACTGTATGTAGAGGAATTTCTGTTTGTACTTTTCTTTTTGTCATGCTGTTTGATATGATTTGTTATGATATGATTAAAAATCAATGAAAAGAATTTAAAAAAAAAAAAAAAAAGAAACCAGAATCATCATAGGGTGTGTTTTCGGGATGCTGAAATCATGGTTCTGGTGCTTGGACACATCTGGTGGAGCCTTGCAGTACACTCCAGGCTCGTGTGCCCACATCTTCATAGTATGTGCCATGCTACATAATATGATCATGAGGAAACAGCTGCAGCAGGGTCAAAATGGGGAGGGCATCACAGCCCACCGCAATTGCTAAGGCCAACACAGGCACAGAGGGATCCAGGCCATGGACACACTGTGCTAGCCCCAGTAGGCAGACGGAGGCATGCCCAATATGCCTACACCTTGGCAAAGAGGGAATGTATAGCACATACCCTAACAGTGTAGGCCCCCATGGACAGACACCCCTCTCCACCTGCACACACAGTAAAATGGATGGAACACAAACACGACCACCTGTAAATTGTGATGTATAGGTGGCCCACTGTGGAATCCTACATAGGCAGCCCTCAAACATTGTACACGCAACATCCATTGGAACACAGAATGTCAACACCTGCAGTACATGCGCCTATCAGCATCTGTCGGTGCTGTGTGTATAGGTTCTCAGGTACATCGGTAGGTACACACCCGATTGTCAGAGGCACAACAGCAAATGGGGCAAACAGTGTCTCCCGTCACCACAACATCGAGTAAGCAACTGTCGCTTACTGGAGCAGAGGCAATCATGGGAGCACATGTGTGTAAGCACTATCCTTCACATACTCAGCACGGATTCCCCAATGTGTTAATGAGGGGCTCCACATAATGTAATCATGGATGTTGTGTCAAGGCAGGGGATATACCCATGACAGGTATTCGTCACCCCAGCATGCTGCACCCACGGTCGTATGAAGGTGTAGCATATTATCGGGTGTAGCTCATTGTGATAGATATACCCAATGCCGGAGTACATCCAGTAAACATCACATGGGCATACCATTAACTGGACTCATCAATATGTAAACTAACGGAGTTATCCATGTGAGTGCAGTGTGGAGTAACTGCTGTAGTGTACTCCACATACAAAATGACATAATACGTGTACAACTCCCAGATGCCCAAGTGGTATATGCAGTGACCGTCTTGCATGTTCCCGGTCCCACGTCCTGCAAGGGATGTAACATAATCCCGACGGCACGGGTAATGCATTCCTGATGCAGGTCATCAGAATATGTGTAGCACACGTTAGCGGGAATATGCGTTGCCCACTGCTGGTAAGCGATGTTTAAATACGACTATACGGATATGCGCAAAACAGGGCTAAGCTTCACCAACCACTGCACAGATCACAATCAATGATGTACAGAACAGGTGAAGCCAGCATTAGTCACCCCTGAACAAATAGCGCCTGCTCTGAAGGGTAAAACGACCACTGCCAGGAGTCGAACAGGCAATCATGTATACAATCACCCAACACTATTGCTAGCCAAGATGTACATATGGTAGGGTTGCCACATTTCAAATGACCAATGTGGGGCATACGTCGGATGTCTGCAGGCCAACACATACACCCAGCCAGTACGAAAACCAGAACATCAGTGTTTTACATAGATAAAAGCTTATTCTAGTAATGGTTCTGGGTACGTGTTCCATGTCCTGTAACATATAGGTGGTTCAGATACAGAATAAGTCTTGTGTGCAACTATTATGTAAACTATAGGGAATATGTTCATCCCAAAGTCGCAGGACATTTACCATGTTCACAAATATTTTGCAGGACACAACTGCACAAAAGGGACTGTCCCTCGCAAAGTGGGATGGGTGGTTATCCTAACCTATGGCAGGTGTGTAATGTGACAGGTACAGACACAAGTGTGCGGAGTCCAGGAAACACAGTATACACCGACAAACACACAATGAAAGGTGTAGCATGCTTGTCACCACCCCTATATATATCTACACATATATAATACAGATAGAAAGGGTGATAGTGTGATATATGTCAATATATAAGGAGTCACTGACATCTGCAAATATATAGATAGGTCAACAACATTCAAAACACCTTGGAGGCACAAATAAATAGGATACCACCAACTATGGAACGTGTCACACACCGACACGCGTAACCACGAGGCTGAAAGACAGAAATAACACAGTACTGGAACAGTAGAACTGCAAGCTATATGACGATAGTAAGGACATGTAGTCACCGCTGCCGGCGGTGTGGTCCACGTAGGTACCATGTACAACTGTGTTTGTGAGTGATGTAGCCTGTGTATGTGTGTGTTGAGGGTGCCATGTGTGTTTCCGTGTAACTGTAATGTGTGTGTGTGTGTCCGCAATGTGTGTCTGTAGGTGCCAACTCGGAGGTAGATGATTACGGTAGGTGCAGGTATAGCTAGCCGTAGGCATGCAGTAAACACCTGTCCTACATAGGGAGGGACAGCCCCTCCCTGGGCAGGTGTGTCCTGACATGAAACATTACAAAGGGCAACTGTCCAAGAGTTTAGGACATTAGTATGTCCCAAATATTAGGCAATAGTTGCAGGAAATAGTCATGCCTGTATGTAAGAAACGGAAATGTTACATGCAAACTGATAAGTAGACAAAGTCCAAGAACAATAGGTATGTAATGAGGACATAAGTATGTGCTATCCTGTGTACTGACCGTGGCTATATGTCAGCCTGTAAACACCACTGTGTGATCTGTAAGTGTCCAACTATGGCCATATGAAAAGGCGGTAAGCCATGCCACAGAAGGTCAGACACCAATACCACTGCAATGATTGCAAATATCTGGGACAGACATACACGGGATAGCTGTCATTTAGAAATATCCCTGCACATATCGCTGTACATCCGGAGGTATGGAAGTATCAACCTCAACTGCATACCATATAGAAACCAATTAACAATGGCCCAAAGTAAAATCCCATAACAGAAGTCTACTAAGTGATAGCTCTTTAATTAGGGAAGGAGCCCACACACATATATATGGACTACGTAGAAATGCAAGCCCCACAAAACCGTATATGCTAAGTACACCCGCCTACATCCCCCACACTGGAAACAATAGCAATACAGACCGTAATTACAGCACAAACATCCAGTTAGTCAATTACATCTGCTGAACCATTAACATACCTTGTGAGAGACACATTTAAAGGCGCCATGCAAAATTGTATCCATTGTATAATGGAACAAACGTCGATGTTACAGGTGTTGTTTGCAATAGTTCGTTATCAGACGGGTGGGATGACAGGTACAGTCACATGTAGAACCACATACTCAAGCCGTCACACATCATCCATGGGGGACATGACTCCAAACTACACTTGGCTCTACACATAGCAGTTGCAATTGCACACAACTAAACACAATACAGGCCGTCTCCCCGAAGGTAGGGCAAATGGCCAACGCCCAAGTGGATAATTCAATTATACCCTGCTGTTGCTGCTTAATTGGTGAATGGAGTAGCTGCACAGCTGAAGTGCACGTAATTAGTCACACAGGAACACCAATTGGCAGCAGTAAGCCACATGTTGCAGGTATCGACATATATAAGGATGACTTGCCAGATATGCAAACCGTATGCTCATACCGTAAAACAGTTTAAAGAGTGATACAGAAGAGCGAGATAGAGACGAAATACCGGAACGATATCAAGGTATGTAGAACATTCGGTATGTAACTGTATGTATAGCATGTTCTGTATTAACGTATGTCAGTGTATGTATAGCCTGGTTTGCAGTAATTAAAAGTGTCCACAATGCATAAAGTGGGAAATGGTATTTATTTAGTGATGTCTTGCTGATCATACTAACGCTTGTAGAAGTTGTGCATCCAGCAGTGGGCCACAAGGTAAACAGCACAGACACCACAAGGGATGCAACATGAGGGCTTTAAACAGAAAAATGCCATATGACCCACCGTCAGTGGCAGGGTATGTCCACCAAGTACGTGCCATAGCAGGGGATAGTATATGTGGATATACTGTAACAGTATGCATGTGTATGGTCTTATAACGACAATGACATGTCTAAGGTGGTCCCGCTGTGCAAGTATGCTTTGCATTATGGGATACCATGTAAAATATGTGTAATGTATAGTATAGTAGATTGATATGTCAGGTATGCTACACAGGAGAACAGGCATATTATGCATACCAAAGGTATCGTATAGTGATGTGAGTAGTAGTTAATTAATTTATTTATAAACAGTTATGATGAAATAAATAATGTAATCCACTCTGTTCATTTGCAAAGGACGCAAACATTTTTCCCATACTAGAATAGCAGAAGAGATGTGACAGACAAACAAGAACATGATTGGTGTGTACAATAACAGGATACATATGGCCTGTAGTCACAGGACATTGTAATAGCGTGACAGCTAATCTAAATGGAAGGGCTACTCCAGTAACCATGCACAAAGGGCATGTAATAGCTCCACAGGTTCATAGTGGGGTACCATGCAGTCTGGCGAGTCTATGTGTAACAACAACTACAGTGTTCACACCAGTGGCACCTCTCTAGGGTAGTGTCCTGTGAACAGAAGAGCCATGTGTAACCTGCATCTCTGCACAGTACAGCCACTGCAGTGATTCCTGGTGTACATGTGTCCACCATCCACCAAGTGAGGTATTACATGAACAGTGCTAATGAGTGTCCCTGCGTGATGTACATAGGAATCTTGTTCCAAAGCATGGTGAGTGTCTGGTCTGAGAATGCAACCCCCAAGCACATCCCACACATTGTTGCGTGTGTGCACATATCCATGAGCATGATGCTCACAGTGGCTATCATTTATGTCGCATATGCGGAGTATATCCATTAACATAGTTGCGGACGTGGGCCCTGTCTTTGCAGCAGGGGTCACCCCTGAGTATGTAGTCCGCAAATGTGTAGAGATGTGGTGTCTGTACTTCAGCCGCATACTTTAACTGTCGTAGATCAATAAATGTCATGGCGTGTTAATGTTGTGTTATGTAAAGCTGTAGCTGTTGTGTAAGGTACATCCTAAGCAGGGTGTTGTACCCTTGAATGTTTGTAGAAGTCCGGTGTACTGAGGTACAATGGGTGCCTATGTACCAGCTACACACCCAGTACAGACAAGTGTGGACATGTAGAGGGATATCCATGCCACAGTGGCAATGTGGTAATCACAGGAGTGTGTGCAACATACATGTGTAGTACGAACACCTACAATGCGACATGTATGTAGGGGACTAACACCTATGTGATAACCAGTGGGTGGATGGTGTACTGCAAACGTGATGTTCATACCAAGTATCATGCAGGTTCAGGCCATGATGTTCATATCAGGTATCCATCACAGTGACACCTGTATGGATGGGGTCAGTATCAGCTGGTGGATCAACAATGGCACTTGTTATGCAGTGGTCTGTAAAGCCAGGCAGGGAAGGTCCCTCTGTGGTAAGCTGTACCTCAGGGAAGCATGTACCGAACATGATGGCCCCATGACTGAGGACTGTGATATGCCAATTGTAACTGAAATGCAGTATGTGATATGGTATGCTACCCTCAGTGTGTGCGTCCCATCCATTAGCCACTTTGCATAACATCCTGAGACATATGTTTTGATGTGCAGGTGGATGTGTATGTTGTCAATACCAGAATGGAGAACGGTGCTGAAAGCCAGAGAGAGGACAATGTAGGCTGTGTGGACCCCCGTGTCGTCATCAACTACTCTGGTCACTGTATGAAAGGAGTTCATCAGGTGTAGGAGGCATGCTGTGGCCCCAACAAGACCAACCCAGCTGGCATCAAAGGACTGGAGTGCAACAAAGTCTCAGCGAATGATATCCATGATGATGTGCCCTATAGCCATGCAGAACAGTCCAGTCAGGTGTGTAGGGCAATAGTCCCAGTCATGCATTGTGGTGCCACCTGTATGGAGTGTAACTGTTGCTGTGTGCCAGTCAGGGGCCACAATGTCTGGTACAAGGCTATTACAGAATATGATGTCCCAGTGGGGAGACATGTCATTCAGAGGTTTGTGGACATCACAGCCTGGGATGTTGTAGGGTGACAAGGAGCCAGTGTCCAGGACATATAGAGTGCAGGTCAGTACTGTGTAGGTGTGACCGCAGGGACACCACAATGTTCCTGCAAGGAATGTGGCCCCATAGGGAGAGAGAGGGTGTAATGTTAGCATTGAAGCCATCAGACAGCATGTTGCCAACATCACCTGTTTCTATCATGTCACAGAGTGACAGAGTGAGCAGATGTGGGTATTGCATATGACTACTGGCATACCACCATAATGCCTTGTGGTACATCTCGGATTGTGTCGCAGTAATGTGTACATAGTTAGTTATGGAGTATGTGATGAGGGATCCTGTGGCCCTACCAAGGCTGAACAGTGAGTTACCCCACCCATGGGAATGTACACCACTGTGCAACAGCCCCCAACTGTTGTTGTAAAGTATGTCCATGGAACTGCACCCCCAGAGTGGCATCTGTTATCCGCTGTGTACCATCATGGCTCTGTGTGGAATAGCATGATCCATTTTGTCATGTACGTGCTAATTAAGTTCACTGGGGTATGTCTCAGCATTTGTATGTGCATTGTCCACCTGCATGTGTGTCATGACGTCAACTACCACTGTCATAAGACATCTGTAGTAGGTGTTGTAGTACTCTTGTACTGTGTATGCCGTGAAGTGTGTGGTGCCGGTATGTGGCTAACAAGGGTGAGTAGCATATGTTCGGATTCCACCAATGAGGGGATAACCCCAGGTGTGGAACAGAAGTCACATGTTGGTAGTGTCCATGTCAAGGATACTGTTGGTCCTGGAGGTGGTGTGTATGGGTCGATCCAGCCAAGCGGAGGTTATGACTCACAGACAGAGTATGCCTAATGTGTCTGTACATGTGTGGCTAACACAGTTAAGTGTAGGTTACTGTCAGTCTCACATCAGTAGCAGCAGTATGAGCCCAACTGTCCAGTACACCATGAAATGAGGTCTGTTAACCATGGGGTATGTTGAATCCGTAGCCTGTAACACTGTGTATAGCAGTTCTGGACACAGTAAATTGCACGTGGAGCACCTGTGATGCATTGTGCTAAGTAATCAGCCGGGATGTGTGTATAACATAGTGGAATATGGGTACACCTCAGCCGTGGGTGTGCCAGTCCAGGTACGTGCCTGAGAGGTATGTTCTGTCTATAACCAGTCATTGCAGGTGTGCTCTGCAGAGCCTAGAGACAGGTCCCAGTCACTGCAGAGATATTGAAGTGGTGCAGTATCAGGTGTGCCTTGCCTGCGTGCTTCACAGAGGATGATGTCAAGCATTGTGTTACATGACCACATGTTTTGCTAGCCAGTTCCCATTCTGGTGGTGACTGCTATTGGACACTGTGCAAGACAGGCAGTATAAAAGCAGCAAGAGTCCAACATGTGATCCGTACTCCCAGGGCTGACAGGTGCAGGTCAACTATGCCAAAGCATCATGTAGTTTGACCAGGTCTGTCAAAGTGGACAGATAACAGACGCCTATGGAATGACAACAGAAACATGGGCAACTTGTACAGTAGTAACAGATCCGGATGACTGCAAAATGCTCCCCAGGGCTCGGACCACACCATCAGGGCTACAAGACTGGTGGGCTATTGCATGTCCCTGCACACGTAGTCTGTGCCCTGAGATACAACTTCAGTCACACAAACATGGAAAATGACAGTCACATCGTACCTGCTGAGGTGTGGCATGGGTGCATACGTTATGTTACATTATACATGTTACCTGTACATAATTATTAAATGAGTACATATATTAAATTATTATGTTTACAATTTATAGTATATTATATTTATATAATTATATATTTATATATTTATATATTTAATTTTGATTATTTTACAAGTAGGTAGGTACTACATCACACTATTAAATTCATTATTACAACTGTGTTGACATCATTATACATATATATATTATTATTTTTTAATAGCACAGTTTAATAATGAATTATCAATATTTATATAGTGATTATTATTATTAGTATTAATTTTTATATTTTATTAATTTAAATTATAAATAAATAAATATATATACACATACTTTTTAGACGATCTTTTAGATGAATTTCGATAGAATTTTTGATATTATGAAATTTGTAATAATATTTTTTAATATGGGTACACTATTTAATAAGATTGATTGTTCCACAATATATACTATATTACATAAATATATCTAGAGATACTATATGCACTTTACAATTTTATATATATTTTTATTTATTTTTAGCTCGTACGGATGTCACAGTTCATTGAGTGTGTTTTCGTATTTTCCCTACAATAATATTTTATAACATACATCATGCTGCTATATTAACATACTATATATTTTAAAATGAATCAGTAATACAGAGGTTAACTTAATTTTTAACATTCAACATTCAACTGACTATCTAACTTGCGATAAACATACATTTATTTATTTATACATACACACATATAGTTGTATAGAACACATATATTTGTATTTGGTTCACATTTACATATTCAAATTCAACGAGTCATTTACAATCTGACTTTCTTGTTGATTTTCTACTTCTTTCACTTTAATTCAGTTTGTTTGTCAATTAATTAATTAAGTTTTATAACGTAAGCGTTAATAAAGTGTAATTAAGGGAACTGTTTGCTATATAATGAAGTAGGTAGTGCACATTCAGTACTCTGAAGATGCCCTGTTTCCAGGGTGAAAGCGCTTAGTCCTTGCTGTGTGTCTTTTTTACTGTCTGCGGAATTGTTGGTGCTTTGCAATAAAGGATAACTTATCACCAGGATCCAAGGTTCGTTGGTTTTATTCGTTACAAGTGTTTTGCGTTTGGAGGGTTTACAGTTCTGCTCATCCGACGGCCTGTTCGTATCCTGGTGAGTCGTGTTTCACAGCCCAACAACGTAGTTAAGGACTACGCACTTGATGACAACGTTTTTGTTCACCAAGTCCTCCGCTTTTCTGAACTATGGTTTATTGACAGTTTCATTAGAGTGGTAATTACTACAAGGTGAGACTTCTTCTGCCTTGTAAAGTTGGTTATATTACTGCCGGTGTTCTACAAACATTTTACGGTTGGATTTCATGTCCACTGTAATGGTTCTTCAGTTTTGAATTCACCATTGGCAGTCGTGTTTATGTACAACTTCAACTAGTTATTTATCTTTTAAAAAAATCTGCAATTTACTTTCCGGTTTCATTTGGAAGGTGCTTTCATTACCATCGGTGTTATATTACACAACTGCACGGGAGAACTGTAAGATTGCACCTTGATGACTTCCGAGAGAGAAATACCATAGTTTGAATAATTTCTGTTGAATTTTATTTGAAATTCCTTGGTCAACAGACTTGTTTTTGTTCTACTTTTTCAACGGCACTACCTAACATCTTGTTTTTGCAATATATTTATCTGTTACTGTGGTGCTATCTAACGGCTTCAGATTTACGCTGTTAAATATGGATATACAGCGCCTATTACAAGAGCACCTAGACATTACTAACAAATTAATCAAAACGTTGCACGAACAACTTAAGAACCCTACAGTTGAGGGTGAAGTTATTATAACAGAATCCCAAGAGCAACTTTCTACGCTGCATTCTACTCCAAATACTAGCGTTCAGAAGCTGGTTACTAGGCAACACTCCGCAAGTCCATCAAACAACGGCGTGACATCAGGCAAAGAAGAAGTTAATATTCCACCTCGTACCAACAGGTCAACCAGGTCCCATTTTACTGAGGAACGAAATCAGACTACATGTTTTGTTCGTTCCCACAACAACCAAACATCTAATATGGACTTGGATCATTTTCTTACGGCCCCATCTTTAAATAAGAGACAGCCCATTACATCAAGAGATATGGGTACGCTGAACACTCAATTTTTAGAATTTGAAAAAACTTTAAGAACTTACAAATCGCTTCAGATGGACAATGTGTTCCTGGAACGATCTCTTGAGTTAAAACAGGTACCAAAGGGACTACGCCTGTTTAAATTACCGCATGGGTTTCAGGAAGGCACGGAAACATTTACAGAATTACTGCATCTTTTTGATAGAACTGGCTTAGATTTACTAAGACTGATTATACGTAATAATAATGACAGACTGACTGTTTTAAAGGAGAAATTAAATATTTTAGATAGTAATATTAAAGCTGATTTGTTATATGAGCACAATAAATTTAGGTTAGAAAACATTTTTAAGGATATTGACAGGTACATTAACAAGGGCTTGGATATTAAAAATAACAAAATTGAAAGAGATAGTAGGGATTACAATAACAACAAAGCATATACCCATTTTAGGGAATACAAAAATATGCAAGTTCAAAACCGACAACATGTTATGAGCAATAGACAAGAACTAAGTCCCAACATTGATAATGTCAGGACTAATCAGGTTAATTTTAATTTTAATGATGAAGTTCAACCGTTTTTTTTAGAACCTCCATCTCTGAGGAGATCGGAATGAATAAGAGAGCAACAGAGCAATCAGAACCAATATACACACAGATACCACAACAATCAACCACACAGAACTCATTCATGGCAGAGATAGCCATATTTAATTCCAACCATACAGAAGTGGTTACTGAAAAAACTGGGGGTTCAAACAAGATTGAATTACTATACCCTATATTAGATACACAGACAACAAGAGAAATATCTGTGATGGAGAACAGTCTAATAGAGAATGACATGGAAGTTTTACAAAACACTGATATGAATGATTGTTCTGTTTCTTCCCTTTTTGGGTTTAATTTGTATAATTTTACAGGTCAAAAATTTGATGATAAATATTTTCAATTACTAAGTAAAGGCTTTACCTTTGTACCTACATTTAGATTAGACGTAGGTAAGGTTTTGACAAATTTAAAACTGTATACCAGACTTTTAAATTTGAAAATATTTTTCTACAACACAGGAGATCCACTTCAAAGTAACAGATATTTGACTTTGAAACGACATAGCACTTTTATACCCCCACAAAATTGTCTGATTCAGATTTTCGAAAAGTTATGTGAATCACATATTAGAAGAATCGTACAATTCAATAATGCTAGTACGAGTAACATGACACCTTCAGAGAAATTTTGTCTTAAAGAACTTACAGATACAAATAAATATCGAATTATGAAACCAGACAAAGGTGGGGGAGTGGTCATTATGCATAATGCTGATTACAACAATAGGATGTCTAAGATGTTGGAAGATAATGAAACATATCAAAAAGTTAGTAGAAATGAGATTAATCAAGCCTATACTAAGATTGATTGGCTGTTCTATGAATTCTTAATGGATGGGAGAATAGACCAACAAACTTACAATTTCATCTCAGTTGAATTTCCAACCACCCCATCTATATTTGGGATCCCTAAGATTCATAAAAACATGAATCATCCCCCGTTTAGACCTATAGTGTCAGCCAAGGGATCTAAGACAGAACCTCTGGCTGCCTATATTGATTTTAAATGTAAACCTATTTTGAATTCCATTCCATATATTTTAAAAGATTCTTGGCACTGTCTTGACATTATCAGGCAATTCATGACTACCTTTGATTTTAGAACAAAATTTTTAATGGCTACTGTGGATATTGTTAATTTATTCACAGTTATTCCTCATGACCAAGGACTGGAGATGTTTGAAGCATGTTTAAACAAATACAATCAAGATAACAGTTCTGAAAACCGTTTACTCACTGAGATGTTAGAATTAGTTCTAGAGAACAATTTTCTCTTTTTTAACAAAGAATTTTTTAGACAAATCAAGGGGGTAGCTATGGGGGCTAGATGTGCCCCCATTTATGCTAATTTGGTCCTTGCTTATTGGGAGTCTGAACATGTTATTACAAGCATTTTTTGGAACAAAGTTTTGTTATACCTACGCTTTTTAGATGATATCCTCATTTTTTGGAAAGGATCTGAAGATGAATTTAATGCATTCATTACCTTTTTGGGTAAAACAACAAATTTTTTAAGATTTACTAGTCATGTGTTTGTTAACAATGTCAATTTCTTAGACATTACGCTTTGTTTGGATGGTAATAATTTTGAGTCAGGTAGCTACAGAAAGAAAACATACTCAAATTCATTTTTACATTTTGATAGTTGCCATCCTATGCACCAAAAAAAGAATTTAGTTAAAGGACAAATGGTCCGTCTGTCCAGAATTGTGAGTAATGAATTAATTTTTGAAAATGAATTGGAGACACTTATTAATATGTTTTTGGATAGAGGATACCCTAAGGATTTTGTTCAAGAGATGGGTAGGGAAATTTTAACTAAAAGGAACACACTATACAAACCTATTATTTCCCTTGCTACTAATATTAATACAAACATGAAACCATCTACTTCAAGACATGACACTTTTATTTTACCTTTTAACAACTGCTCTCAACAAATAGTTAATGCTATGCAAGAAGCCTGGACTAGTATTTTAGATGTAAGTCAAGATTTTAGGGACATAATAGGTAACACAGTTAAAATAACTTTTAGTAGAGGTAAAAATCTAAAGAATCTATTTGAACAGCATAATAATTACGATGTGTTTAAAAATTCCAAAATGAACAAGTGTGGAGCATGCCACGTTTGTAGATTCATCAACGATGGTCCTTACCTCTATATTCATAATTATGTCAAGACGATTACATGTCCAGGGCTATGCAATTGTAACACAAAAATGGTTGTCTATGTTGCATCTTGCACTGCCTGTCATGCATTTTATGTAGGGAAAACTATTAGAAAACTCAAGACAAGAATTAGTGAACATTTACGAGACATAAAAAAACATAAAACAACCAGTGCCTTATATAATCACAGCATCAATTGTTGTAATTTTAAAAAATTTATATTTTTTATTATTGACAGAACTTTTTACAAAGAAAGTAGTGGTGGTGATGAAAAGATGATCTTAGAAGCAAAGGAATGTTTGTGGCAACTTAGATTAAATGCCACAGCATTACCTGGTATTAATGAACAAATTTCGATATCTAGTATATTAAAGCTTAGATCACAATTCATTTGAAAGGTTGATTAGTATATAAATGAATTCCTAATGTTGATTTAACTATTAATTTTCAAGGTTTTTAGTCAACACCTTATATCACCTTACATGTCACCACACTACTCTATTTTAAATTAATGTGTAACTATCTTGGTATTTATTAGTATTTATTAGCATTCTTACGATTTTTATACATTTTTTTCTTATATTTTTTTCACATTTCTTCATAAGTTTTCATATATTTTACAATATATTACATTATACATGTTACCTGTACATAATTATTAAATGAGTACATATATTAAATTATTATGTTTACAATTTATAGTATATTATATTTATATAATTATATATTTATATATTTATATATTTAATTTTGATTATTTTACAAGTAGGTAGGTACTACATCACACTATTAAATTCATTATTACAACTGTGTTGACATCATTATACATATATATATATTATTATTTTTAATAGCACATTTTAATAATGAATTATCAATATTTATATAGTGATTATTATTATTAGTATTAATTTTTATATTTTATTAATTTAAATTATAAATAAATAAATATATATATACACATACTTTTTAGACAATCTTTTAGATGAATTTCGATAGAATTTTTGATATTATGAAATTTGTAATAATATTTTTTAATATGGGTACACTATTTAATAAAATTAATTGTTCCACAATATATACTATATTACATAAATATATCTAGAGATACTATATGCACTTTACAATTTTATATATATTTTTATTTATTTTTAGCTCATACGGATGTCACAGTTCGTTGAGTGTGTTTTCGTATTTTCCCTACAATAATATTTTATAACATACATCATGCTGCTATATTAACATACTATATATTTTAAAATGAATCAGTAATACAGAGGTTAACTTAATTTTTAACATTCAACATTCAACTGACTATCTAACTTGCGATAAACATACATTTATTTATTTATACATACACACATATAGTTGTATAGAACACATATATTTGTATTTGGTTCACATTTACATATTCAAATTCAACGAGTCATTTACAATCTGACTTTCTTGTTGATTTTCTACTTCTTTCACTTTAATTCAGTTTGTTTGTCAATTAATTAATCTGAAGATGCCCTGTTTCAGTCCTTGCTGTGTGTCTTTTTTACTGTCTGCGGAATTGTTGGTGCTTTGCAATAAAGGATAACTTATCATCAACCCACAAGTGTTGAAGACAGTCATGATTGGTGGCACCACATCAGAACACTGCCAGGTATGGTCTGCAGGTCCATGAACCATTATCAATGTAGATGTTAGCAGTACAGATTTGTATGTCAAAGGAGTGTTTTACCAGTGGCCTGTTGACAGACTCACAACTACTAAAGGTGCTACAGTGACATGTGCATATCACACCAGTGTCAGCTACAGTAAACCAGGGTTAATGTGTTGTACTCCACCCTCATTGTAGCCCATACCACACAGACAAATGGCAGCCATCTGTGTATATGAGGATGTGAATGGCCATGACTTATGGGCAATAGTTGTCAGAGTGTTGTGAACAACATACAGAATGGGCTGTGTGTGTGAGGTGTGTGACATATGTGCACATTCTGGTCAATGATATCAGCAATGTCACCGCTAGGGGAATATCCCTGTACCCATTAAGTACCTCCTAGGCTGTGGTCAACATTATGGACACTGTGTTAGGGATGGTGTTGTGCAGTACACCTCCCTGAGCTGGAGACATCTCCATGGCCCTTTAGGTAGTCATCCGAGGTACCCATGGCATGACAGGGTGGCATCCATGAGCATGGAGATCATTGGACAGGCATACACAGCACCCGTGTGACCAATATTGGAACACATCACCTTCCAGGGGTAGGGGCCATGCGTGGATGGCCGATACCAGCCTCCACAATACTCACTTACAGTATGCAGCATGCTATCCACCTTGCATACAGACATATGCCACACTATGCTGTTGGACATGCTACATGTCCATAGCCTGATCTGAAAGACATATGTCATGGACAACCACCATCCTACGACTAGGATAGCCACATGCTGGACAGATCCCTCTGCCACACCTGTGACATACTCCCACCATACCATGCAGCCCTATCCACATAGCTGCACATATCATCCCTGTCATACATGGTGTGATGGCCGTATGGTAGATGTAGTGCCAACTGTCTGGATCAGTAATGTGTCACTGATGCCCCTCGCGGTGGTGTAATGGGTGTTGGATACAGCTAGTAAACCCAGCCCGTACATGCTATAGCCGATAACCTTACCTGCGAATGACGTCCAACTAGCAATTGTCCCATGCCTATCACATGTGCAACACAGGTGATCCGTGGCAGGATGTTGAACAGCTGTACATTGCAGTGAAGATGTCTATGGCAAAACAGATGCATGTACAGGTTTCCATGCGTACATGGTGCATTGTCACAGCCTAAGTCCTTTAAGGCTGTGTCTGTGTTGATATGTGACATATACACAGCATCAATGTCAACAGCATTACCATGGACACATCCAGGCATGTGCAGATATGTAAGAACACCAGTGCAGGCAAACAGACATGCCCACATGAAGACAGCAGTCATATGCAGTATGAACACTGTAATGAGGTGACACACATATATGGAGATGATATCCAATGCATAATGGGTGTTACATGTGTGAGACACATACAAGCCAATCGTGTTAGTGTCATGATGAATTTCAAAGATAACTGTGCAGATGTACTAGAAATGTATGTGCAGCAGTATCACTGCACATGTCTGAAAATGTGATCTGTCACCTTCATCATGTCTTACAGATAATGCCTCATACACGCCTACCAGCATACAGCCGACAGGAGGATGATGTCCTAATCCCGTACCTCCATGAGAACTACGAGGTGTTATTTAGCCATGTGCCACAGCACGTACAGCAGCGAGATGACCTGTGGCAGGATCTTTGCAGGAGGGTCAACGAAGTGGGTGGCCACAACCGCACCTACCAGCAGGTGCGCAGACACTGCACAGACTTGATACGTCATGCAAAACAGTGTGCCACTGCAATCACCAGGGAACAAGGTGGAACAGGTGGTGGGCCACCAACCCAGCCACCACTCACACACACAGAGGAGCTACTGGCCAGTCTGGGGACACCCTCAGAACAGCTCCCACAAATACTAGCTGCCATCGTGGAGGTGGGTGTCTCCCAACCAATGAGCCTGGAGTTGCCTGGTAATTCAGTATTGAACATATGGCCAGTATATCCCATGTACATGCATGTGTCACTGTACATCATGTAATGTAACAACATATGCAAGGTATGTGGACACACATGCTGCATACTACAGTATGCTACCCTGTGTATGCACCATACCTCTGAACTGTACAGGTATTTGCAGAATGTCCAGATGTCTGCCTCATGTTATTGGTGTGTTCCCCTTAATATCTGTCCCTTTCTGGCAAATAGCTGAGGATTGGAGTCATTAAATGATAACAAACATTTGTGTTTATGACTGCACATTCCTTGTAAAAACCATGTGCATCCAAACCTATTATTCTAGTGACTTTCTATGTTTGTAAGAGCAATATTTCACATCTGTCCCTATTTGTCCCCCATCATAGTAGGCTTTGTCCAGATTTATAGTTCTAAGAGGTTGAGAGGTATGGTATGCACACATGTGCTTACTATATGCTATCGTACAGGCGAATGTGTTAACTTGCACAGTGCACCCTGTGGCTGTCATACAGTCATGGATAATGTTCATACTGCTGTGTCACCCCAATACAGGTACCTCTGGCGTGCCACACAGACAAGAGTCCATTGCAGGTGAGGCTGTCATCGGTATCAGGCATGTCAAAGCATAGATCTATTCGCCATGTGGCCATTTAATACTTGTACACATGATGTTGATTCCAGACATGAAATACAGGTTGCATCATCCATCATCCACACAGGCCACCCATGTGCAATATATACAAATGAAATGACACACAGACATGAAACCACAGTATTTGTCATTGCTACATGTGTGTCCAGCTGTGCATACAATGGTGGAGGTGTTCTACAATGGAGGCATATGTACTATACAGTGGAACAAAACGTGTGGTACACAAAACAGTACCACACAGTGAGCAGTGATATGGGCAGCCCTTAGGCATCACCATTGTATTATATGCCCCTGCAATGGGTTCACGTTTATGTGAGAGAGTGGGTGAACAAATATGTGTGATTAATAATGAACAAACGGAACTTGAATCCATTAATATTGACACGAGTATACCTAATATTTCCACAGGGACTGGAGTCATTGATAATATATGTGAATCAGATAATAATGCCACCATTATTGAAAATGAAGGAAATTTATACCCTGAGGTAAAGATAGTTAGAAATCAACCCCCTTCCTGCATAACACCAGCAGTTGTGAGGCCGAAGGCTTCTAATAAGTCAGTGGTTAACCCCAATCCTGTAGAAGGTGGGATTCCTTTTCCCCTTCCTATCCGCTCAGACAAGGGCCTGAGAAGGACACGGTCAATGAGCCGTGGCAGGCAAAAGAGAAAATACTCAGACGAGTATGCACCACATCAGACCATCAAGAAAATGTGGGGGAAGGGAATGAGTCAATGATTTGTAAAATTTCTGGATATATACTATCTTTAGATGAAGAGAAGTTATTGAGTAGAGGACTTAACTTCATCCCCAGATGTTACAGTAATCTTACAGACACAATTATGGATCTTAAGATTTTTTGTAGGAATGTCATGCTTAAGTATATCTATGACAAGCAAGGTTTAGATGAGGTGAATGTACAAACAGAACAGCACTTTCATTTTAAGAAACTAAGTAGCTATGTTCCTATGAACCATCCATTGGTGGATGCTTACTTGAAACTCACAGAAGATGAGTTATTTAAGTATTATGATGAGAGAGCGATGAATAGGAAGCTTAAGAGATGTAATAAACAAGATAATTTGAGTAAGAGAGAGAGAGAGTGCTTGAAACATTTACAAAATGAGAATTCCATAACAATCCGACCTGCAGACAAGGGAGGCAGGATCATGGTTATGGATACTCTAAAATATGTTGAATCTTTGGATAAACTTTTAAGAGATAACTATTATACAAATATTACCAAGGAGCATGTGGTTGATATTGTAGAGCATGCTACTGATACATTATTGGACATCTATAGAAGTGGATTCATTACTAAAGATGTTTGAATATTTAGTTATTAGGTACCCACTTATTCCACAAATACAAGGCCTACCCAAGATACATAAAAATATACTTGAGCCACCCATGAGGCCGATAGTTACAGGAAGTGGATGGGTTACAGAACATTTATCGGTATATGTGGAAAAACATTTAAGACCAATTTTGAATATGAACACATATGTCTTGAGAGATTCTAAACATTTCCTGATAGATCTATATGAGTGTCTGCATAATGTTATACACACTGATGAGTTAATTTTAGTTACCTTTGACGTTCAGTCTCTATTTACAGTTATTCCGAATGATCTGGGTGTACAATATGTTTTGGATTACTTAAAGGAACATACCACATATTTGAATGTTCAAATTGAGTTGATTGCATACTTTTTAGAATTAGTCTTAGAGAACAACTTATTTATGTACCGGGAGAACATATTTAGACAACAAGATGGTGTAGCAATGGGTACCCCCTGTGCCAATAGTTATGCTAACATGTTTTTGGCACAGTGGGAAGTGAATTCTTTATTCATGGTAGATGAGTTTAAAGAACATGTGATTTTCTATCAACGATTTGTCGATGACCTTTTTGTCTTATGGAAGGGAACCGAGTATGAGTTAGGCCTTTTACACAACAAGATGAATAGTTTAACAGAATTTTTGAAATTCACTATTAACAGCTCTAAGCAGAGGATAGATTTCTTGGATATATATATATATATATATATATATATATATATATATATATATATATATATATATATATATATATATAGAAAGGCTACCAAGTGGGTTATTTAAGTGTCGGTTATGTGGTTGTGTGGAGTTTATGGACGACTGAATATGTGGTGTCGGTGATGTGGTTGTCGGTGTTGTGTGGTTTCGACTATGTCAGGTAGAACCATATATATATATATATTTCAATACATTATTAATGAGATCTAGAATGCATCCCACCTTTGTGTTCAGGAACATTGTGAAAGGCCAAGGTATGAGAGCATCTAGATTTAATCCCTTAGATAGAGGTTTCACTGATGAACTTGATAGTTTGAGATCGAAGTTTCTAGATAGAGGATACAAAAGTTCTGAAATAAATAAACATTTTGAGACAGTGACCAAATTACGTGATGGTACTGCAGCACATTATTTTGGGCCCTCATTGCCTAATAATCAATTAGAGAGACATCATACTACTAATTTTGTTAAAATTCCAGCTTTTTATACCAGTGATAACCAGGAACTTAGAGACATTATGAGCAAGAACTGGTCTGTTTTACAGGTAGACGGTAATATTAAGAAGTTTGTTGGTGAATAACCATGCTTCTTATATAGAAAGAAAAGGAACCTGAAGAGATTCTTATGCTACCCTAGAGATCATCATGTTGTTCACAATGATGAATATACTAGACCATGTGGGCAATGTAATTTTTGCTCAAATATAGATACCAATAGGTGCTTTTTTCACCCTGATTTGAGAAGAGAATTCAGTTTAACAGCCGGAGCTGACTGTATGACAATACATCTAGTCTACTTAGCAGTCTATATGGTATCCAGAAAACGAAAGAAGTATCCAAAGCAGGAAAAGTTTTATTAGGCAAAACAAACACCAAAAAATAAACGCTCTTTTAAAACTGTTGCGTTTTCGTCCAACATAAACCAGGACTTCATCAGATTCTTCTCAGTGATGTCCACAGCAAACAAGGATTATCTCCATCTTGGAAAGCTGAAAGCAGTCTGCCAGGTTTGCACCTCCTTTTATGTTGGAAAAACTAATGGAGCTTTTAAGGAGAGGATTCGTGAACATTTATATCATATAAGGAAACATTCAGAGCATAATGCCCTGGCTAAACATGTTACACAGCAGGACACTAGTCATCAGTTTTTGTTCAGAGCCCTTGAGGTAATAACACCTAGCATGCAAGGTGGTGACATCAGAAATCATACTGAGGACAGGGAGAATGATTGGATCATCTGGTTAAGGGCTGATAGATGGGCACAATGAGAGGGCTTCTATTAAACCCAAGCTAAGAAAGCGCAGACACATTAAATAAGCATATTTAAATGTAATGTTCCTTTTTGCTATTTTATGTCTTCTATATATATATATATATATATATATATATATATATATATATGTGAGTGTGTGTGTGTGTGTGTGTGTATAAATATATATATATGTATATATATATATATATATATATATATATATATATATATATATATATAAATATACTTTGAGTTCATTTATTATGTATTATACATCTGTTCCATGGACATGTTTTTATGAATACATATACAGATGTATAGATTTTTTATAAAGAGTTCATTTGTCTGTATTTTATATACATATGTACATTTGCTATATATTCTTATAGGGAGGCATTGACCTCGGTTTTAAATGAGATAAAGTGTATGTTTTTAAAATGCTAATTGATATTTGAACATGATTGGTTGTTAGATTTTTGAATCTGTATTTAAATGTCTTGAGTTATGAAGCACAGAGTATATAGATTTGAAGAAACTTGATTAGCGAAAGCGCTTATCTTTTGTTGGAATTTGTGCTTATTAAACTTTTAAGGATATATTACATCAGGTAAGAGCCGCCCTCTCCAAAGCAAAAAACACAGCATCAATGGGACCAGACGGTGTCCCGGGCTGCATTCTACATGAACTCCAAGAAGAGCTAAACCCAAACATAAAACTACTGTTCAATCTCAGCCTTACTACAGGATATGTACCCAAAGAGTGGCGTACAGCAACAGTGCTCCCTCTCCACAAAGGTGGTGCCTCAACGGACCCTGGAAACTATCGCCCCATAAGCCTGACTAGCTTGGTCTGCAAAGCTATGGAAAGGATCATCATGGACCTCATAAATAAAGATATTGGGGACCTACAGACACTGGATCCTACCCAGTTCGGCTTTGTTAAGGGCAGATCCTGCCTCTTAAACCTGGTCAACTTCTTTGAAACAGTTACCAAGGCCATTGACGAAGGGAAGGTGGTTCACACAGCCTACCTGGACCTCGCAAAAGCCTTTGATACAATACCCCACTCGGGCATTATAGATAAGCTCACCAGCTTAAATATAAACCCCTTTGTCACTAGATGGGTTGCAAACTGGCTCAAGGACAGAACCCACATGGTTAGAATTGCTGGAGCCATGTCAGACTCCAAACCAGTTACAAGTGGCATCCCACAAGGCTCAGTCCTGGGACCTCTCTTGTTCGATATATATTTCTCGGATGTACAGGCCAACACAGAAGGACTGTGGCTGACCAAGTTCGCAGATGACTGCAAACTGGGCGCCATAATCGACTCTCCAGCCAACACAAGCATCCTCCAAAAGGGCCTCATAGAAACAGACAACTGGTGCCAGAGCCATGGCCTCAAGCTAAACACCAAAAAGTGTATAGTCATCCCCTTTGGCAAAAACAAAGTGCCCACAAATTACCACATAGGTGGTAATCCATTAAGTACAGAAGAAGTAATTAGGGACCTGGGGACCCAAGTTGATAGCAATCTCTCATTTGACAACCACATAGCCAAAGTGGTTAGAAAAACATTTTATATAGCCCACCTAATCATGAAGGGATTCACATCTAGATTAGGGGCGGTCATCGTGCCTCTTTACTCATCCCTCATCAGGCCCATAATTGAGTACAATGCCCCTTTTGGGATGTACCTTACCAAACACCTGCAGCAACTGGAAAGACCCCAAAAGTACCTCACCAAGAGGATCAAAGGGCTCAAACAGATGCCATATGCTGCCCGGTTAAAGAAACTCAAGCTCTACTCAGTGGCATACCGTCTGCTCAGAGGCGACCTGTGCCTGACGTATAAAGCCATGTCCAACCCGGAATTAAGGGACATGCTGCACCTCAAAAAATCCAAATCCCATCGAGCTATACGCTCGAGAGACTTGAACCTCAGCACTGAAATAAATAGGACATGCCGGAGGGACAGATTCATAACCCAGAGGCTCCCTTCACTATGGAATAAAATCCCCATCCAGGTTAGGCAGAGTCCCTCACTGACTCTCTTTAAGAGGAATCTTGATGAGTGGATGGGAGATTGTAGGTTTACCCCGGGTATCACTTCTGTGTCACTGTTAGACAGAGGCACAGTATACTAACCTCAAAAAAGGGCATAGCAAAATTAATTTAAAATGGGTGGCGAAAGCCAAACATACTCTGGCTATGCTTATAAATGCCCTAGGGCAGATAGCCTAGTATGAACCAATGAACCTATGAACCTATGAGCATTTTGCCTGCTGTTGCTCCGTTTCTACAAATCTTTTTTAAATCTATGGGTGTATGTCATATGGGACAACATAGACATGTGTGATAGATGGCCATCACACACATATGACCAACATATGTACACACATGGCCAGGGACATGTAGCCACACAGTAGCTGTGATGTGGATACACCCTGTCTCACTTTGTCCACACATGGTCCAATTACAGCCCTACTAGACCGATTGTACAGGTGAATTGGTACACTGCACATCTTAAATGCCTGTGCACAGCTAGTGGAGGTGTCACTGATGTCTACCTCATAAGATGTGGCACAGTGTCTGAACTTCACTCTGTACAGCAATGTAGACAGCTCACAGTACCCTACCATGCCCAAGCACATTTGCTCAACATGCATTCTATCTGTAGGGCATACGGACAACACCGCAATGTGATACCCAGTACAATGCTGTACATGTGTCAGGACACCATTGTGTCAGACATGTATGCATGTTAATACACACATCAGCAGATTACACGTCAAGGTCACATCAGCCATGTGCACTGTTATCCTGTTCTGGTCAACATGGTGCATCATGGGGATGTATGCATACTACCATGATCGTGTGAATTGCATGGCTAATGATATGACGCCTGCTTGCTGTACTGTGCATTCCAGGGGGTATGCTTACAAACACTATTGATGTCTGAGCCGCATGCTGTCAGCTGTATCACAGGCATGCTGCATGCCATCTGTCATATCACATGTATGGTGTGTCAGTGTGTGTGTGTGTGTGTGTGTGTGTGTGTGTGTGTGTGTGTGTGTGTGTGTGTGTGTGTGTGTGTCAGTGTGTGTCAGTGTGTGTGTGTGTGTGTGTGTGTGTGTGTGTGTGTGTGTGTGTGTGTGTGTCAGTGTGCGTGTGTGTGTCAGTGCGTGTGTGTGCCAGTGCGTGTCTATTGTAATTTAGAGTCTTTCTTTGCATTCACAGGTGATGTAGGAGCGTGACCCTCCTGCGGTCCATCTGATGTTAGTGTCCCCACAGATGCTAGCAGTGATGAACATATGCATGAGGTACAGGCAGGTTTGTCAGAGGCTGAATCTGTGCCAACAGTTGCCATCCCAGCTATATCCCCCTCTTCCCCGAACACAGTTCAGCTGCCAACACATACTGCATCACCAGTGGCCATAGAGGAAGGACAGTCAGAATCTGTTAGCATTGAACAGGAACGTGTGGTGGCTACAGAAGGTGTGTCTCCACACCATGGTGTCAGTGTACTGACTGCAGATGTGCCACACAGGCATGTGGCCGGTGCTGCTTGTAGGAGGACCTCTGGCAGACATGCACCTGCAGGATATAGCGCAGCAGCTGGAATCACCAGATGCATGTTCCAGACTGTAATGGCAACACAGGTATGTGCCGAACGGCAGAACAGAGAAGGGCAGAGGCTGCAGAGGGCTGCTATCTGTACCCTAAACAGCAACATCCAGGCATTGGCATGTGCTCAACAGCAGATTGCTGATGTTCTGGACAGGTGATTGGGTGACATGGTCAGAATCCTTGACTGTGGCATGGCAATCCACGAGTGTAAGCTATCTGTGCTGGAACATCTGGTAGGGGTGAGGCGTAGGCCACGTGGACGTAGGCCAGCTACACCACCTAGTGCAGGTCAACGTGAGCGTGCCACCTCACATGGCCGCTCCCATAGTGCCGGTAGCAGTAGCAGTGCAGCTGGTGCTGTGCTGTCCACACCAGGACACAGCAGGCCACATGGACATGGCCCTGGACATTCCCATGTGTTGTCAGACAGTAGCCATTCTGTACCTCTGCCTGGTAGTGCCCGTGCAACCCCTTTCAGGCACAGGACACGTGACTGTGGCCGGACACAGTGAGCTGTACAACCTGGTCTGTACAATCTGGAACTGTTGATAATACCCTTGTGTAGGCCTCACAAATGACAGAACTGTGTGCACACATACACGCACACAGCAAACACAACTGTGGGGCTCCACAACACCCACATGCATACTGAACAGACATGTCCAATCAAATCACCGGACCTTACCCACACACATGATGTCATCCATTGGTGCAGCCTATGCCCCTGGCAAACATTATCACCCTGTGCATATGATGAAGCCTGTGCTGCATCCCTGTCATCCACACCATCGGTGTAGGGATATGCTCAAATGGTCTGATGCACAGAGTGAACAGAATAATGAGAGGTGTATCTTACATTACTTGAGTATGCATAGTGAGGGAAGTGTATGTTGCATTGGTTGTGTGTGAATAGTGAGAGACGTGTATATGACATCGGTTGTGTGCTGTCGACATGCACCAGACATACCATGTAGTACAAGTGCAGCATGCATTGTGATATGTTCACAGTATGTGTCTTGGTTACAACAGTAACAGCATGTTGGTAATGATGCCCTGGTTCCCCCTATGGTGTACTGGCATGTGCCTACAGGTAGCAGTGTTTGCAGTCCCCCAGGTGTAACTGTGGAGTACTCACAGGCACATATGGTAATATCAGTATGCTAAACGTACCCTCAACCTGACTGTTGGAAAGTGTAACATGACACAGATGTCCACACATATACTGCACCTGAAGCATGTGGTCAGCTGAACAGGCTACAGTGGCCAGAGATGTGACATACATACCAGGAAACATTACAGGTATGTTGACATGGTGCAGGGGTTGTACATAGCAGTCTGGCCAATGATGACGTTAGAGGCCACTTGATAGCATGGGGCCACACTGTGTAGCAGTAATACCCTGTTACATTACAGGAACATGCTCACATTCATGGGGTCTACAACACTATAATGCACACCCCGTAGTGTTGAGGTGAGGACCCTTGCCTATGTGGTCATCACCCTCACAGTACTTTGCACCCACACGACGTGACACAGAGAAGGAACATGCACAGGTAGCCAGTGCGGCTGGGACCGATGGCATCAACAGGGTAGTAGACTGCATCACCATGAGGGGTTGGTGATCCTGTTTTCACTGTATGGTAGCATACACCCTCACACCAAACACCAGACAGCCATACAGACATACACACACACACTGTGGTGACCACAAATGTGTATATGGATAGCCGATGTGTGTGATGCACCACACCTGCCGACATCATGCTTTCCACACTACAGTATGTACAGACCTCTACAACAGTGTACAGGGGTGTGTAACAATTGGAACATAATCCCCACCATATGTGGCATATGTAGTCACACAAGCGGACACACATGGCAGTGCTGGGGATGATACACCTGCCATATGATGAGACATTTGACAGACATGCAGTGGTATTGTCCGCATTATGTGTACCAATGCTATGTCTGGCAATTGTGCTGCTATATGTATACGGGAGGATGTAAGTGTTACAGGTGTCATGTGACGTACAGTCGGTAACACCCGACCACTGTGTAAGTGTTATGTCATCACCGTCAAGTAACAGTGACATAGCATACTCTTTGCACATGTCATGGCAGGATGGCATGTGACACACCTGTGAGCCATCCCTGGCAAACATCCATCTACACAGGTGGATCACCACTTTATGTACACACATCCCTCCATACATGATGTACAACCAACCGTACTGTCAGTATGTCACCATATACAGGTGTCAATGATGGGGCTGCATTGCAACTGCATGCTGCAGTTAGGCACAGATGAGTTACGGACATCAGCTACTGCACATGCATGGTTGCTGCATGCACAGTACAGACTGTACATGTGTGTTGGTCCTACATGCGTCTCCTGTAGCCATGTTTGTATGCATTGCTATTGGTGGACATGTGTGTTGACGTACATAACACATGGACTGTGGTATGATATCACGGGTGTCATGGGCAACTAGTACAAGGGAATGTGTCCTCAGTCAACATTGCTACCTCCTGTACTGTGAGCATTCAACAGACATGGACCCACCTTCCATTTGCGTGCATATGATTGCTTAATCCAATTTTCTGCACTGGGGACAGCAAAATCTATGCTATGTACATATGTGTTGTGTGTGTGGTCCATGCACACATCCACTGCAATCACATGTATGACATATCCAAACATGTGTGTTCGTTGGTGTACAACAACACTCATCTGTCACAGCTGTGTAAGACCCAGGGCCCCTGTTATGTCTTGAGCTGACCTGGCCATGTATAGTGATGTATAGTGGTATCATTGCAATGCATAACACCTGTTGGAACCCTGTTGGTACATGTGTACTCTGCACAGTTGCTGTAGACCTCTGTACAGTCCACTGGTCATGTGTCACATGGTGTTGTGGTAATATATGTCTGTGTATTGCTGCACCAATGACATGGTGATGTCTTGAGGGCTACAGTGTAGACTGTGGTGTGTACATCTGTGATCTGCACCTGTGACAGCTGTGATGGCACCTGAGTGTGTACTGGTCACTGCATGTGAGTGTCTGCCCTGTGTGTGGGGACAGTTATACCTTACTGTGCCCTTCCGTGTTTAGACTCCGTCTGCTTGCACGACGGTCCTTTGCAACTGCTAAGTGTGTGAGCATGCCCAGTATGCTGTTGTGTAAATGGACAAACTGGACAGTCCAAACCGAGCCCTTGTGTGTTTAGACTCTGTCTGCATGCATGACAGCACTTTGCAACTGCTAAGTGTGTGAGCATGCCCAGTACACTGTTGTGTAGATGGACACACAGGACAGTCCAAACTGAGCCCTTGCGTGTTTAGACTCTGTCTTCATGCAAGACGACCCTTTGCAACTGCTAAGTGTGTGAGCATGCCCAGTACGCCGTTGTGTAGATCGACACACAGTACAGTCCGAACGGACGTGTATTACTGTGTGGCCATGGCCAGTGACACCTTGTGTCGGTGATGTCCCTCTGTGCATGGCATGGCCGTTGATATCCTGTATAGTGATGGTGGTCTTCCAGGCAACAGATGTCGATTTTCAACGTCATGATGGATGCCTACCAAGTACACACTGGTCTACTATCTTGAAGGGTGTACTGTCTGTGGCACGTCCCGTATCTATGTATTGTTGTTGTAGTGCTCCATAAATCTTTAGTTGCCCCAATCACACCACTGCCGTGTGTTTGTCTATATCTACCGTGGGACAGTAATATGTCTGTATGCTTTCAGACTGATCACTATCTATACAACCCCTGTCGGTGTCCCTGTCTTTGCAGATGATGACACGCACCTAGAAGTATGCCTCTGGGAGTGATATGTTCAGTAATCTCGGTAGCACATTCTGCAAATGCATCATGTTGTGATAGGGTAGGTAGGTGTATGTTCGACTCCCAGGCCTGCCAAGTGTGTGTGTGTGTGTGTGTGTGTGTGTGTGTGTGTGTGTGTGTGTGTGTGTGTGTGTGTGTGCGCACACATGTTCCCATCTGCCTGGGGACTCAGTCATGCTTTTAGACACCTCATACCACAGATATTTCCTACCGGCGCCTTTGCCTTTGCGGATGATGACACACACCTAGAAGTATGCCTCTGGGACTGCTGTGTTCAGTAATCTCGGTAGCGCATTCTGTAAATGTGTCATGCTGTAGTGTGATAGGGTAGGTAGGTGTATGTTCGACTCCCAGGCCTGCCAAGTGTGTGTGTGTGTGTGTGTGTGTGTGTGTGTGTGTGTGTGTGTGTGTGTGTGCGTGCGCGCGCATGCTCCCGTCCCCCTGGGGACTCAGTCATGCTTTTAGACGCCTCACACCACAGATATTTCCTACTGGCGCCTTTGCCTTTGTGGATGATGACACACACCTAGAAATATGCCTCTGGGACTGCTGTGTTAAGTAATCTCGGTAGCGCATTCTGTAAATGCGTCTTGCTGTAGTGTGATAGGGTAGGTAGGTGTATGTTTGACTCCCAGCCCTGCCAAGTGTGTGTGTGTGTGTTTCCAGCTGCATGACAACAGTACATTGCTTATACAGTATTCACTCTCCATAACATCTGTGCGGCGTCTTTGCCTTTGATGCTGCTGTCTGCAGGCTAGACGTATGCCTGTGTGAATGTTGTGATCTACTAATCACAGTAGCGCGTTCTGTAACTGCGTAATGCTGTTGTGTGGTAGAGTGGTTACATCTGTGTTCTGCTCCCAACCCTGCCAAGTGTGTTGTGTGTGTATATATCTATCTACACACACACACACACATATATATATATATATATATATATATATATATATATATTGTATATAGATATGTATGTTGAGATTATCACTCTTGAATGTGCTGCATTATCTGTACATGATCACCTTGGATGTATGTACATCCGCTATGGCTCTGTGATAGTGCACATACTGTGTGCTGTAATGATCCTGGGTTATACTTGTGTAGTTACCGGTTATTGTGTTGCTGGGTATTACAAGGGGCATTGCAAACAATGTTAGTACAGCATCTTTGAATGGTCGTGTGCACATCTTGGTAACAGTCAGCAGTGGTTATTACTTTGGAGGGTGAGTATGGCTCATATACGTATGTGTTAACTGACAATACTATGCAACTCAGGTTAACATTACTGACTCCAGTTTATCCACAGGTTGTGGTACAGATCCCAGGACTGTATGTATATACATTGACAGGTGCTGGACTGGTTAGTGTTGGATGCATGGAGGGGTGTCCATGGCCTGTAATGGCGATCAGTACAGCCTGGCAGGTGTGGTCTGTGACTGTCCCACAACCTCCTGTATATGGCTGACACATGCTGTACCTGTGTATATGCAGACACACACACTTACCACAAACAGCTAGGGCTATCACAGACACAAACCCTTTGCATCACCATTGGGCCATGCAATAACCGTTGTCCCACACACACACACACACACACACACACACACACACACACACACACACACACACACACACATACCTACATGTAGATTGGATGGCTCAATGACAGCTCTGGAAATGTGACCACACCCTGTGCATATGATGTCACCTGTGCCACAACCTGTGATGTGTAACATCGATGCAGGATCAGACTAACCTGGTGCTGATGCACACGGTGGCTTTATACCACTGTATTGATGTTAGAATGTTGTTAACACAAAGTGTGATATCCTTCTAGGTGTATATCAGCAGGCATGATGCATTGCAGCTATGACCATCAATGTAGCATAATTTACAGCACTGTTAATTCTGATGATGTATTCTCCATCCATGTGCCATTTCACTGATGTGTGTAGTATTGCAGCATGTGTTTCTGAATGTGCAGTACGTGTGTGATGTGTGTAGTACACATACATGCTTACAAACATGTACACTGGCATACACGTCATTACACGGGCTTCAGCATTCGTACACTAGCCTACTCGTTCATCAACGCGTGCACACGGGCTGTCACGTGCGCACACATTCTTACTCGGGCTTACTGGCGCGCACAGGCATCGACACACTGTAGGCAGGTTTGCAGGAAACATCGGTGGTATCCATGGCGTACACCGTCAGTCTCCTGACTTTCCCCAGGATAGATCATAACACGCCTCCTACACTGATGAGTACTGACAGCAAACATGTGACACTGCTCCGGTAAGATTACAGTGTTTTATACATACACACTCATGTTGTCACCTATCTTCTACTCTAATAGTCCCCTTATCCTACACTACACTGTAAAGGTTTGGCCCATATAGCATGACATATTATGATTCACTATCCTCAGCCTCACTTGCATAAGATTGCCTACAAATGCTTGGTTACATCTCTGACAGAGCACTTCCACACATAACAACCAGTACGCACTAGCCATGTTGTCTCCAGCTTGCCATTCATCTGCATGGCATACAAACATCTAACTAAACCTACATTTTGTATGTATATTATACATATTTAACTTGTTTTGAAGAGCAGCGCGTTCTCGTGCCACTGCGCTACGCTTCCACACCGGAGGTCGGGGAAGACAACTACAGTTTTATTGATATCCAATGGACAATATTGCCACTGGCCTTATATTTGGACATTGGCATGCTTCTTCGACTGTATTCATACTGTATTTGCAGCTGTCATTGCTCTGTTTAGCAATGTGCAGAACGTTACTCGCTTAACATCCGGGTACATTTCTGCACATAACTCTGCTCTTGCACGGACAGCTTACTGTTTCATGTATCGCATATTTACATCATTTGCATAGCTTTCACATACAAATGGGGTATGTTGCATATCCCAACGTTGTCCGTGCAACGTTCATGTTACGGGCGGTCTTACACGCCCCCACAGGAGTTTGCTGAATAGCTTGGCAGACATCTTTCCTTGCTCTACTCTCACTCTACTCGTACACGCCAGAGGCTTCATGTATCATGGCCTAGGCTTTGCTGTGTGCTATGTCTATTTGTGGTGTATGCATGGCTGTGGGTATGTTGTGACCTGCTACGTCTGGCATTTCTGCAGAGCAGCTCCCACTGTCATCATTTGTATAGGTGACAGCCCTATAGGTACTTTATATAGACTGCTGTGTCATTTGGCATGTCAGTACATACCTGCGGTCAATACTGAACTTCCTACGGCAGCGCTTTTCATACCTTCTGAGTTATCTTGCAGTCGATAATACTGTTTCCTCTGACATGTATCTGTTGCTGATATAGGATATCATTTTCTTACACCAGTACACATAATATATGGCGGCATCACAGGCCAGATGCCATTACATTCCTATTGCAGGACACACCCACCCAGAGGGTTGTATTCCTCACAAAGGCCAACAGGTGCTTATACACACTTATTATTCTATCATGTACCTTATGTGTTCACCAGTATTTGCGCTTTCTGTCAGTGGCAGAACTCACGTGTGAGTATGGGGGACTGGACACTGTATCGGGGACACTGCATGACACTCTGAGGGACACATTTCATTTGATTCTAATAACCTTCCACATTGACGTTCACAGGGCATACATTGTCATTCACATTTGTCAAGGTACATGCTTTTGACTTGAACATGTTTTGTCATTTGTCCTGACATCTTTCTTCTCTCCTGTCCACCTAGTATCACTAGTTCTGTACATTTATTTAGAACGGGTTACCTTCATACCTCTCACCTGTACACATTATGGGTAAATGTCCCGAGGTTTGACCTATGATTTTGTTACTTTTTTCGTAATATTGTGCCTTTCTGGTAAATTACTGGCAAGGCATTAAGGACTGTGAAGTTAGATAATAATGACTGACATTTGTATTTCATGATTGATAACCCTCATAACATTCATACTCCTGACTGCGCCATTATTCTATCAATGTTCTGACTTTGTCTGGGGTATATTTAATATAGTCCCTATTTGTATTTCATGTACTATGCCTTTGTCCAGCTGTCTTATTCTGAAAGGTTGGAAGGTATGGTTACCATCTTGGTCGTACACCACATGTCCATCCATGATAATCGCCTGCATGACACTGATATAAGTCCCTACGTCATCCCCCAATGGTTTACACAATATCCAGTAGATGGGTTCAACATTTTTGGAGAATATAGGCATGTGCTATACCCACATAGGTATATTGATCACTCCCATAGTGCGGACCTAATAAAGCTGTGCCAACCAACACCTAGGCCCATTTCTGCATACCCATGATTCCCATACCTGACACCCCTCCACAGTACTCATTAGACATATTTAATGTGAGTGATAATAAAGTATGAAGACACTTCTAAGCACTCTCCAGTCTCTGGATGTCAGGCCGTACGTCGTACATTCTATCGACCCATGTGTTATTACCCTTGCACCTGCTACTGTTGCATGTACAGCTATGTCATAGTTGCAGCTGTGACTCCTTTGCATCGATGATTATTGGACACACTTAATATGGGATCAATTTTGGAGGTCCTGTAAAGGACACCTATATCCATGTTTAAAGTGTAGAACTTACAGGTCTGTCACACTGGTACTTTCCGGCCAATGGTTTGGAAAGCAGCAGTGTATTCACCTTTCATGCATGTCTGTCTGTCTAGCCATAATAGCTATACCGTGACCTATTTATGTACATGTGTTATATCTACAAGGACATATGTTTGTTTGTTGTGTATAAATCTATTAATGTATTTTGTGTGTGTATATATATATATATATATATATATATATATATATATGTACATATATACATATGTCCATATATGTCTGTACATTCCTCATTTCATAAATTTCTTTGGTTTAAGTCTGTGGATATATGTGTATACACACACATATATATATATATACATATATATATATATATATATATATATATATATATCCATATCATACCTTTCAACTGTACAGATTTTCGCAGAATGTACAGATGTTTGCCTCTTATCTTTGGTCCATTTTTCATAACCTTGTGACTATCTGGCAAATTAGTGGCATATCATTAAAGACTGACGTTGGAAAATAATGACAAGCATTTGAGGTTACGACTTCATACCCTTCTGAGAATCCATGCTTGTGAAACACCTGTTATTCTATCCACTTTCTATGTTTGTTAGGGCAATATTTGGGAATTGTCCCTATTTGTACTAGTTGTTTTCATGGCTTTGTCCAGTTTCTTACAGGTCACGGGTTAATATATATATATATATATATATATATATATATATATATATATATATATATATATATATATGTAACGTGGAGAAAACAGCATTCATTTGCTATGCTGTGAGCGGATTACACGTGTGCAGGCTTACTTGCATATCTTTATTGTGTGTTACATATGTTTAATAAATATTTGTGCTTACGTGGCCTTTCCTAATTGTGTCCGTAGCAGTTACATATCTGTATTCCAGTTTACGGACATATGCAAAACACACGTTCACCTTTACATATTTAAATGTGTTTATGGCACACATGCATTCATTACACTTTAAACTTATATGTGCTGTGGTCGTAGTTCAACCGGGACTGCATTCACATTGGCTGGATGCTGGAACCACTATTCTATTGGTGTTCTGCCTCATTGATATGCATACCTATAGTACTTAGCTACATCAACATATGCCTCACCGCTTCACTTACAACACAGGCATCCATTCTCCTGCTGGGAAAAACGTGGTACTACATATTACACATTCCCTATTGCCTACTGCTGTGGACCCCAGCTGCATTGTTAATCACTCCAAGGATATGCAGAGCACCAAGGCTTATAGTCCGGGCACATACAGGTCTTTGATTGTCAGGGTGTTCATGTAGTGATCTGGGTTTAGGTTTGTCCGCCTGGTGAATGGAACTTCACTGGCCTAGTTCAAATGTCAGACAAAGCACATGGGCAGGGGGTTTCTCCCTATTATGACTTTTTACCTGTGTTTACAGACACAGGTGTTTGAGCACCTGTCAGCAGCTTATTCTGTTGGCAATACATATTATGGGTGGGGTTGTTACAGTCCATACCCCACGGTGAGGGGTGTTCCCATTCACATTTGACTATTACCTGTATTCAGTCATACGGGGATTATTATTTTGGACATGAAGTGACTACAGGTATGCCGTTGTACATTATACAAATGTGAAAGGTTGTTACTGTAAATATGTACAGACCATACCTCTCAACCTCTTAGAAAATCTGCGCAAAGCCTACATGATGGGGGGACAAATAGGGACACATTTTAACTATTGCTCTTACAAGCTTAGTACGTTGATAGAATAATAGGTTTTGCATTAGCATGAATTTTCTGAAGGATGTGGAGTCTTAAACTCAAATATATCTCATTATTTAATGACTTCAATCCTCAGCTATTTACTGGAAAGGTTCAGATTTTAGGAGGAACACACCAGAAATATGAGGCAAAACTCTGGACATTCTGTGAAAATCTGGATAGTTGAGAAGTATGGTACAGACCTCTGTAATACGTTGTTGTGTTCTGGCACAGCAGTAGTTAATCATTAAAGACTGAAGTCGGAATGTGATGACAGACAGTTGGGTTTCAGACTTTTCATACTCTTCAGGACATTAATGCCAATGTGCAAAGTGTCATTCTATCAGATTTCTATGTTTCTAAGAGCTATCTTTACAAATTGCCCCTACTTTTGGGCCTTTGTCTCATATTTATTCACAGCTCTGTCCAGATATCTTGCTCACACAGGTTGACAGGTATGGTCGGTCATGCCTGCACACAGTAAGTGTCCCTCACACTTGATCAGGGTTATCCTGTTTACGTCAGTGTCATCATCACCCTTATGCCATTTGCCACTATGCAAATGTGTGCAATATATTCTCCCACCTATTCGTGTCGGGACACGTGCATCACGGGAAGGTGTTTTATCCTGGGTAGTAGGTTATGCATGACCACTTCAGGCTGGACAGTGTCATGGACCTCTACTGCACATTCTGACTTGTGTCCAGATATCTACAAGATTGGACATTGTGTCTTCATACCCATTCTACTATTTACACAGGTTAGTTATCCCATGAGGGATATCCCAAAAATTTGACAAGACCAAAACAAGACAGATTCTGAAGATTTTTGTGGCTTTACGAAAATGTGCAGGGTGTTTTACATGCAAGGGATACATGGTTTGCAATCCTGAAACTGCCTAGGGTGACACTACCAACTACATATGCGTAGGGGTCACTATGTGTAGCTGTGTCTGCAATGAACCAGTAGGCCAAGTACGGCTGGATTTGGTGGACATTCTGGTACAGGAGCGGGTTGTGTGATGTGGAGGGGATGCTGGATAGGCCATTATGCATCCAGGTGTGTTGCATTTGTTATGGCCAGTTCCATCAGGACCAATCTGTGGGTATGTGACGGTGACATATCTATACATTTGTATTGCACATTTCCATATTCATATGTTTGTGGGATTGTGTTCTACACTATGGCCTGTCTGCTTGTCTTGCAGCTGTTTCTACATGTGTTTGTGTTTCTTTCAGCTTCACCCACTGCCCCCTCGTACACCTCTGGTTCATCTTTTCTGCATACGACACAGTATCGCCTTGGAGGATTTTACCATTACCCATCCACCCCTCACACACAAATTCCTCACACCCCATAGATCACTACTTTGGTTGTTGGTCCATGACACGGCCAGAGTAACACACTGAATACCCTACATGTGTCAGGTACCTTTATGGTTGTGTGGCCTACCCTGCCATGTTTGCTTTCCACATGCTATACCTCACGCACATAGGTACACTCCCATACTTAACTTTCATTACTTGGTTGGTAGACCCGGGTACTACCCATTCGACTGTGTCACATACAAATTCAGCTTATACCACTGACTTCCGGATTTTGCCAGCCTGTTGTACTCATTGGTAGGATGGCACTTTTTCCTATGTCCAAGCTATTCCTTACACATATCCGACTGTTGTGGACAATGCCTCCCCACAGTTGACGGTAGGGTTTCCACCTTTTCATTTAGCAACAGTGTGACATTTGCGGTGAACACATCACATTTTACAGGCCGACACATACCCACGGTCAGTTCGGCAGATAGAACTTACAATTCTTGCCTATATCTAAGCTTATTCTTGTATCATTTTGGTGGCTTATTCTGTTTCTTATGACATTTATGTAATATACATACAGAGAAACTCTTTAATGCAACTATTACATAGTGTCTAAGGAATAATTATGTCGTATAATATCTGGACATTTGCCATTTTTACAAGTTTGTGTCAGGACACATCTGCCCACAGAGGGACTGTCGCTCGCAAACTGGGACAGGTGGTAATCTTAGTCGATGTTATGGATCATACTGTTCTTTTCGGCCTACATGTGTCCTTATTGTTGTAGCTGTTTATATGCTCCTTCTGTTTCGTTTACATGCGTATTCTATTTCCTATCACATTTGGTATGTGAAATGCGGACATAAATCTACATTTCTCCTCATGTATTTTGTTATGGACACATCTGCCCAGCTATGTACCCCCCCTCACATTATGGGTCAGCTGGTGACCCTCTCCATTGGGCTGGACGTACCTACTGGTGGTGCACTAACATGATACGTTTCACTTCCACATGGTATAGCTATCTACACTACGTTGGACTATGGGCACACAGTTTTCCATGTCATTTGTTCAAGGGTTAGGGACCCGTTATTCCCTACCGTGTATTTATGTTTGCTTATTCATTTTCTGTTCGCAGGAACTATCTTGCATGCTTTGCATACGTTTCAGTATCCACGGACACTGATAGGTGCGATTACTATTGCAGGCAGAATATAATATTCAGCAGTTTAGGTTGCTCATCGACAGCTGACATTGACACGCCTCCGTGCGCAACTTCTATACACCCCATGCACTCGCGCACATTTCCTATGCACGTGGCTGTGGCGGCTGTGTGCCTTCATTAATATGCATATGATGCTACTACTCCATATATATGCCACACGGCCGGCGCAAGCCTTACGCCGGCCTTGCGCCGAGATTCATGAATCCCGGGGATAGTGTAAGAACCTAGAGTCAGGTGACCAGATGAGGTCATTCTACCAGTCCTCTTGGAAATTATATTTTAGATATTACAAAGAGAAGTCTCAGAGTATTGAGTATTCTGTTTTGGAAGCCTGACTAGAAAGACCCTCACCCACAGCATCTTGTCTTGTGGTAGTACAGTGGATATAAAAAGTTTACACACCCCTGTTAAAATGTCAGGTTTTTGTGATATAAAAATGAGACCACAATAAATCATTTCAAAACTTTTCCACCTTTAATGTGACCTATAGCCTGTACAATTCAATTGAAAAACAAACAAATCTGTTTGGGGAAAAAAATATAAAAAATAAAAAATATATAATAAGCTGGTTGCATAAGTGTGCACACCCTTAAACTAATACTTTGTTGAAGCACCTTTTAATTAGATTACAACATTCAGTCTTTTTGGGTAGGAGTCTATCAGTATGGCACATCTTGACTTGGCAATATTTTCCCACTCTTCCTTTCAAAAGCACTCCAAATCTGTCAAATTGCAAGGGCATCTCTTGTGCACAGCCCTCTTCAGGTCACCCACACAGATTTAATATTGGATTTAGGTCTGAGCTCTGGCTGAGCCATTCCAAAACTTTAATTTTCTACTGGTGAAGGCATTATTTTGTTGCTTTGGATGTATGCTTGGGGTCATTGTCCAATTGAAAGGTAAAATTCCTCTTCATCTTCAGCTTTCTAGCAAATGCCAGAACGTTTTGGGCCAAAAGTGACTGGTATTTGGAACTGTCCATAATTCCCTCCGCCTTGACTAAAGCTCCAGTTCCAGCTGAAGAAAAGTAACCCCAAAACATGAGACTGCCATCACCATGCTTCACCGTGGGAATGGTGTTCTTTTGGTGATGTGAAGTGTTGTTTTTGCACCAAACATACCTTTTGGAATTGTGGCCAGAAAGTTCAACCTTGGTCTCATCAGACCATAACACATTTTCCTACATGCTTTTTGGAGACTTGATGTATTGTTTTCCAAATTTTAGCCAGGTCTGGATGTTTTTCTGGGTAAGAAAATGCTTCCGTCTTGCAAACCTACCCCATAGCCCAGACATATGGGGAATGCAGGAGATTGTTTTCACATGTAGTACACAACCAGTATTTGCCAGAAATTCCTGCAGCTCCTTCAATGTTGTTGTCTCTTGGCAGCCTCCCTGACCAGTTTTCATTTTGTCTTTTCATCAATTTTGGAGGGATGTCCAGTTCTTTGCAATGTCACTGTTGTCCCATATTTTCTCCACTTTTTGACGACTGCCTTCACTGTGTTCCATGGTATATCCAATGCTGTGAATATTTTTTGTACCCTTCTCCTGACTGATACCTTTCAACAATGAGATCTCTTTGCTGCTTTGTGAGCTGCCTGTGAACCATGGCTTTTGCTGAACCTGACAACTGAGTAAATGTCAGGAATATTCTACTAGGATAGCTGAACTTTATTTGGATTAATCAGAGTCTGTTTAATTGATGGCAGGTGTGTACTCAAGGAGTCTGAATGTTGTAATTAAATCAAAAGGTGCGTCAACAAAGTATTAGTGTAAGAGTGTGCACACTTATGCAACCAGCTTATTGTACATTTTTTATTTTTTATATTTTTTCCCCTAACAGAGTGGTTTGCTTTTCAATTGAATTGTACAGGTTATAGGTCAAATTAGAAGGTGGAAAAAGTTTTGAAATGATTTACTGTAGTGTAATTTTTTTATATCACAAAAACCTGACATATTAACAGGGGTGTGAAAACTTTTTATATCCACTGTAAGTGACTTAACTTGGGAACAATAAATTCTTCGAGATTCAGTCTGTATTATAGTGAAGCATAGCTTACAAAGTGTTTTTCTTTAATTGTATGAGTCTGTCCATAAATGTTAATGTTAATATTTTCTGTGATTTGAACTCTGTGGTTTACTGTAAATATATATTCAGCATTTTCATGCTGTTTTATTATTTATTATTAAATATATTTAAACTTTTATTATGCCTGGTCCTTGTAGAAAGTACTTGTATTTGTATTAATATTACACAGTATAATTGGACACTCTTTGTTAAGGGCCTTAGAGGAGCCGATTGAGGAGTGTCTGGTGGCAGTGATAACTACCTTATAGTCTGAGCAGAAGGAGGCATAGCACGTAAATCTGTGCCAGCCTTTCCAGCTGTGTGTGTATGTGTGTGTGTGTGTGTGTGTGTGTGTGTGTGTGTGTGTGTGTGTGTGTGTGTGTGTGTGTGTGTGTGTGTGTGTGTGTGTGTGTGTGTGTGTGTCAGCTACTTGGGACAGGGGCACAAAGCACTGGGTTTACAGAGAGGGTGCTGGAAGACTTGGCTTGGACACTCGGCTGAGGACCTAACCCTGCAGCTGTACCAGTGGGAATCTTACTGGGGACCTGGATGGAGACAGATAAAGAGACTTCCAGACCCTGGGCTGAGTGTGTTCCCTGTGTGCTCTTAATGGAAATTGTACTTGCTGCAGAGAGGTCTGCATCTGGAAATACTGAGTGTATTCATTTGCATTCCAAGTGCACTCCCCTCTCCAGTATCAGTAGTGAAGATTCAGGCTTCTTGATTACTGGCCCAGTATGGGGACAAAGCATATTGGTGGCCATCACCTATTGGCACAGTGGTGGGCATCACAGCCTCCATCATAAACATCACTCTGTTAAGTTTCCATTGGATTCATACCAACAGCTTGATTGTTCTCTCTTTAATGGCCATTGAAGGTGTAGCCAGAGCAAAGGAAGGTACAATGGGAATATTACTTCTTAATTTCTGGCATGTATCCCCCCCTAGGGATACACCTCATCCTTCTGGTGGCTGATGCAACAACCCTCACACTCTACTCGTGGGGGTCTGGTCCAGCTGTAATAAATACCCCCAGGCCACCTCTTGCAATCATATGTTCAACCCCTGCCCCAAGTTAATACATCATACCACAGTTGTTATGAACTAAGTGTAGCACATTGGATTTGCCTGTCTTTGTATTTTCTGTGATTATATTTTCTGGGATATTTGCAGTTATTCCTCTGTACTGCTATCACTTCTACTAGCGCTCCTGTGTTTTACATTTATGTGCATGATTGTGTTGTAATATGACCCTATAAGTTTATATTTATGCTGCTTGTCTGCCTAAACAGTTGGTCATTAAATTGTCACTATTTTTCATTATATTGATTTGTCTTTTGTGCCCTCAGAGTATTGGCTTAATAAAATAACCATTCATTGTGAATGGCTGCCATTACTGTTCATTTGGCATTGGTGCACAACTCAGCCTGTGTTTTTTCTATATCACATTCCTCCAATAAAAAAAATATTTTTAAGTTACAAAATGCAATGTTAGGACATGGTGGGGGCTGACCCATACCAGACCCAAAACTTCTGTTTAAGTCTTTACTATGAACTTCTGTTGTGCGTTGATAGGTTCCTTTAAAACAGCAGTATATGTATTTTTAATATGTATGAAAGAAAATGTATGTCTAATACAGCTGAGGTACTTTGACTGGTTGCCAGATTTTTATGAAAAATTAAGTATATGAAACTGTTCAGAGCTGTCATTTTATAATCAACTTCCAGATTAGTGTGTTTTGTGTGTGTTCTACAGGTTACTGTTTAAAATAATGGGTCTAAAGCACCAGTGTAAGGAAAACGTCTACAAATGCCAATTAAAGTAACCAAACTAACATGCACACAATGGTCTGGGACTATAAATAGAGCAGATACCCCACATCCCCTCTCAAACACGGAGTGCTGTACAAACACCAAAATGCAAGTTCTTACTATAATCAGCTATGAGGCTAAATCACATGACACAGCACCGTTAGTCAAGGTATTTGTTTTAATTTCAAGCATGTTAAAATATTTTACTCACTTTGAACAAATCCTGCAATCCACTGCTGGTAAGTTTAAGCTACAGAATTAAATATTAATTGTGGCATAGTCTCCAGCCATCTAGTAAACGTAACTTAAAAAAGTAATGCTGGGGCAAATAATATGTAGCTGAAGTCACCATATGAATAATGCACTGACCCTGTACCTCTGCTAACAAATTTTGTTCAAGGACCAGGCTGCCAGTATAAGTTACAGACTGTACTCGTGAGCTGTGAATTACTACTGCTGTCAGGTTTTGTTCTTGCAACCTTCATTAGCATCCTATCTGATTTCAGGAAATTAATTTTTTTCCCCGTAGTGCAGGGTTTGTCCCAAAAGACAGTGCTTTCTGACTTTACCCTTTAACTAGGATGACTTGAAACAGAGGGAAAAAAAACATTTGCAAAAAAAGACATGCAGCATGTCACCTATCACATATGAATTACTTTTTAATATTTAGCAAGTATGGATTTTTATTGCTTGGTCTCTTGAAACATTAAGCCAGTAAGATGGTAGCCTGCCACCAACTGACCCTTGGTCTGAATTCACACACAATCCAATGAAGTCATGCTAACCACAGTCCAGCAGGACCAGTATATTCACAAACTGATAAAAAAAGTCCCTTGCTGACTTCTTGCTGACTTTATATAGAAGGCGACGAGAAGATACTGAGCAGGCAGGAACTGCTACAAATATGAAATCTACTGTTGTGAGATACTGAGATATATTAGTAATTACAGATAAAAATAGTAATGCTAGCAAAATAATTAATAAATATGTGCATGAACAACTGAAGGTGCTTGTCAAGATAACAGAGTGAAGGCAAATGCAGGAAGCAAGATAGCTTAAAGGCTCCAAGAAACACATAGGCAATAGCAGCCAAAACACAGAGCAGGTCTATAAAATGGTAGCATTCCATGAATGCTAGGAAATGGGAAGTCCATGCACACTCATACATCACTTTGAATGTTGTTGTTTGTCTTTTCCTGGTTAGGGGTCGCCACAGTGGAACTCCGGTCCGCTAATGATTGGCAGTAGATTTATATGGTGCCGAGTTGCCAGCCCGACTCCCAACCTTCAACGGAGACACGCCCATTCACGCATGTCTTTTGAATGCCACTTGACTGCGGGGAGGACATGCAGATGCCACACAGAAGGCACTCCATCCGAGAATTGAACAGGAGAACCTCTTGCTGTGAGGCAACAATGCTACCACTGCACCACCGTGGCATCACTTTGAATAATAATAATAATAATAATAAAAGTTACAGGTGAAAGGGGTGCTAAAGACAAAGTTACGAATGAGAGTGATCAGCTCAGGACAAAGATTTGGCAAATGGGACTGAATTGAAACTGGAAGAGAAAATGACTGCTTGTGGTGAATAAAATATCCAGTAGTTGTTCTGAAGGAAGTAGAGGACAGTCTCACAAAAGTGAGTTTTGCCACATTATAATATAAGGACTATTAGAAAGATTGCAAGCACGGTCTTGTTCTTTTTTGTTTTTTAAAACTACTAATAGGTATAACAGTGTATAAAGTGTAAGGCTAACCACATTTTCTTTGTTATTTCTTCAGTGCTATATCAGATAGTAGTATTTCTTAGGATTCTGGTCAGTTCACTCCTCCACTGTGCAGTTTTCATGCTAAATCATTTTGTATACTTCAATTTCCTTTTAAATAGTTCTAAGATAAACTTGATCCATTGGTTTATAATGCTTGACCTTAACTCACAGAACATTACGCTCTCATTATGTTTCTAAAGTTGTTATAAATTATACTGTATCCGCATCCTGGAAGACAGGATATTTCAGCAGTAATACTTGTGACCCATGAAAATATCCACAGAGAACTTTAGAAAACAATGGATGCCACCTCCTGAAATCTCAGCTTTGTTTATGTACTGTAAATAAGCCTTAGCATACTGATGTTGGAGCAGCACTGTTTATATACAAGAAGAGCAGACCATTTCAGCACGTGCCTTGGCTCATATACATTTCTAACGTATAGAAATTTGAGCATATAATCTATAGTCAGATATTGTCAAACACACATACACACACACACACACACACACACACACACACACACACACACACACACACACACACACACACACACAAGGTCACACAACTTATTAAATGTTCTATGCATTTTTTGAAAAATAATTACAGTAATGCATTTTACTTGTTAAAACTTTTCACATTTATACATTTTAGCACTTCAGCGTGTTTGCCTTTCAGGTAAATGAAGAAAGCAGAAGTATTTTTATTGCCATTCCATAGATAACTGACTACTATAACCATATTCTGACACACTTGTTCTGCCTAAAAGTACGTTAGAAGATGCTTAAATAATCTTGTCTGCAGATGTTTATTATACAGCTTTATTACTGAGATTTTTGCACAACCCAGTAGTGATTTCTAATTATGCCTGTGGCACTGGGTCACACCTGAAAGTGCAAAACACTCTTTTAGCCAGTTATCACAGAGACGTGGGTGGGGAAAGGTTAAAAGATGGGCAAAGATATACAGACAGAAACTGGGATGGGCAGACAGTGAGGTAGAGAAACAAAGAGAATGAGTAACAATTAACAAGAAAAAAAAAACTCATCCAATATTTATTTATTTTTTTATTTTATTATTTTATTTTATTTTACATTTGTTGACCGTGCTAGTCTAGCTGGATTAATGTACATTTTCAGTAGAGGCCCAGGGAGAAAAGCTCCACAGTAAGACATAATTTTACAAACATAGTTGTACAGAGGGTGTATTTAAAGACAGACTGTAGTGTACATAACATTTTCATAAAAGTCTAAAACTACTAGTAGCATCAACAGGAAAAAGTACATTAGAGTCTTCTTTTAAAAGAGAAGTAAAGAAACAGTAAGAGAATATCTTGTTATAGCTAGCAGGAGAAAGGAAAAGGCATTGAACAAAAAAGGATTAGTCAGGGTTAGAACAAGGGCAGAGCCACTGGGAATAAAGCCATGATTTTATATGCTTCTTGAAAGTAGGTAAAGAGGTAATAGACATAAGTTCACTTGGAAGTTTGTTCCAGATGGGTGCAGTACAGTTGGAGAACAGACTATCCCCACACACACACACACACACACACACACACACACACACACACACACACACAAGGTCACACAATTTATTAAATGTTCTATGCATTTTTTTGAAAAATAATTACAGTAATGCATTTTACTTGTTAAAACTTTTCACATTTATACATTTTAGCACTTCAGCGTGTTTGCCTTTCAGTGCCACAGGCATAATTAGTAGTATACTGAATTGTGATTATTTGTGGACATCTGGAAGAGTAGTACACAATTTATCTGATATAAAATTGTTTGTAATAACCCTGCTGATTTTTATATTTGTAATACCCTGTATTAAGCTTGATGTGATTATAGATGTTATTGTTTTTGTATGTATGTATATGTATTTACATGGAGCTTTTCTCCCCAGGCCTCCATTGAAAAAGGGTTCACTCTGGCCCAATGAACTTTCCCGGTTAACAAACTGCAAATAAATAAATAAACATACGATGCAGGCATGCTGCAATCTTAGAAAAGTAGTACCTCAAAAACGAACAGAGGACACTATTCAAAAAAATAATTTTGTCATACTTCATCTCACGCCAACACTCACACACACACACACACACACACACACAAACACACAGCCATGTGTATGTATGTGCAATATTTTTGATCTAAGAGTCAATTTATCTAATCACAAAATATGTAAAGTTTTTAGGTAAAACTGATTTTAACTAAAACACATTTAATGTAATCCCATTTGATAGAAAACTGTAGAAGGCTATAGAGAATTTCTCCTCGTATGCTTTAAGGTGTCAGGATTGTAGGAATTACAAGGTAAATTAGTCAAGTGTACCATTCATACCTTGCTAATGTCCAACAACATGATGTACCCCAATGTCTACAAGTTTGTGTTTGTGCACCAGTAGTGAATTACTATGTATGGCATTTTCTCTTTTTGCCACAGTTGTGTGACTGTGGAGTTAGTATATTTAAGTAAGGAGGGTACGAGGGGGGGCAAAACATTTTGCAGATGTATTTGTTGTGTACGAAATTTTAGATGAAATGTGATTTGATTAAATGTGTTTCAGATTACATTTTTAAATATTATTTGATAAATAAAAGGAGTTTTACATTAAAAGTATTATACTTGTGTGTAAGTGTCCATGTGTGTACTCACACATATGCACACACACATATATACTATCTAGTTATCTGTCTTTCTGTCTATGCGTCTGTCTTACCTAAAGATATGTGTGTGTGTTGTGTGTGTATATACTCACACACACACACACACACACACACACACACACACACACACACACACACACACACACACACACACACACATTTACACACACACTATCTAGCTAGTTATCTGTCTCTCTGTCCACCTATCTATGCATCACTGAGTTGCTATATTTTCTGCTGAATAGCAATGACATCTCTGCCCAGCGCTGAAAAACCTGTTAGCTAGACATTTCTGTCTGTATTCTACACTGGTAGGTTTGCCACTTATCTATGTAAGATAATCCATTTTTAGACAGTTGTGTCCTGTGACAAAACAAAAAAATGGAAAATGTCCTGAGATTTTAAGGCAAAGCAAATTTTCTAAGTTTCCAATAGCTGCATAAAGTAATTATTTTTATCCAAAACACCAAATTATGTTATGAAACAACAGAAACAAATAGAATTCTATGAAAGTGATTCTATTTTGGCAACAAAATGAAGTCCAGTCATTCACTGGTTGCGATTGTGGTTTGTCCTCCAAAAATTACATTTCACAAAAAATGTCAACGTTGGGCATCTGAAAAGATGGCAACCCTAAACACTGCTGGCAGACAGTTTTACCAAAGCATGTTCCATTGACATGTCACTTTTATACACCCAGAAGCCCAAGATACTCTCTAAGCCATGGGGTTAGAAATTCTACCAACCAAGCACTCAGCAGGGGACGAGATATTGTGTTGCAGTACTGGGCTAAGGAATAAACTCCCCACTGTGAAAGGAAAGCTAATGGCCCCAACTAATTTATGATCTGAATTCAAATCCCCCATACTGTATATACTGCCTACTTCAGCCAAAGGTCATTATTACTTCAGTGAACATTCATTATTGCAAATACCTATGCATCGACCCCTTTACATTGAACATTCCTTCATCAAGTGTTAAAATCAGCAAACGGTTTGTATAGGGAAGGGAATTTTTGGCCACCAAAGAGATCATCTCACACACACTACATTATTTCAAACCCACCAAGGTGGGGGCCTGTACCTCCACAACCCCCCTAGTTATATATACCAACTCAGAGATTGCACTACAGTGAGTAAAAGGGCAAATTTCTAATGATGGCCAACTAACTCCCTTCCCTATACAAAATGTTCACTGATTTTAACATTCAATGAAGGGTTTTTGGATGTAAAGGGATGATGAATAGGTATTTGCAGTAATGAATGTTTGATGAAGTAATTTAGACCCACAACCCCTTACCGCACAAAGTAATAAGGCTTTTTAGAGCCTAAAACCACCATTTTCAGGTAATGCCCCATTAAAGACCTCCAGGTCATGTCAGAATGGCTGGATTTTTACTTCTTCTATGTAGTATAAGTAACTGACTCACAATCATTGTAACTGACCACTGTATCACCACAGAGATAATATTACCTCATGATCATTTTAGTAGCTATGGCATTTAATATCGGTCTAGTGAGAGGGGGGAAAAGGTATTCATAGGTTCATAGGTTCATAGGTTTATACTAGGCTATCTGCCCTAAGGCATTTATAAGCCTAGCCCAAATTTATGTGGCTTACGCCACCCCTTATATGAAAAAATACTGTGCCCATTAGTTTGTTGTGCCTCTGTCCAGCAGTGACACAGATATGATTCCCGGGGTAAACCTACGATCTCCCATCCACAGGTCTAGATTTCTCTTGAACAGAGTCAGCGAGGTGCTCTGCCTCACATGGACCGGGATTTTATTCCACAGCATAGGGAGTCTCTGAGTGATAAATCTATCCCTCCAGCACGTCCTATTTATATCCGTGCTAAGGTTTAAGTCGCTTGCTCTAGTGGTTTTGGTGGATTTGGATTTTTTGAGGTGGAGCATGTCCATTAATTCAGGGTTGGACATGGCCTTGTATGTCAGGCACATGTCACCTCTGAGCAGACGGTATGCGACTGAATAGAGCTGGAGTTTCTTCAATCTGGCAGCATATGACAGATTTTGGAGTCCCTTTATCCTTTTGGTGAGGAACTTTTGGGGTCTCTCCAATTGCTGCAGATGTCGGGTGAGATACATCCCGAATGGGGCATTGTACTCGATCATTGGTCTGATAAGTGAAGAGTACAGGGGAACAATGACCTCACTAGATCTGGATGTGAATCCCTTCATGATCAGGTGGGCAATGTAGAAGGTCTTTCTAACCACTTTAGCAATGTGAGTGTCAAAAGAAAGGCCACTGTCAACCTGGGTCCCCAGGTCCCTGATAACCTCTTCTGTGCTTAGTGGATTGCCACCTATATGGTAGCTTGGGGTTACCTTGTTTTTCCCGAAGGGTATGACTATACATTTTTGGCGTTTAACTTCAGGCCATGGCTCTGGCACCAGCTATCTGTTTCCGTGAGTCCCTTCTGAAGGATATCCGTGTCCAATGCACTTTCCACTATGGCGCCCAGTTTGCAGTCGTCTGCAAACTTTGTCAGCCAAAGTCCTCCCATGTTGGCCTGTACTTCTGAGAAGTAGATGCCAAACAATAGGGGGCCAAGGACCGAGCCCTGTGGGACACCACTTGTGACCGGCATGGAGTCTGACACAGCGCCAGCAACTCTAACCCTGTGGGTTCTGTCCTTAAGCCAGTTTGCAACCCATCTTGTGACATATGGGTTTACATTTAAGCTGGTAAGTTTTTCTACAATACCCGAGTGGGATATTGTGTCGAAAGCCTTTGCAAGGTCAAGGTAGGCTGTATGGACTGCCTTTCCTCATCAATGGCCTTGGTGACTGTTTCAAGAAGTCGACCAAGTTCAAAAGGCATGATCTTCCCTTGACAAAGCCAAACTGGGTCGGGTCCAATGTCTGCAAGTCCCCTATATCTTTGTTTATGAGCTCCATTATGATCCTCTCCATAGCTTTGCAGACTAGACTTGTTAAGCTTATGGGGCGGTAATTACCAGGGTCCGTGAGGCGCCGCCTTTGTGGAGTGGGACCACAGTTGCCGTCACGCCACTCCTTGGGCACGTATCCTGTGGTAAGACTGAGATTAAACAGCTGCCTTATGTGCGGGTTTAATTCCTCATTTAGCTCGTGTAGCACACAGCCGGGGACACCATCCGGTCCCATTGATGCTGTATTTTAGCTTTAGAGAGAGCAGCTTCCACCTGCGCATTTGAGATGTCGGGGAGGCTACACCCGGCTGGGATAGTTATCTCGCCTTTAGGGGGGAGAGGTGAAGTTTGCACTGAACCTGTCTGCCAGTATGTTGGCAATGTCTGTGGGTTCAGTGATTTTTGTATCATTTTGTACTAATTCTGAGCATATCTGGGAGTTTCCACCCAGGTTCCTAACATAGCTGAAAAAGGCCTTATGATTGTCCTTTGAATCCATGGCAATTTTTCTCTCAAAATTGGCCTTAGTTGATTTTATGAGTGCTCGTATTTTTTACTAATAATGATCAGGGGTGACTTCCCTTTTATGGATTTTGTTCTATCATGTAATAGCTTTCTCCTCTTATTGTAAAGTTTGTTAATGGCTGGGGTCCACCAGACTGGACGTTTGCCCTTTGTGGAAAGAGTCTTGGTTTTATTTGGGATTGCCTGATCCATGCAGTCCTGGAGGTGTTGATAGAAGGCATTTGTAAGGGCTTCCGCAGCTTGGGTTGTGGTTTCCTCTGGCTCAGGGGCCTTGAAGGATACCACACCAGTCTTGAGTAGTGTGAAGTTTGCTTTAGAGAAGTTTTTCACTATGGTCTTTTTGTTTGGGGTGGGGCGGATGTGGATTTCCAGTGAGATTAGTTTATGATCAGATCTCACCAATGAGGGATATACTTCCGGTGTGGAGCATTTTGTCCCCATGTTTGTGACAATGAGATCTAGTATATTTTCTCCTCTCGTGGGAACAGTGACTAGTTGTTCCATGGCATTTGAATTTATGAACTCCAGGAACCGTTGGGCTAGAAAGTTAGGGCTTGAGTAATGTTTCCAGTTTATATTCGGGTAGTTGAAGTCACCCAATATGATGGTGTTTGGAGATACATTTATACCCTCCAGTGTCTTCAGGAAGGCTGTGTGGGGTTCCTGTGTTTGAGAGGGTGGCCTGTAGCATGCTACAATTTGTAGAGCAGTTTTGCCTATGGTTAGTTGCACCTGGATGGTTTCCGAGCTTCATGCGTTGCCACCAACCTGGAGGTGTGGGTATCCTTTATGAATATGGATACACCCTCCTTTTGTGGTGTGGTCCGGGTTTTGGGGCCGAACGCATGATATGAGGTAAAACCTAATAGTGCCGGGTGCTCTCGGAGCCTTGAACCAGGTTTCAGTTACAGCACAGACATTGATGTTCTCCATACTGAGAAGGGCCTCGAGTGCGTGCATTTTGAGATTTAGACTTCTGGCATTGAGCAGCATTACCCTCAGTTTCTTCCCATTTTTGTTTTCTAGGGTGGTAGGTTTAGAATTTGAGCCTTGCCTAAAAAGGCACTATGGGGTGGCAAGAACCTTAGCCAATATCCGAATCCCAGGGTGACAGGTGCAAGCCGCCTTGCGAAGCAGCGTGGCTTGTCAAGCATGTCATCCCAGGCAGACAGACACTGGATCCCCTTTGAATGACACCAGACATTAAGCCAATTGTTAAAGCTGATCATCTTGTCTCTATATTGTGGCATCATTCTTGGTGAAGGAAGGATACTGCTCAGGGTTAGGGTCATACCTGCCTGGGCTACATAATCAGAGAGCTCCTCTATGTCTCTTTTCATGTAGTCCAGGGAGGTACGTCTCAGGTCGTTCACACCAGCATGGACAATGACTGTGTCATATTTGTACTTGCCGTGGAGTGACCCGAGTGCTTGTGTTATGTGGCGGATTCTAGCGCCCGATAGGCAGCTTACTGTGACCCTCTCCTTGTTCAGCCTGGTGAGTGGGACGTCAGTGTGTCTGACTATGGAGTCACTTATGACAAGTATGTTTGGTGTTGTATTTGGCCTTAAGGGCTGTGACTGCTTTGCACACTGCTTTTGTGGTTTATGTGTTGCTTGTGGGGTGTCTTGAGGTAGCAGTTGTTTGGGTGTCTGCTTTGGAGGCCTCTGCTGTTTAGGTAAATTTTTACTCAGAGCCTCCAGTATGTCTTTGTGTGTTTATGTGTTTGATTCAGTGGAGTGGTAGCATTATGTGAGGCTGGTTTTGTGGTGTGTGTAGTTGCCTTCTCCTCCTGTCTGGTCTTGCCAGTCCTGAGTTGAGAGAGCTCAGCCTCCAGTTTGGCTAAATAGCTGCATCTCTCAAGTATTTGTGTTATGTGGGAGGAGGAGAGGGTTGTCTGTGTACATGAGGCAGTTATAACATTGCCTCAAGATTCCCAGATTCACCAGCTGGACCGGAGAGGAGATTGACAACTGACCTTTGGACATGCTAGAATAATATTGGGAAATCCTTAATTGAAAACAAGGGCCAGTGGGGAGTGAGGGTGTAGTGCTTTTAATTTTTAGTGCTGATTTATATAATTGCTTTAGTGAGCAAGTGCCAGGTAACTTGAGTGCAATGTGTTACAAGTAACTAAATGCAAAAACGACAAACAGTAACTTTCTTTCAAGTGAAACAAGGAAATAAGTACAGTAAGCAATGCAGATATCACTAGTGATCCACAGAAGCGCTGAGAAGTTGCGTATTAGGTGGAATTAGCTTCCAGGGAAATAACAAGCAAACAAACAACAAGCATATAAACAAAGCTAGATTCAGCAGGCCTGGATCTAGTCTATGCTAGAGCAAACAAGGTGAACCAATTTCAGTAAGATACAGTTCAAATATTCAGGCACTATAAACCTTTAACCAGAAATTCCCAGCTCAGAAGGGCAGAGTCCAGCCTCTTCTCCCACAAGAGTGCAGACCACGAACCTTCTTAATGTAAAATAACTGGCCTGAAGCCCAAGTGCCTAAACCAGAACTAATACACTTGGACACTGGGCTCTCAATCAGCAGTTCCCAACTTAGAAGGATGAAAGCTACCTGTCCTGCCACCACAGTGCTTGCCACAAACCTTCCTAATGTAAAACAACTGGTCTGAAGCCCAAGTGCTTAATCCAAAAGACTTGAATGATAGCTACACTTTAATCAAGTTACAACCAAGCAGTAATAAATACCATTGAATACTTTAGAGAATGTCTGGATTAGTGCTCAAGTTACACAAACAAAGCTAGATCCAGCAGGCCCGAATCCAGTCTATGCCACAGCAAACAAGGCGCACCAACTTCAGTAAGAAACAGTTCAGATATGCATGCACTATAAGCCTTTAACCAGAAATTCCCAGCTCAGAAGGGCAGAGTCCAGCCTCTCCTCCCACAAGAGTGCAGACCACGAACCCTCTTAATGTAAAATAACTGGCTTGAAAGCCCAAGTGCTTAAACCAGAATTAATACACTTTTAGAATAACAGACACTGAGCCCTCAATCAGCAGTTCTCAACCTAGAAGGATGTAAGCTACCTGTTCTGCCACAACAGTACAGACCACAAACCCTCTCAGTGCAAAACAACTAACTGGTCCGAAGCCCAAGTGTTTAAACCAAAAGGCTTAGAATGAGTTACACCAAGCAGTAATAAATACAATTGAGTATTTTAAGATGATGCAAAAGTAAAAAGAAGTAGGTAAAAACACAAGTACAGTAAAAGCAGATGAATTTTTTTTTTTTTTTTTTTTCTGAACAAGTGCTGAGATCAAAGAAACAGATTTGAGTGCTGAAACTAGAAAACTGGCTAGTTATAAGAAAAAAAAAACAAGCTAGAAGGCTTCCCTCAAACACAGAAGGGCTTGGTATTCCTTGTTCTTTGTAGTTACTTTGCTTTTTAAATAACTCCAGTTCTGAATAAGCTGATTGATTATTTTTAGTTTAAACATTCATATGATTCACAGCTATTTTCTTTCCTGTTAAGTAATACAGAAACCCTGAATTCATCCAAAGACTTGTACGGTGTGAAACAGCATGACCTTTCTACTAGCATAAATGAGTAGAAACTGAATTTCCATACTCCATGCAAAAGAAGCATTCCACTTCCTGAGCATTACATCGCAAACAATAAAGATATTAGTGCAAACTAGAGGTTATAGGTTAAAAAAGGTTTAACAAAAGTGATAAGTTATCTTCTGTGACACCAAAGTCCACATGTATTATTCACCTGAAATAAAGATATGCATGGAAAATAATACTTTTTTGTAAGGAAACATTTGTTGGGAAAATCCAGACTGCACTACCTTCATTCTGTAAGGGACTTTCCCCTATAGAGCTTTAAACTATAACTAAATGCAAGAATGCAACCACAGCTCAAAGAAAAATAAAACAGTATTCATACTTAGAAATGATCTTTTATGCAAATATCTGATTCAAGATGCTTTCAATAAATTAAAAGACAAAGACTATTTTTTTGTGAAAAGTATGTCCTAACAGAATGTTACTACAACACATCCTTACTGTTGTTTCATTTGAGGAAAAAATTGTTGAAGACTTGGGTTTCAGAAGAAATAATTACTTACACTGCCATTTGTTCAAATGACTTACTCCTGGATAAAAGAATTACTGTGAAAATGAACTATTTAAAACTATTGCACTGTTTTTGTATAATATTCAGACTTGAAAACCATTCCATTGCCACTCTGGGCTTCAGTTTTATTTGGATGATGATGGCTTGCCAAAATAAAATATAATAAGTAAAAGTTAAATGGTATGCCTTTTATGTATTCCTTGATTGTCCCTACCCAAAACTATCCGAATAACGTTTCATGGTGTCATAAGGCATACCAAGTTGCATCACAGAAAGTCCAATGGAACATATAGTCATGTAGTTATTCTCTGTATGCCTTCTTCCACCCACCTTAGGCCTGTTGCTGCTCCTCCTCTATGGTCAGACACCCTGGCATAAGTACACTACTGGCTGGGAATACTTACTTGTAACAGGTGGTCATTCATTCAAAGTCATTTGTGTAACCTGTGTGTTACACAACATTTTCAACATGTCCTGTTACCACAGAAGGTTAGTTACAAATGTCTTATCATCAATTTCATTACTAAAGGAAGCAGGCTTGTGTCCTTAGCCAATTGTTCTTGTTTAATTTTAAAGGAAGACTGGAGTTAAGAGGTGTGCCAGTCTCCTTGCTAAAGGGCTGAACATTTATCTGGTGTGCAGGTGGCTGCTTTTTTGAACCACTGTGCTGTAGTTAAAAGTCTGCACACAAGGTATGCATTGATTTTTTCTTTGTATTGGCAATTGACTTAAAGTTGTTACTGCCAGACACACTGCCTAAATATTTAATTGTATGTAGTCCTTTAAATCCTGTCTTTTGAACTTGCAGTTAGAACTCTGTCAGAAAAGTACTTGATGGGAGTGGGGACCTTGGACCATCTTGAATATATCCAGTACTTGCAAGTGAATTCTGATATATGTGTCTAAGGTGTGACTTAAAGGTGTCCTGATGTAGCTTATGCCAGCTTTCTGGAAAGGAATGCTCATAGCAGACCTACAATGGCTGCTTCAATACAGAACCAACTATGCAAACACTACTATAGTAACTCAATGAGAAGTTTAAATTAGATAAGGTGATACATACAACACTTCCCTATTAAAGAACAACCATCTCTGACAAAGTATTAATGTACAGGTAAACCCCAGTAAAGAAGTCTGCCTCTTCATGGCAACATAAAAAAGTGCCATAAACCAAGGATGGAAAAAAGCATCTTCTTTATGCTTATTAAATGCAACTGAAATGCTTTGGTTAATGTGCATGAAAAATAATAAATAAACAAATAAATGAATAAATAAATAAAGCTAGATTAATGGAAATAATTGTAGCAGCAGTTATGAGTGACAGATATGTCCTTTCCCCTTGTTAAATAAGCATGGGGGAACAGTGTGTGTGTGTGTGTGTGTGTGTGTGTGTGTGTGTGTGTGTGTGTGTGTGTGTGTGTGTGTGTGTGTGTGTGTGTGTGTGTGTGTGTGTGTATGCGTGTGTGCACGTGTGAGGCCAAAATCTGGACATTCTGCAAAACTCTGTACAGTGTGTGTGTGTGTGTGTGTGTGTGTGTGTGTGTGTGTGTGTGTGTGTGTGTGTGTGTGTGTGCGTGTGTGTGTGTCTATTCGTATGTGTCTGTGAGAGAGAGAAAGACAGAGGCAGAAAGAGTATGTGTGGAGGGGAGTTTTCATGCTTTGCAATATGTTACTGCTATTATTTATCTATTTATTTAGTCATTTACTCACAATATGGCATCAGAGGTGTACACAGTCAAGAAAGTCACTGTTATTGCTGGACACATACTTCTTGTATGTAAACTTTAAATAATTACATAACTTACATTTTGGTTGTAAAATACTTCCTCTGAGAAAAAAGGCATATACTACAGCAACTTTGAAGCATTAAGTGGGTGAATTTTTATATCAAAAACATAACAAATGCATATACTAATAAAAATAACAAACCAATTAAAAATAGCCCATCATCTAAGTACAATATTACTTTCCAGTGGTGCCAGGTCTCACAACACCCCTAGCCAGTCTATTATTTCCTTGAGAAGCCCACCCTGTTGGGCATTATTACCTGTGCAATACATGCTTCTTTTTGTTGCTTGTGCAACCATAGTGCCATTTGCATCACAAATCAGAAGCTTTACAAGAAACACATGAGCTACTTGACTGGACATATGCATGACTTAATTCATGTATACACTGAAACTTTAAAGAAACACAGAGATTCACTCAAATAAAGCTCTTGGCAATCAGAGAAAAGTATATATTACAAGAATAACCTTGTATCATTTATCTTCCTACTGTCGTCAAATAACAAATGTATATGAAATGAACTGTTTATTTCCACTGATGTTTGTGATCTAAAAGGAGAGATGGGCACAAGGTCAAGCTGAATATAAATCACTTTTTTCACAATGATTGAGTCATTTATTCTACTTAGATAACAGAGAGAAGTCATGTGTCGGTGCTGTATTTTGTCTAACACTCCAGTAGATATAATTTGATAGTACAAGCTACTTCTGTTCTTAACAGAACAAACATATACTCTCAGGTTATACCTGCATAAGTATGGATTCTCACATCAACATGACACAATGGTGAAGTAAAGGTTGATGCAGTTGATGTGTCATTTCTGTTCTGTTGGAGGAGTTGGTGTTTAAAACAAGCATCAAATAAAGGCAATTCAGCACAGGGAGCATGTAAGCACCTACCTCCTAGTTCCCAGATGCATCTGTCAAAACTTTCCAGTTGTAGTTGTTAAATCTTAATCGTATGTATTTAATCTTAAGTAGTGGGAAATAGGTTATTACAAGGAGTGGCAAAAACAAAAACATGGAGTTAATTAGCTGCCAAACAGCATGACTATGGAGTAGCGCATGAATTATAGGCTGACCTCATTAAAGCCTGAAGCACAACAGGGTGAATCACAACTGAATGTGCAGAGCACAGTGAATGAAGAACAGAATGAAGCATATTAGGCAGAAACACACAAGTGTGACTGACAGCAAGAAGAGAATGAATAAATGAGGCTAGTAGTAGTCACTTTACTGGTTTTGTGGTTTAGTAAGAAAAAATAGTGACTCATATGTGTGATTGAAACATTTAGAAACACAAAGGCCTATTGCCAGTGAAGTCATTGAGGCTGGACATTACCAAATGCTCCTCAGAATACTGGAGATGGAATTAATTCTTGGTTCAATTGACCAAATTACCCTAACCAAACATTATTATGCAGTATATTAACATATGTGTTTAGTGATGTGTGTGCATGATTTGACAAATGCAGTGCTGACAGGCTTTCTATACAACATCCCAAAGCACTATCTACACCCCAAATGCACACAGCAAGACTTAAGCATGGAATCCACATTACAGAGTAACCATTACCGATACCACCATGACCAGCTCTGGGATTTATGTCCCCAACATGCATCCAGCACAACACATGCCACTGAGCACACAGTATATATGTAGAGTTTACTGTTCACTCCCTGCCAAATGTGTTCAACATATGTTCCCCTCTAGCTGCCCAAGGACAGTAATATTTTGTCCACAATGTCCTATGCCTTGAGACAGCCATAAAGGACACATTGATGATATAATGTTGTATATCAATCTCTGGTATCCAAAATGCCCTTCAGAGTCATTTGCCTCACCTTCCAGTGTTTTATTCATGGCAAATTCTTTTTGCCCTTCAGGATTGGCTCAAAAGGTACACTGATGTTTTCCTACCTTAAAGATGATGGATATCACCTCAGGTAGTCCAAGAGTTGCCCCACACAGCAGCAGCATCTTTAAGCATTAATTGCATTCCTTGATCTTGTTTTGCATTTTTAGGATATCAAAAGTGGTCACATCACAGATGGACCAGATGTTAGATGGCAAAAAATGAAGTTAGATCTTCTTCCTGGATTTGCATATGTCAAATTGTGGCTTATTAGCTCAGCCTCTGCAGGACATAAAAATCAGAGAAACTTCCAAAGAGAGAGAGACCACCACTGCAGACATTTTTCAACTAGCTCTTGACCTGCTCCTGAAATATGAGACAGAGGAACTAATGCAACAGTCATCAGGTCTTTAAACTCAATCTGATGCTTACATTCCATCACATATGTAAACGTTCCATCACATATGTAAACGTTCCATCACATATGTAAATGTTCCATCACATATGTAAACTTTCCATCACATATGTAAACGTTCCATCACATATGTAAACGTTCCATCACATATGTAAATGTTCCATCACATATGTAATTCTCAGATAAAAGGGTTGTAACCTTCTCTACACAAGTTTGCACAGATAGCAGAGGCATCCCATACTTGCGAACAGCTGAAATAGTTCCACATGAAATTCTTGGAAGCACATTCAGAATTCCTTAGGATAAAACCAAGCTGTAGCACAACATCATACTCCTCACTGTGGAAAAATAGCTCTGTCCAAAGTGTGTTCTCTGGCAGCCAGTTCCTGCAGGCCATCAGTATGTACACAGGTGATACATATCTGATGTTGTAAAGCCTATGAATTGTAGACACCTGTTGGAATATACACAACCTGGGTGAGAAGGTCTTACCAGTCATCTAGCAGGTGCTACTTCAAGGCTGAGGACAGGGGAAAGTGGGCCTCTTTGGACACATCTCCCTTTTCCAGCTACACTGGATGATTTGATACAGTGACTGTCTGGAAGGAGCAGATGCATTACTTCTGCACACTGATTCAGGACAGTAGGGTTTTAGCAGCACAAGGACTCTTCACTGATGTTTGCTGCATGCTGATGGGCCATTATTCTGAGAAACTCACCTTTTTCTCCACTGAAAAATGTGATGGCATGCCCCACACAGCCAAATGTCTTCTCCTCACTGTATCATCGATAATCACACATCCAGTGCCTTCACTGCTTAATACTGATATCCCATAAGTAATACTAGCAGTATTTTTGGTTTCTTGTGTAGGATCATATGGATCTGTACATACTGCTGATGTATCCCAGTACAAGCACAAGTAACAGCTCTTCTATGACCTCAAACAGACCTCCTTCAGCTCCTCCATCTCCTTTAAATCCTTATTAATATGCTTACTTGCTTCCAGGGCTGGTTTCTCATACAGTTGCACACTGTTCATTTTTCCCACTTGAGCTAAGGTGTTTTCACATGTCCGTGGCTGACAGACTCTGCTTTCTGGTTGTTTTTCTATGTGCAGTCTGCTATGATTCTACTGTGCATTTGCCACTTGTGATCAAGTTGGCATTGTTCGACAGACTGTAATTTCAGCTTTTGTAGGCAAGCAAACTGCAACACTGATGCTGTCATTAACTCATTACAGTCGAGTGGCGCCTCTAGAAGTTTCTGCAGTTATACCCTACTGATTCCTATAGGCATCAAATATTGCTTGCTCATATTTGCATTAATAATTCCCAAACCATGCTACATGCAAAGTATTAAAAGATTTCCTATTAAAGCTTATATAGAGGCAAACACAAGTGTATTCTTAGCCTTATATGAAAGCTCTCAGCTGAATGAGCAAAATACTGCTGATAGAATATATGTAACTTCAGTGATTCCGTACCTTTCATATATACAGATGTTCACAGAATGTCTATATTTTTGTCTCATATTTATGGTCTGTTTCTCATAAAATTGGGATTTTCTGGCAAGTCAATGGAAAATCATTGAGGACTGAAGTCAGAAAATAATGGCAGACATTGCATTATAGACCTCATACCCTTCAGAAAACCCATTCTAATGTAAAGCATGTTATTCTAACAACTCTCTAAGTTTGTAAGAGCAATATTTAAAAATTGTCCCTATTTTTGGGCCTTTGTCCCCTCATTATTTATGACTTTGTCCAGATTTCTTGTTCTTAGAGATTGAGAGGTTTGGTGGTTGTTGAGGATATCATGAGTTGTTTACAAAATATTACAGACTTAATAGATATTGCATTTACTGTGACTTACAAAATCCAGTTTAAGGCCTAGAATCTAAAGAATACTACCACTATAAAAATAGTTTGTGCTGAAGAGTTTGCCAGTTACACTTCTTTTGAAACCTCTATGGTTCCATAGATTTCAACATATGTTTGAATCAAAAAAACTTAGGCTCCACACATTAGAAGTTACAGTGCAAACTTCCAGTGTTATATTGGAGAGAATGAGTTTAAAAAGTATACACCAAAGCAGAGAGTGATTTAACATTAACATTCAGTGAATGAAAGAGAACTATTTCAGTTCTGAATAACACCAATCATAGGAACAGGGAGACTGCAAGTGTATTTTTTATAATGAATTTGGAATTTATTGACACTAAGGCTCTGCTTTTCCTGACTCATTTTGAGACAGCCTGAAATAAAAAAAAAAAAAGATTAAGGAAACTGCACGACAATGGCAATAACTATGAGAAAGAATAATAAGTAATAAAACATATAAACCTTTATAAGATGTGAGGTGATTGCAGCTATTTATTCTGACCTGGCTAATATTAAACTGATCTAGAAGTGACAAGGGAGGTTTTACAGCTCTCAGTTATGTATGCTGAAGAACAACGAGTCTGAAAGGCAAACAATGCAACCTTCTCAAAAGATGTATCATTATTTCTGGAAGCTGCTAGAAAAAGCAGTTTTCTGTAACAGGCATTTTCCTTAGAAAACAGAATATTAATTTGCCATTATAACAGTGAATCCAGTTTTAGAGGTAACTAGATAATAACTGAAGCATCTGTTAATAGCATTGTGAATGATAAAGAGCTGAGAAATAACCATGTGTTACATTTTAAAACAGTGAGTTTGCTCATCTGTGACCATGTGCCTGACAATACGGGAGAAAGGTGACCACCCTTGCCACTGATGATTCCCAGTTTGAATAATGGCCTGCAAGCTGCAGTGCCATGGCACTGAGTGGAAGAAAGGAATGGAGAAGAGTGGCTAGATCACCTCTCTAAGAATGGAGAGGTTTTATAAACCTGCTACAATAGCACCCCAAAAGGGGTTAAGTAACTAGTGACAGAGCTCTGCAGGAATGATTATGCATAATGTGAAGGGGGGTGCAGTATTGTGGTAACTGGGGGCATACCAAGAAAAGACTTACAATAAGGAGCACAGCAAACTGTGACGTGTCACATGCTTCTAAAAGCCTGACGCAAGTGAAAGGTGCTGGGCCTGGGGATTAATGAAACATGACAGTATACCAGCTATACAATGGCTAAACTGATCTGTACTTTACAAATCTGGAAACAAATCTGAAACTATGAAGTGTTTTTCTTAAGCAAAGCTACACTGAAATAAGCAGTTGTGTTTTAAATCATAAAGTGTTTCTTTTCAGCAACACTAAGTTAAGATAACATTCTGGCACATTGTCACTTCTGAGAAATCATAGGCCTTGGCCCACTTCTCCCTTAAGAAGATGTAATAAAGAGCATTCAGCTATCTGCAATTTTAACTAATTCATAATAAATCAGTGTTTCTGACAGAATAAGGCCAATAGTACATGAAGACTGCCAGAGTTCAATGACTCAGCTGGAAATATTTATTCAGTGGAACTGCACTTAACTTCTGTAGAATTAGGACTGTTTTTTCCGAGTTTTGTGTTTCTGCAGCTGTACTTACTAGGCAAAGGCATTTTGTCTTCTTCTTCAAGAGCATCTCATTTAAAATGACCCAAAACTCCTTCCTAGATAGTTAAACACATTTACTGTAGCCTCCCAAAGGAAAAGGTTAGGGAAAGGACACATTTTTTTTTACATTACACATAATGTCTCCCACTAAAACCCATGATTCTGTTCAGTTGTTGCATAACTAGTGTACTAATATGATATTGTTAAGAAAGTAGTAATGATAACCCTAAGTTAATGCTCTGAGTTATAACACTAGGTCTTGTACATTGTATTTATTTATTTATTTGTTTGTTTATTTATATTTGTTGACTGGGAGTGTCCGACTGGACATAGGTCCATTTTCAGTGGAGGCCCGGGGAGAAAAGCTCCACAGTTAAAATAAACAGACAGTAGTTACATTGGATTACTAGCGATTAACAATTTACATAACAATTACTTACAACATATTTACAGATGAAGAACATAGTACATCAGTAGACAACTAGAATCTTTATCTGTGAAGTACATAACAGACATTAACAAATGTTACAATTTGAAGTTCCTGCTGTATAATAAGTACTAGGCTTATGAGTATCTGAGCTTGCTATAATCAAGGTAGTTAGTGGAGTGGAAAGAAAGGTAGTGGTTGGATGGGGTGGGTGATATTAGAGTGGGAGTTGCAAGGGCATAGCCAGCATATTTTTAGGTGTGCTTTTAGTAAAGTTTTGAAGTGGGTGCATGATGGTACGGAGGTAATTGTGGGTGGGAGGGAGTTCCATAATTTGGCTATGGCACAAGAGAATAGTGCTTCACCAGCAGAGTTATTGGCTTTAGTGATCTGCAAGTGATTTTTGTTGCTGGATCTTACATGAGGATAGAAACGGTTGTCTGAATGTGTTATACCCAATATTCTACCTAAAAATTACCGGAATTAATAATGTCCATCCCTTCTTGCTTGTAGCATCACCTAGAGTTCTCAGGCTGCTCAAGATTCACTTCATAATCTCCAAAACAACTACTTTTCATGGGGGCCATCAGTTTCATTCAGGACTGACCTTTTGTCTCCCCTCACATATCCTGTTTAGCAGTGGAACACTATTACCATATGCCAAAATTCTTTCTCATGTCATATGGAGCTCCTATATATAAATTCACTAGTCTTTCTCTTTAAGCTCCCTTTGTACTCACTGATTTCAGAAGTGAAGCTTCCAAAATTATATACAAGGACAAAGACAAGCTCCATCAGTGACCTCTGTGAGAAAATCTAATTTCTGTTATGTTCCTCTTACTGAATGGTTTTCCACTGCTTTGTCATATTCACATTAGGCAATCAATCAATTGTTAGTCTTGTACTGTGATTATTAACACTTCCCCCACCCATGGATAATGTTACTAATGCACATCACTTTATACACTTGTGCTGTAATGCTACTACAAAACACCTGGCCTTCCTTTTTAAGCCTCTTCACTCTGCTGGTAAAAATCAGTGTTATTTGTGAGGGGCACACCTTCCCTACAACTACTACATTGAAATGACAGTGATACAAACATGATAAGGGTTGATCATGGCACTGAACCTTGCACCTCCCATATTTCACTTACTACATTCCAGACTTGGTACCATTTGCAGTATATTTTCTGCAGACTAGTAGCTATTTATAATGGCTCCCTATTAAAATGTTAAGACTCACATGTACAAGGCCAGAAATACTGAAAAAATAGACAGAAAACACTGGAAAACAGCAAATGTCAAACATTACTGTGCCTATGTAAAGCTGTTTTTGTAGGGGATTTTATATATATATATATATATATATATATATATATATATATATATATATATATATATATATATATACACATATAGGGTGACAATCAGAAGGTCAAAGTGGGTTCACTTCCTACATTCCAGACTTGGTACCATTTGCAGTATATTTTCTGCAGACTAGTAGCTATTTATAATGGCTCCCTATTAAAATGTTAAGACTCACAAGTACAAGGCCAGAAATTCTGAACAAATAGACAGAAAACATTGGAAAACAGCAAATGTCAAGCATCACTGTGCCTATGTAAAGTTTTTGTAGGGTTTTTTTATATATATATATATATATATATATATATATATATATATATATATATCTATATAGGGTGACAATCAGAAGGTCGAAGTGGGTTCGGTCAAACCCACTTCAGTCGAAGTCTGGAGGCCAAATGGCGACAATGTCGAACCCGACATTGTTGAAGTATGAATCTCACCCCCATCTCGACCCATGTTAAAGCCCGTTCTGAGGTTTAAGGAGAGGCAGAAGTAGGTCGATGTTCCCATCATTCGATCGGGTCAGGTCCGACGTTCCGATGGTAAACTATATATATATATATATATATATATATATATATATATATATATATATATATATATATATATATATACACACACACACACACACACACATACACACACACACACACACACACACACACACACACACACACACACACACACACACACACACACACACACACACACACACACACACATACATACATGCATACATATTCACTAACCTCTCCCTTCAATATTCTCAGATCATATGCCCACATCTACACTTATCTCTCAAGAGCAAGTTTTCAAAGTGCTGTCTATAGCCAAAAATGCCATATCTATGGTGCCGGACAACATAACAGGCTGCCTACTGGTCAACCTGAAACATGACATCTCAGACCCCCTAAAAAGGCTGCTCAATATCAGCCTCAAAACAAGCTTTGCACCAGATGAATGAAGCACAGCCAGTAATTCCCTTGCAAAAAGATGTGGTTGCAACAGATCCATGTAATTATAGACTCATAAGTCTGACCTGCCTCATCCATAAGGCTAAGGAAAGGATAATTATGGGATTAATAAATAAGGATATAAACAACCTACAGACACTCAAGTCAAGTCATTTTTGATTCATCTAGGGCAGATTCTTGCTTTGGAATCTGGTTGACTTCTACAGAAGAATTACTGCAGCGATGGATGAGGTCAAACTGTGCACACCTCATATCTAGCTGGCTCACAAACAGAACCCAGGAAATAAAGCTGTGTGCCTCTACCTAATGCAAAAAAAACTGTTACTTGCGGTATACTTCCGAGTTCAATCCTTGGGCCTCTCCTCTTTGGCATTTACTTCTCAGAGACCAAAGCTAATGTTAAGGGTTTGTGGCTGACCAGGTTTGCAGATGACTGCAAACTTGGTGCCATCATAAACTTCCCAGGGGATATTATGGCTCTGCAAGATGGCCTATGTCAGTAAATAGCTGGTGTCAAAACCACTGATTAGAAGTAAATGCCAAGAAATGTGTAACTGTATACTTTGGCATATATGATTCTCCTTAGAACTATCACATTGATGAAAAGCCACTAAAATCTGATTCCATAGTCAGGGATCTGGGAACCTATATTGACAGTGAACTGTCCTTTGATCACCAGGCATCCACTATTGTAAGGTAGTCTTTTTGTATTACAATGCTTATATCTAAAGGCACAGTGTCCAGGTCCAGGGATATAATCATTCCACTGTACTTGGCTCTTAATAGGCATCTTGTTGCATAAAATTTCCCTTTCGGTATGTACTTTTCCAAACACTTGTCACAACTAGAACAACCACAATGCTTCTTCACTAAAAAAATCAAGGTCCTATATCATAAAAGCTATGTAGACCATCTCAAAACCATGTTCCTCCTATCAGTATCATACAGACAACTGAGAGCCAACTTCTGCCTCTCTTATAGAGCCTCAGCAGACCCTATCCAGGCAGACCTGTTACACGTTCACAAGTTCAGTGGTGGTATAAACACCTTCTGAAGGGACCTTAATGTCTTCTGCAACATAAAAGAATATGTTGGAAAGATAAGTAAGTATCACAAAGAATTCTGCTTCAATGGACTTATCTTGCATTTCACAAAAAAAGTACTTCTCTTACTCGAGCCAAACATAATTATGAAGGAAGGATTGATAACCTCAAATTCACCCATTTTAGGATATTCCTCCCTCCATGGATAGGGATAACTTGTGAATGCCCAGCATATCCTTTTTCTGCCCATCTCTGGGTTATTTGTATGCAAGATATAAGGGCTAAAAACTATTATGGGAATGTAAGGCCAGGTTTCTTAAGATCCTCACAGATCAATAGCCCAGTAAGTACTTATAAACCTATGAACCTAAAAGGCAATCTTGGACATGATAAATGCAAGTCTGCATTTTGAGCCATTCAGTCTTGCTGTTCTGTGACTCTCATTAACAAGTGGCACTTCAAATGATTACCCCTAAAGCCCCACTGCTAGCTTACCAACAAAGTTAAAACCTCAGTTTTGTGTGTGACTGGTTTGTGCGCACGAGTGTGTGTGCGTGTGTGTGTGTGTGTGTGTGTGTGTGTGTGTGTGTGTGTGTGTGTGTGTGTGTGTGTGTGTGTGTGTGTGTGTGTGTGTTCATAAGCAAATGCGTGTATGTCCATTGTGCATCTGTGTTTGTCTCTGGAATACCTGTATGTTGGTCCATCAGCTCTACTCCCCTTACCTCAAAGAAAAGGAGTTCAGGGTGGTAATAAAACTGCAGTACCCTGCTTTAGATACCAGAACACAGAAACAGATTCCACCATACTTAAGGTTGTCTAATATGCCCATATAATTTGGCAAAACAACCTCAATGACTGACACTCACTAGCTCTCTTGACAAGGAAGGTTTGCTTGAGCCCTCTCCCTACGTATCTTGCTGTTTTGTCTCTATCTGCAACTTTAACATGGTCTTACTGTGTGGTGAGTCACCTTCCAACTATGTAACATGTTTCTCCTATATCTGTTGTGATTGTTCCTAATGTAACCTAACTGCTTCAGGAGTTGTAACAAGTGACACTCTCAGATGTAACTTTGTTACATTGCAACATTCTGACAGACAATAGACATTACATTGTTTGGCATGGAGTGTTTTTAAAGAAATGTCATGTTATGACTCTTTACTCCAGTAGCATTACATAAACTGAAAAAGCATACACGTGAGTAGGGGAAACAGATGGCACAGTACTTCTGACATGTTATATCATTCCTTTTACAGGTATTCAAAAGTACCCACATGTCCAAGAGAACTTGTTTCCTAAAGCAAATGCATTACAAGGCAAATCAAGCACGTCATCCCCTGCTTGTATCTTGATTTGCATTACTAAAACCCAATAAACTGCCCCAACCAAATGGTTTGTGGCTGTTTTTAATACACTGCCTCTTCATTGCTGCCTGGCAACTCTGTTAAGGTCACATATCAACAGAATAAAAAAAAGCATGAGAGGTGTTTTCCAGATTATGATACAAATGCCTTGTATGCTGCAGCTAAGCAACAGATTATGTCTGACATCTAATGTAGCTAAAACACCTATTTTTAGAATTCTGATTTCACTTAATTAAATACACCTGGGTAGAGGCTATCCCACAGGCATATTGCTTTCTTAATAATCCTTGATGTTGTCCTACAAGGAAAAAAAAAACATCCTGCACTCATTTCTGATTATAGACATTAATGCCTGGACCTGGTCTGTGGAACATCTTTGGAATTTTGAATCTTTGGAATCTTTGGAAAATTCCAGTCTACTTGTAATGTTCACATTTTAAAATGCAAAGAAATATACTGCTGTATTAAAAATACTCCAAAGATTGTTGGCCTCTGATCTGCTCACAGTCACATTAATTCTGTTAAAATTAATGCACACAGCAGACAAAAACATCAGTGGAAAATAGTTCTTATATCTCAGAATAGCTGCCTTATAACCCCTTAATTCTGTGTCAGGCTGACCGCACCTACGTCCAGTGCTCTGTTTCAGTGTCCATCTTCAGTAACTGCATTAGCATATTTGTATTTGTATTAAATCATCACTTTTCATGTTGAATTTCAACAGCCAAGCCTTACAACATTCCAGCTTTCATTTGGGAAGCTCTATTCCTCTGACTATCTAGAATGTTTTACCTTTTCTCTGAGTTTAATAGAACCAATACAAAATCATAAACTACCAACATACCATGCTCAGTGCTGTTAACATAAATTTGCATGTATTTATATAAAAGGACGCTCTTATTAACTTTGTCTCCATGAAGTGAAATCATACCATCCTGTATTTCATTCCTTCAGAGCCATTCTTGTGCTTGGAGAATTTTTAGTGGCCTTCCCCACAGCCATAAAGTTCAGATGTTACATCCCTGAATAACCAGGCAGACAATTCATCTTGCCTTACATGCTCAGACCAAACTTCGGTATTAAACCATAGTGGTCACTTTATTATCAAGTCACTTTGCAATGTTCTTTTATTAAGTTAAATGAAATAATTTCTTAAAGAGCGCAAATACTTGCATATCATGCTCTACACCCTTAGCCCCCCCCCCCCCACACACACACACACTACCCAATTCTCTGACTTTTTCATTCAAATATAATTGGAAAAAGTGGATTTCTGTTATTTTGACTCATCTGTTTTACTATACGTTTATGTTCTTATCTGTGTTCTCACCTGCCTTTTTGTCTCATACTATTTCAGTTTTTATTTTCCCATTATTATTTATTTGTGTTGTTTTATACTCAGCAGAAGTATTTCTGTACATTAACTGGACATATTTAGAACTATAGTTTTCTTCTTTTAACTGTTGCACTCTGCTGCCGATAACTAATCAGCTTCTTTAGTTTGCTGAACTCTAACCTTCTGGAAGCCTAGAATTCAGGTCATAACTGGGAGGGTTCCAAACCAAAGAATTAGTCCAGCATTATTATGCTATGCACTTTCTTCCCAAGTGACTTTGCTCTCACATCTCTACAATGACAGGTGTATGAATGCATGAAATTGGTACAAGGCAATCAAAGTTAGAACGCTAGAAGGACAGGCAGAGCTGTTATTGAAGAATGTTATGTAATAATACTGTAGCCAAGAAAACTACATTACTACTCAAGCTGCTAATATGAAAAAAAACAATAAAGATTTAAAGTAAATATTACAGTGTGTTAAAGATAAATAATAATCCTTTGATAATGCAAAGCTATCAAGAAATCCTAATATATTTTCAGCACTGGAAACTCTTTTGATATATAAATATGGAGAATTATTCCACAATACTGCTGCTTGTTTTTCCAGACATCACATACTCTACAAACTGTCAAGATTATCTGAATATAATCCTCTTAAGATCTCCAAACCCCCCAGGGATTATCCTTAAAGAGAAAGTTTACATACTTAATAAATCAGTGGTAGAATGTCAAACTGACACCTGGACTTGAGTGCAGCACTTTCATTTTGGTAATCATTGACTTACACCCAAAGTCTAAGTGTTTATTAATAGAATGATAAGGTGGTGTGGCACGATAGTGCTGCAGTTAGCTTTGTTACCTTACTGCACTGGGTTACCTAGTCTGATTCCGAACTGAGGTGCCTTTGGAATAGACTTGTTATGCCCTCCCTGAGTCTACTTGGGTTTTTTGCCAGGTAGTGTGGTTTCTTCCCACATCCTTCTGCAAACAGATATGTGAATTATCAATCCTCCATACTTGTCTGCAGATGTGTGTGTGTGTATTTACTGATTCTGTTTGTGTGCATGTATGCACGTGTGTGCTGACACTATGGGTCTGTGTGCATGTGCACGTTTATTCTGTCTGTGTTATGTTTATGGCTATATGTGTCTGCAGGGGTGTGTGTGCTTGTGTGCACGTGAGTGGATGTGTGTGTGTGCACACGCTGAACAAATCTGTGTTGTGTTTGTGTTTGTGTGTGCTTTTGTGTGTATCTGTGTGTACAATTTGCACTGGTGTGTGTGTGTGTGTGTGTGTGTGTGTGTGTGTGTGTGTGCACGTGCATATTAGGTTTGCATCCTGTCACAGACAGCCTCCCATCTAGAACAGGAGAGCTACAGCTCCTTCACAGCCCTGAATAGGACAAAGCATGTATATAAATATAACTTATTAAATAATAATAATGCCTTGGTAAGAGGTAAATAAATGATTTGTCCACACTGAATGGAAAGGATTACAGTAAGTATATTTTTCATCTGTATTGTGGATGCCCCACTTAGGAGATGTCCACCAAAATCATGGACTCAACAAGTTCTAGTACCTTTTACCAGAGTATCCTATATATTCTTCAGTGTTAAATGGAGAACTGAACTGAGGGGGATGAGGCAAACATGCATGAGTTACAAGTGGTGCTGAACAATTATGGAGTTGTGGGGAAGGCATGGTGTGTACAAGCCAGTGCATTGGCTTTCACTTCTCAAGAGGTGCTGGATTTGAAATTTAAAGTAAGTGAACTTGCTAAAATGATTGACATTGGGATTATATTTCACTGCAATCAGTGAAGCATGAGCAAACAGGCTTAGCAGAAGGAGAGCATGGCACTGAAAGCTTTAAAAGCAACGATACAAGAAGACATCCATATGAAATAGTGATAACCTCAGTAACCATGCCTGAGTCATGAGAAATACAGCAGCTAGAAAATTCAGCAGCTATCTATTTCTTTCTTTCTTTCTTTCTTTCTTTCTTTCTTTCTTTCTTTCTTTCTTTCTTTCTTTTTCTTTCTTTTATTGCATTTGTTTACCGGGAAAGTCCCCTGGGCCTAAAAGATTTCATTTTCAGTGGAGGGCCGGGGAGAAAAGCTCCAACAAGAACATAGATACAGAAAAAAAATTAAACATTAATTGGTACAGAAGTAGAAACAGTGTCACACATAGGGCCAGATTCAGGAAGGCTTACACGGAGTTCAAGAGTAGTGTAAGCCTCCGTGTAAGCCTCCTGATTCAGGAACAGCCCAAATCTCCATGTAAGAGACAGCTAACACGTCTCTTACATGGACTGGGCGTGGAAATGCTCAATACCTCATTTGCAGCTCAAAGATATGCAAATGAGGTATTTGAGCGATCCACGAAGCAGAAACCAGTCCGTGTAATGGACGTGTTAGCTGCAGAAATGTACTCAGCTGACAACTGAGTACATTTCTGCAAAATTAAAAACGGAGCTATGTCAGCTCCAAATAAAGGGTGCATATGTTTCATTAAGCATGCCAATGGCCAAATATGTGGCCATTGGCATGAAAAAGTGTTGCAAAAATAAGTTATATAACTTTTTTTTTTTCCACGGGATTTTTGTGTTTAACTGCAGCGCACACCCGCGCAAATGGGGTGCGCTACCTAAAACTGAAAACCGAAGCTTATAAGCCCACAATTGTGGGATTTATGTATTACATTGAATGTCAATGGAGGGACTTGCAGACCAAAAACAATATGGCCTCCGTTTAGTGGTTGTCAAGGGGGGGAAGCTCCGTGTAAGACATGTAACTAGTCATTACTAGGCAATCCTATGTAAATGAGGGTTACAATACTGAATCACACTGTCACATAGGTAATGAGCACTGTCTGAGTAGTGTAAGAGTTAGAGACGGGGAGGAACAGAGTAAGAGGTAGGTGGCATCATGGGGGGGGATGATAGCAATAAATGTACCAGATTGGAGGGCAATGTAAGGTAACAGATGACAGACAGACATCAGGGAGGGAGGTGTGTCCCAACAGAACACTAGGAAAGTCAAGAAATTGAGGGTCTACGCTATCCCTACACTCAAAGTTTCTTGAAATACGTGCATGCGCGCGTGTGCGCGCATGTAAGGCAGGTTCAACATGTGGGAGTGTGTTGCAAACCGTATACAATGGTTTGCGCAGGCGTGCACGTGTGTAAGGCAGTGTGCGCGCGTTTTAGCATGAATCAGCCTAGCTAACACCGTGTAAGGATGTGTGCGCGCGTGTAACACGGTGTAGGGATGTGTGCGCGCGTTTAAGTGACTGTGAGCGTGTTTAAGCTGGTGTGCACATTGCTCCCCCTCAGGAAACAGAAAGGAAACAGGAAACAACTAAAATCCAGGGAAACTGCCAGAAGATCCTGCTGGAGTTAATTGGTGGAAACAATTAGAAGCAGGCAATTACACAAGCAGACTAGAAGCCCAACCCAGCACTTAAAACACTGCAAAGAGCAGTGCAGGCTGTTTCTCACAAGAGATACTGCCAGAAACTGAGCTATCAGAATTGAAAACTGAAAAAAACTGAACTCAGAGCAGAAATGCTAGGGGCTGCCATAGCTATTATAGTCAGGCATAGGCGAATTGCTGAGGGTGGTGACAATGCAGATGCCGACAGACAACCCAGAGTGAGGAGAAGGAGAAGAGTATACAGGCCCAGGGTCACCTACCATGGGTTACATGAGCTGGAGATAGTAGAGCGCTATAGAGTGGACAGAGACCTTCTGCAGCAGATTGTTGAGCTGTGCAGGCCACATCTCACACACAGAACCAACAGAGGGGAACCCATCCCAGTGGAAACCAAGGTATGTGTTGGCCTAAGAATACTAGCAACAGGTACCTTCCAGAGACCAACTGGTGATATGATGGGGATATCACAGGCATCAGCCTCCAGAGTACTGCACCAGTTCCTGGATGCCATGTCAGCACATGTCGGTGATCATATATATGTCCCTAGTGACCGTGAGGTTGTGGCCAGCAATATGCGTCTCTTCCAGCAAATAGTGGGTTACCCTGAGGTACTGGGTGCTATAGACTGCACGCACATACGCATCAAAGCACCAGCAGGAGAGCGGGGTAGAGCCTACATTAACCGCAAGGGATACCCCTCCATCAACTGCCAGGTCGTGTGTGATGCCCAGGGCATAATAATGAATGTGTGTGCTGGCTGCCCTGGGAGCTACCACGATTCCCATATCTGGCATCTGACGCAGCTGTACCAATCATTTGCCAATGGGGACTTCCCACACGGACACCTAGTGGGGGATGCAGGTTATGCACTTGAGCCGTGGCTGATGACACCCATCAGAAATGCACACACACCTGAACAGGAACGCCATAATGAGGCACACGCACAAACATGTAATATCATAGAGCGTGTGTTTGGGCTGCTCAAGTCACAGTTCTGGTGTCTGGACACATCTGGTGGAGCCTTGCAGTACACACCAACTACATGTACCCAAATGATCATGATATGTGCTATGCTACATAATATGATCCTGCGGAAACAGCTGCAGCAGGACCAGCACAGGGCTGGGCCAAACATCCCCCCACCATTGCCAAGGCCACCACAGGCAGGGGGTGACTCGGAGGAGGAACAACCTGACCTTGTCCCAGTAGGCAGAACACTGGGACTGATACCCGCTCTGACTCACTCATACAGTAACAGGGATGCCTAACATGACACAACCTGCTGCCAAACATGTACAGGGAGTGTAGTATGTGTATCCAACAGAGGTGGCCCTGCAGCACCACCTGAGGCATGAATGCCATGTGTTAAGTAATGTAATATCATGTACCACATGCACACCTGAGGACCCCAACTAACATCCACCCTCAAGAATCATAAACCACAAAAACACAAACCCACCTCATGGGTACCACAAGGGATAGGAACCTAGATGTAATGCTACCCAATGCCAGAAGTATAAACATTAAGATGTGTGCAGTGTAAACACACACAGTATAGAGAATGTAGATATCAGTGCTGTAATAGAAAACAGGGTCAAAGCCCACATCAGCACCCTGACACTACCAGGTCACACGTCATACAGTGATGTACATGTGCAAAAACATGGAACAAGATACAAAATGAGGGTGACTAGCAATAAATAGCATGGATAACCACACACCCATGTTTGTACCACAACAAGAAGCAACATGGAATAGCCATGGTCAAAACCAATGGCTAAAACTCACTACTACTATATAGCTTGCTGCAGACCACTGTCCTAATAGCAGGAACTGCCCCAGGCCTATGTGCATAGGTTCATAGGTTCATACTAGGCTATCTGCCCTAGGGCATTAATAAGCCTAGCCCAGAGTTTTGTGGCTTCTGCCACCCCTTCAAGTTGATGGATAATATGCCCATTATTTTGCTGTGCCTCTGTCAAGCAGTGATACTGAGGTTATCCCTGGGGTATACCTGCAATCTCCCATCCATTGGTCAAGATCTCACTTGAACGAAGCCAGTGAGGTGCTCAGCCTCACATGTACCAGGATGTTGTTCCACAGCATAGGGACTCTCTGGGTGATGAATCTGTCCCTCCAGCACATCCTATTAATATCTGTGTTGAGGTTTAGGTCTCCTGCCCTTGTAGTTCTGATGGATGTAGAGGTCTTGAGGTGAAGCATGTTCAATAATTCTGGGTTGTACATAGCCTTGTATGTCAGGCACAGGTCACCTCTGAGCAGACGGTAAGTGACTGAATACAGCTGGACTCCCTTCAGTCGGGCAGCATAAGAAATATGTTTGAGACCCTTTCACCTCCTGTTGAGGAATTTGTGGGCCCATCCAATTGCCGCAGGTGTTGGGTCAGATACATTCTGAATGGGGCATTGTATGCAATCATTGGTCTGATGAGTGATGAGTACAGGGGAACAATGACCTCCCTTGATCTAGATGTGAATCCCTGCATGATGAGGTGGCCAATGTAGAAGGCCTTCCAAACTACCCTGGCAATGTGAGTGTCAAACAAAAGGTTACTGTCAACCTGGGTGCCCAGGTCCCTGATAACCTCCTCTGTGCTTAGCGGATTGCCACCTAGATGGGAAGTAGTGATAACCTTGTTCTTCCTGAATGGTATGGCTATGCATTGTTTAGTGTTTAATGTACGGTCATGGCTGTGGCACCAGTTATCCGTGTCTATGAGACCCTTCTGAAGGATGTCTGTGTCAGATGGGTTTCCAACTATGCTTCCCAGTTTGCAGTCATCGTCAAACTTTGTCAGCCATAATCCTCCTGTGTTTGCTCGTACTTCTGAAAAGTAGATGCTGAACAAATGTGGGCCCAGGACTGAGCCCTGTGGGACACCACCTGTGACAGCTCTGGAGTGTGACATGGCACCAGCAACTTCGACCCTCTGTGTTCCGTCACTTATCTAGTTTGCAACCCATGCTGTGATGTATGGGTTCACAATTAAGCTGGTGATGTTTTCAATGATACCTGAGTGGGGTATTGTGTCGAAAGCCTTTGCCAGGTCAAGGTAGGCTGTGTGGACTGCCCTGCCCACATCAATTGCCTGGGTGACTGTTTTGAAAAAGTCAACCAAGTTTAAAAGGCATGATCTGCCCTTGACAAAGCCAAACTGGATTGTATCCAATGTCTGCAAGTCTCCTATGTCTTCATTTATAATTCCCATTATGATCCTCTCCATAGCTTAGCAGAACAGGCTTGTCAAACTGATGGGATGGTAGTTTCCGGGGTTGGTGGAGGCACCTCCTTTGTGAAGTGGGTCCACCATTGCCGTATGCCACTCCTTGGGTACATATCCTGAGGTGAGGCTAAGATTAAACAGCTGCCCTAACTGCGGGTGTAATTACTCATTGAGTTCATGGAGCACACAACTGGGGACACCATCTGGTCCCATGGATAAAGTGTTTTCTGCCTTGGATAGAGCAGTTCCCACCCCAGCATTGGAGATGTTTGGGGGGCTACAATCCTCTGGTGTAGATACCCCTCCAGTTGGGGGGAGGGGGAGGAGGAATCTGCAATAAACCTGTCAGCCAGTATGTTGGCAATGTCTGTAGGTGCCGTGATATCTACATCATTCCAAACTAATTCTGAGCATATCTGGGAGTTCCCTCCCAGGTTTCAAACATAGGCAAAAAAGGCCTCATGATTGTCCCTTGAGTCCTGAGTGGGTTTACTCTCAAAACTTGCCTCGGATGATTGTATGGGGGAACCCAGTGTTTTACTCACAATGAGCAGGGGTGTCTTCCCTCCTACGGATTATGCTCTATCTTGTAGTAGATCCTTCCTTGTGTTGTAGAGCTTGTTTATGGCTAGGGTCCACCAGACTGGATGCTTGCCTGTGGTACAAACAGTCTTTGTTTTGTTTGGGATTGCCTGATCCATGCAGTCCTGGAGGTGCTGGTAGAAGGCATTTGTAAGTGATACAGTGGCTTGGGTAATGGTGTCCGCTGGCTTGGGGGCCTTGAAAGAGACCACACCAGTCCTTAGAAATGTGAAGTCGGCATTTGAGAAGGTCTTCACTGTTTGTTTTTCCATCTGGGGTGTGGGTGGGATGTGGACTCCCACTGAGAGTAGTCCATGATCTGATCTCACCAATGATGGGTATACTGCTGGTGTTGAACAGTGTGACCCCATGTTCGTGATGATGAGTTCTAGTATGTTGCCTCCACTTGAGGGGATTGGGACCAGTTGTTCCATGGCATTTCAGTGTATGAACTCATGGAACCTTTGTGTTAGAGTGTTGTGGCATGATTAGTGATCCCAGTCTATATGTGGATAGTTGGAATCACCCAGTAGGATGGTGTTTGGAGATACATTTATCCCCTTCAGTGTTTGCAGGATAGCTGTGTGAGGTACCTGAGTTTGAGAGGGTGGCATGTAACATGCTACAAACTGCAGAGCAGTCTTGCCTACGGTCACTGGCACCTGGATGGTCTCCGATGCATCATGTGTTGCCACCAACAATGAGGTGAGGGTGTCCTTGATGAATATGGACACCCACCATCCTTCTTGGTGTTGTCCGGATGCTGGTGCCGGAATGCATGATATGAGGTAACACCCGATAGTGCCGGGGTGCTGTCAGAAGCTGTGAACCAGGTTTCAGGCACAGCACAGACATCAATGTGCTACATACTGAGAAGGGCATAGAGTGTGCGCAGCTTGAGGTTGAGACCTCTGGTATTGAGCAGCAGTACCCTTAGTGTCCTTCCTTTACTGTGTTCTAGGGTGGTAGGTGTAGTATCTGAATCTTGCATAAAAAAGGCACAATGGGGGTGGCAAGAGCATCATCCGAAATCCGGAAGCCCAGGGGTGACAGGTGCAAGCCGTCCCTTGCAAATCACCGTGGCCTGTCCAGCATATCGTCCCAGGCAGACAGACATTGGACCCCCTTTGAATGACACCATAGTCTAAGCAAAATAATACAGCTGATCATCTTGTCTCTGTTTATGTGGCATCATACTTGGTGAAGGTAGGATACTGCTGAAGGTTAGGGTCATACCTGCCTGGCCTACATAATCAGAGGGATCCTCTATGTCTCTTTCCATGTAGTCCAGGGAGGTACATCTCAGGTCGTTCACACCAGCATGGATTATGACTGGGTCAGACCTGTACTTGCAGTTGAGTGACCTGAGTGCTTGCATTATGTGGTGGATTCCAGTGCCCGATAGGCAGCTTACTGTGACCTCCTCCATACCCGATCTGGTGAGCGGGACGTCAGTGTGTCTGACTATGGAGTAACCATAGACAAGTGTGTCTGGCATTGTTTTTGGCCTTAAGGGCTGTGACTGTTTGGCACACCAACTCTGTGGTCAATGTGTTGCATGTGCTGTGCCCTGTGGAGGCAGTTGTGTGAGTGTCTGCTGTGGTGGCCACTGCCATTCCAGTAGAATCCTGATCAGAGCCTCCGAGAGTGTCTCTGTGTGTCTATGTGTATGATCTTAAGTTGTGATAGTGCCATGTGAGACTGGATTTGTGATGTGTGTGTGGTTACCTTCACCTTCTCTCTGGTCTTGCTAGTCCTATGTTGAGAGAGCTCAGCCTCCACTTTGGCTATATAGTTGCATCTCTCACATGTATGTGTGTTTTATGGCAGAAGGAGAGGGTTGTCAGTGTACATGAGGCAAGTGTAACATTGCCTCAATATTCCCAGGTTCACCAGCTGAGCAGGAGAGGACACTAGCAACTGATCTCTAGACATGCTAGAAGGAATAGACAAAACAATGTTGGAATACAGGGAGATATCAAGCCCCCCAAACCACATCATACTGATTGATTGACAATAGCTACACATACACCGGTGTTTCATAGTGTCATAGTCTACTACTAGCCTATCTGCCCTAGTGCATGTATAAGCCTAGCCATAGTGATGTGGCTATTGCCACCCCTTATACTGGTAATAGGTGTACAGAATAGATTCTGATGATTGTGCCTCTGACTTAGTAGTGACACAGTATGACCCCCTTACGTAACTGAATAACAATGACTGTGCCTCTGTCTAGTCTGTGCCTCCGTCTCAAATGCAGTTGTCCAGATGTCTCCTGAAGAGAGTCAGTGAGGGACTCTGTCAAACATGGACTGGGATACTCTGCTAGAGTGTGAGATGCCTCTGAGTTATGACTCTGTCCCTCCAGCATGTCCTATACATGTATGTGCTGAGGTTCAAATCCTCAGCTCTCATGGCTCTGGTGGATTTGGATTGCTTGCAGTGGAGCATGTCCACCAAATCCTGATTGGACATGGTCTTGTATGTCAGGCATAGGACACCTGTGCTTATGCGGTATGACACTGAACAAAGCTGGATTTCCTCTATTCTGGAAGCATCTGACATGTGTTGAAGAACCCTGATCTTCATGGTAGGTACCTTTGGGGTGTCTCCAGCTGTTGCAATTGCTGGGTGAGGTACATACCATATGGGGCTTTGTATTCAATCATGGGCCTGATAAGGGAGAAGGATAGTGGAACAATGACCTCCTATGATCTTGATGGAAAACCCTCCATGATAAGGTGGGCAAGATAGAAAGTCTTCCTAACCACTTTGGCAACAGGGGTGTCAAAAGAGATGTCACTATCTACATGTGTCCCCAGGTGTCTGATTTGTTGTCTGTGCTCAGTGGGTTGCTGTCTATGTATTGATCTGTGGGTACTTTGTTCCTCCCAAAGGGGATGAATACACATCAGTTGCATTCAGTTTCAGGCCATGTGTCTGGCACCAGCTATCCGCCTTTGTGACGGCATTCTGTAGTATTTGTGTGCCAGCTGATGTATTCACTATGGTGCCTAGGTTGCAGTCATCTGCAAACTTTGTCAGCCACAACCCCCCTATGTTTGCTTTCACATCTGAAAAGTAAATACCAATTAAGAGGGGTCCCAGGACACATCCTTGTGGGACACCACCTGTGACTGGCTTCGAATCTGACAAGGCACCTGCAATGTTGACTGTATGGGTTCTGTTTCTTAGCCATTTTGCAACCTATCCTGCGACATATGCTGTTATATGTCAGCTGTTGAGCTTGGCTATGATGCCTGAGTGTGGTATTGTGTCACAGGCCTTAGCCAAGTGCAGGTAGGCTGTGTGGACTGCGTAGCCCTCATCGATGGCCCTACTGACAGTTTCATAGTAGTCAACTAGGTGCAAAAGGCAGGATCTGCCCTGTACAAAGCTGAACTAGGTGGGAACAAGGGTCCGTAGGTCAGTAATGTGTCTGTGTAAAAGCTCCATAATGACTCTCCCCATATCTTTGCAGACAAGGCTGGTTAAGCTTGTGTGGTGGTAGTTGCCATGGTCTGTGGAGGCATCTCCTCTGTGGAGTGGGACCACTGTTGCCGTACGCCACTGTTCAGGTACATATCCTGTAGCAAGACTAAGGTTAAATAGCAGTTGTATCAATGGGTCCAGCCCTTCTGGAGTTCACATAGCATGCAACTGGAGATACCAGCAGGTCCCATGGATGCTGTGTACTTGTCTTTGCTGAGTGTGGCTCTCACATGGACATCCAAGATGACAGTGAGGTTACATACAGCAGTGATAACTATCTTCTTTTGGGGGTGAGGGAGGGTAAATCACACTGAAGCTGTCCGGAATGTTGCCAATATCTGTCAGGTCACTGGAATATATGTTGTTGTGTACCAACTCTGAGCATATCCGAGGGTTCACAACCAGGTGTCTGACATAACTGAAGAAATCAGTGTGGTTACCTTCATTGTCTTTGGTGATTTATGTCCCCAAGTTGACCTTGCATGTCTTTATGAGATAATGTAGCTTTCTACTAGTGCTGATCACAGCTGTCTTCCCTTTTGGAGATGTAGCTCTGTCTTGCATTAGTAACCGTCATCTGTCATACAGTCTGTTTATGGCTGGGGTCCAACAGACAGGACAGTTTCCCTTTGGAGACGGTCCTGTTTTAATTTGTGATTGCATGGTCCATGCTGTCTGACATCTAGCTAAGCGGTGGTCATTGTGGTTCTGCAGTTATCTTTCATCAGCATTAGAAATGTCCACAACAACCCCTGTGGGTGTACCTCATGCAGACACATCCAGCACCTGTAAAGTCCACAACAGTACCTCACCAGGAGTATGACAGAGCTGGAACACATGTAATGTGTAGTCTGATTACACAGAGTGCAGCTCCACACACTGTCATGCTGTCCACCCAGATGCAAGCTGTGCCTGATGTAGAAAGCCATGTCCAAGCTGGAATCAATGCACATGCTGCACCTTGTACAATCTGAATGGCAGGGAGCTATGCACATGAGGGACCTGAACCCCAGCACTGACATATATAGGACAGGCTGTACTGCATTATCCAAAACACAGAAGCCACCCCCACACATGAGTAAACTACCAGTACAAGTTGTCCGTAGAGACACTCGTTGAGTCCCCTCAACAGGAATCCTAATGAGTGCATGGGAGATGGGAGGTTTACCCTGGGTATCAATGTTATGTCACAGGTAGACAGAGGCACAGTATACTAAACAAGACATATGTCATGGCAAACATCACTTACAATGTGTTGATGGACAAACACACTCTCCGACTAGCATTAGAAATGGCCTAGGGCACATCGGTAGTGTTCGCCAATGTACACCCATGTTGTGGAATACACTACCGATGTTGGATGAGGCTGTTGTAAGTAGTTCACATCTGAACATAATGCAACATGGTCAGATAGGTTCATAGGTACATAGGTTTATACTAAGCTATCTTCCCTAAGGCAGGTATAAGCCTAGCACAGAGTTCATTGGCATACACCACCCCTTATATGGAAACAGTACTGTGCCCATTATTGTGTCATGCCTCTCTCCAGCAGTGACACCGTGACGATCCCGGGTTAAGCGTATGACCTTCCATCCACAGGTCAAGATACCTCTTGAACACAGCCAGCAAGGTGCTCTGCCTCACATGGACCGGGATTGTATTACACAGCATAGGGAGTCTCTGGGTGATAACTTCATCCCTCCAACATGTCCAACATACAACCCTGCTAAGGTGTAAGTCACCTGCACTAGTGGTTCAGGTGGATCTGCCGATTCTGAGGTGGAGCATGTCCATTAATCCCTGTTTGGACATGGCCTCGCATGTCAGGCACATGTCACCTCTAAGCAGACGGTATGTGAGTGAATAGAGTGGGAGTGTCTTCAATCTGGCAGCATATGACAGCTGTTGGGGTTCCTTGATCCTTTAGGTGGGGACATTCAGGGTGTCTGCAATTGCTGCAGATGTTGGGTGACATACAGCCAGAATAGGGCATTTGACTCGATCACCGGTCTGATAAGTGAAGAGTACAGGGGAACAATGACCCACTAGATCTTGATGTGAATCCCATCCTGAGCAGGTGGGCAATGTAGAAGGTCTTTCTAGCCACTTTAGCAATGTGAGTCTCAGAAGAACGGCGACTGTCAACCTGGGTCCCCAGGTCCATGATAACCTCCTCTGTGCTTAGAGGATTGCCACCTATATGGTAGCTTGGGGTCACCTTGCTTTTCCTGAAGGGTATGTCTACACATGTTGTGCACTTTGACTTCAGGCCATGGCCCTGGCACCAGCTATCAGTTACTGTGAGTCCCTTCTGAAGGATATCCGTGTGTGATGCACTGTCCACCATGGTGCCCAGTGTGCAGTCATCTGCAAACATTGTCAGCCAAAGTCCTCCCATGTTGGCCTGTACTTCTGGGAAGTACATGACAAACAATGGGGGCCAAGGACTGAGCCCTCTGTGACACCACCTGTGACCAGCCTGGAGTCTAACATAGTGCCAGCAACTCTAACCCTGTGGGTCCCGTCCTTAAGCCAGTTTGCAACCCATCTTGTGACATATGCGTTTACATTTCAGTTGTTAGGGTTTTCCACAATACCTGAGTGGGGTATTGTGTTGAAAGTGTTTGCAAGGCCAAGGTAGGCTGTATGGACTGCCTTTCCCCAACAATGGCCTAAGTGACCAATTTGAAGATGTCAACCCAGTACAAAAGGCATGATCTGCCCCTGACCAAGCCAAAATGGGATGGGTACAATGTCTGCATGTCCCCTATATCTTTGTTTATGAGCTCAATTATGATCCCCTCCATAGATTTGCAGACTACACTTGTTAAGCTTATGGGGCAGTAATTACCAGGGTCTGTAGAGGCACTGCCTTTGTGCAGATGTGCACAACTGGACCCTAACCAGGCTGTTGTGCACACTATGGAAATGTAAGCGGTGATAGGACTAAAGCCCAGGATACTGACCACCACAGTGAAAGTACTGAAACACTACACTATACAGTGCTACAGTGTTAGGTCAGTATGAATGGATGTTGACAATTGTGTGCAAAGTATCCCATGCAAAACCTGCAGGCACAGTATACTCCCTGTTTTGTTCACACAAAAGGCATATGGACAGTAACTACACAACATGGCACAGAACACACAACCATAAACTGGAGGTATTTGTTGAAGGTCACACTCATCCACAAATGTGATGGGCTGCAGAGTTCAACATATGTAAAGCCCACACTGGGCATGCTCACACACTTAGATAAATGAGACATCTTTCACACAACATGCCATGGGAAGGCTGAACTGGGCATGCTCACACACTTGGTCCAAATGTTACTCCTAGCAACTGTGAAAACACACCAGAGGATGCTCATTCCCCTTTCTAGACACTGATCATGTAAGCACCCTATAAGTATATCGGAGAAAAGGAATCTCTCAGTAATCCGAATAGCACGCTCTGCTAATGCGTCCGTCTGTAGTGTCATAACATAGTCAGGTAGGGGTTTGAATCCAGCAGGTGGCAAGTGTGTGTGAAGGGGGGTAAGTGTGTGTGTAAGTGTGTATGAAAAAAACATCCCTTTTGGCAACTGGGAAAATACACCACAGGATGATCATTCCACTTTCTAAACTCTGATGATGTCAGCACCCTATAAGTATATCAGGGGAAAGGCAACCTCCCAGTAATCCAAATAGCACGCTCCGCTAATGCATCTGTGTCTAGTATCATAACATAGTTAGGTAGGGGTTTGAATCCAGCAGGTGGCAAGTGTGTGTAAAGGGGGGTAAGTGTGTGTGTATGAAAGAAACATCCCTTTTGGCAACTGGGAAAACACACCACAGGATGCACATACCCCTTTCTAAACGATATCACAATTATGTATGGCTTTTGATTACAGACATGCCACGTGTGTTTTGCACACACAGAATGCCCATGTGTGTGGGTTGTCACTCACAATAATGCAAGACATTGATTAAACCAGTTATGGCAATGCACACATGATGTATGTGTGTACCAAATACACATATGTACCTGTGACCTTCAATAGTTACCATGTGTGATGCCTGCCACATGTGAATACATGGTATTTGCACAGAGTAACATTATGACCGTGGTCTTCTGTGCAGGTGCAGCATGTGGGATGTGTACATACAGTGTGAGATGTAGATGCTATCAGCCTAGTAGTGAGGGATGCACACCTGGTCTGGGGCATATAGTCTACATGTTGTTGATGTACAGGAGCTGCATGTTTTCACCTGTTGTGGGAGTGGTAAGACAGTATTCCATAGCAATGCAGTGACTGCATGCTAAGAACCATTCAGCTAGGGTTTTGTAGCTACACAAAGTCATTAGCATTCAGTAATTTGTCAGAATCCCTGGTGAGGGTCTGATGCCAACCAAGGTCAGGGTCTACCAGCCTGTGTCACTTGCTCAGTGATCCCTTCCATGTTCCCTATCATGTATCCCAGTGAGGGACATCCCACATCAGCTGTGGTGGCATGGACAATGACTGAGTCATATGTGTCCATGCATCTGACTGACTTGTATGTTTGTGTTATGTGGTGAACCATAGTGCCCCATGAGCATATCACTGTGACCTACACCTTTTCCAGCCTGGTGAGCATTGTCTCACTGTACTGGACAATAAAAGTACCTAACACAACTGCGGCAGTAGTGTTGTATAGCTGTACAGACTGTGCTTGTTTGACACACAGGATTTGTGTGCTATGTGTTATGCGTGCTGTGTGCAGGCCTAATGTATGCCTGTGTGCCAGCTGCAGAGATGTCTGCCAGTCATGCAGGATGCTATCCTTAGGCGTCACAACTGACCTGTTGTGTTTCCATGCTTGTATTGCTGTCTGTGTAGGTCCACATCAGATTGGTATTGCTGTCACTGTAGTATTTCATGCCACCAGACAGGTTATGCCAGTACTGGGTTCAGAGTGCTTAGTCCACAGTTTGGCCATGTGTTTCCATCTCATACATGTGATGTACATCCATGGGTAGGGGATAGGGTTGACTGTGTACACATGGCAGCTGTGACATTACTACATGACACACATATTCCACAACTGTACCATAGAGGTGACTGACAACTGACCTTTGCACATGCTCCCATAGTATTGAGATTACATTGGTGATTAACAGCACATAGGGACAATGGTGATAAAGATACATAGGTCCATAGGTTCGTACAGGGATGTCTGCCAGGGCATGTATCCACCTAGCCAGAATGTGTGTGCCTTTCAACATGCATTGTGAATCTGTCTTGCTATGCCCTTTTCCAAGGTTAGTATACTGTGCCTCTGTCTCACAGTGACACATAAGTGATACCCAGGGTAACCCTACAATGTCACATCCTGTCATTAATATCACTCTTGAAGATAGTCACTGAGTCAGTCTGCCTAACCTCTATTGGGATAATATTCGGAATGAAGGGAGCCTCTGAGTTGTGAATGTGCCCCTCCAGCATGTCCTGTGTATATCACTCCTGAGGTTCAAGTATTTCCAGTGTGTATCCTGGTGGGATCTGGATATTCTGAGGTGCAGCATGGCCATTAACTGAGGGTATGACCTGGCCTTCTATGTCAGGCACAGATTGCCTATGAAGAGGCAGTATGTCACTGAGTAGAGCTGCTGTTACTTTAACCAGTCAGTATGTGGCATCTGTTTGAGCCCTTTGATCCCCTTGTCGAGGTACATATGTGGTATCTCCAGTTGCTGCAGGTGTCTGGTAAGGTGCATGCTGAGAGGTTCATCATAGTCAATTATGGGCATGATGAGGGATGAGTAAAGGGGCACAATGTCCACCCCTGATCTACATGTGGATCCCATGATGATGTGGCCCATATAACATGCTTACCTAACCACTTTGTCCATGTTGTTGTCAAATGGTAGAATGCTATCAACCTGTGTACCCCAAGGTCCATAATTCCTTCGTCTGCACTTAATGGATTAACACATATGTGTGCGTTGTGGTCACTCTGTGTTTGACAAAGGGGATGACTATACACTTTCTGTCATTCACGTTGAGGCTATGGCTGTGGCACAAGTCGTGTGTTTCCAAGAGTCCCTTTTGGAGGGTGCGTGTGTTAGCTGGTGAGTTGATTATGGTGCCCGGTTTGCAGTCACCTGCGACTTGCTGTGCCACAGTACTTCCATGTTGGCCTGTACCTATGATAAATATATAATGAAGATGACAGCTCCCAGGGCTGTGCCTTGTGGGACACCACTTGTACCAGGTTGGAGGCTGACATGGCTCCAGCAATTCTACCATGTGTGTTCTGCCCTTGAGCCACTGTGCAATACCCATAGTGACATAGGGGTTAATATGTACACTGGTGAGCTTCACTAGAATGCACAACTGGGGTATTGTATCCAAGGCTTATGCAAGGTTCAGGTAGGCTGTGTACACCTCCTTCCCCTTGACAGTGGCCTTGGTGACTGTTTCAAAGAAATCAAACTGGTTGGAGAGGCAGGATTTGCCATTGACAAAGCCAAACTGTGTATGGTGACATGTCTGTAGGTCCACAATATCTAGATATGTGAGGTTCATGATGATCCTTGCCATAGCTTTGCAGACAAAGCTAGTCAGACATATGGGTCGAGTAGTGTCCAGGATCCGTGAAGGCACCACCTGAATGTTGAGGGACCACTGTTGCTGTATGCCACTCTCTGGCCACATACCGTGTATTAAGGCTGGGATTGAACAGTGGTGTTATGTCTGGGTGTAGCTCTTCTCATGGTTCATGTAGGACACAGCCTGGGACACTGTCTGGTCCCATTGATGCAGTGTTTATTGCTTTGGGAAGGGCATCTCTTACCTGAGCATCTGTGATGTCAGGGGGGGCATCACTGTGCCACGAGACATATGTGCCCTTTTGGTGTGGTGGGGGGAGAAGGCAGCATTGAACCTGCCCACTAGGATGATGGCAATGTCTGCATGTTTTGTATTTTGTGTGACATCTTGGATTACCTCTGAGCATATCTGGGTAGTACCACCCAGGTTACTAACATAACTACAGGCAGCCTTGTGATTATCCTCAGTGGCTTGTGGAACCCTCTAGATGGCCTTAGACAATCATATGGGTGCCTTTAGTTGTCTTCCAATACTCATCAGTGGTGCCTTCACATTTTGGGAGGTTGTTGTATCATGTAGTGGCGTCATCCTTCTATTGTATAGTGTGTTTATGGCTGGTGTCCAGCACCCAGGACATCTGCCTTTGGAGAATTGGGTCATGCTTTCATATATGGCTTCATGATCCATGCATTCCTGAATGTGTCCATAGAATGCCTTTATAGAGGTATCTGCAGTCTGGTCCATATTGTCAACAGGCCTTGGGCCTTTGAAGGTTTCCACATCATTTATGAGGGGTGTGAACTTGCTTGACATGAGCTGTTGACAGATGTGCCGCCCTCCAGACAGAGCATGGTGAGGGTCACAGTTAGCTACTTGTCGGGTGATAGCATGTGCCACATAACACAGGCACACAGGTCACTCCACAGCAAGTACAGCTATGAGGCAGACATTGTCCATGCTGGTGCAAACAACCTGAGGTGTACCTCCCTGGGCCACATGGCAAGAGACACAGAGGAGCTCTTACAGCACCCTCTCAAACTCAGGACTCCCACACAGCCTTCATGCTGACACAGGACAGTTTAAATTACTCTGCAAACACCATCATACTGGGTGACGTTAGCTACCCAAACATAGACTGTGAACATTACACAAGCCACAATACCCAAGCTCTAGGGTTCACATAGATCATACATTCTTTGGCTATGGAACAGGTAACCAACCTTCCCACAAGAGGGGAAGATATACTAGACCTGATCATCACAACCATGAGTACAAGCAGCTCACCACTCAGAGTATATCCCTCATTGTTGCAATCAAACCATATACTTATCACACTGGAGTACTGGATCCCCCACATATGCAAACCTCAAACACATCGATGTGTGTGTTGGAAATGTCCCTATTAGCAACTGTGACAGTACAGTACAGGATGCAGATTCCCCTTTTGAAACACTGATGATGTCAGGACTGTATAACTATATTACCTGTAGTAAAGTTCTCCAGTAATTCACATAGCGCGCTCTGCTAATGCGTCTTTCTCCAGTGTCATAACGTAGTTAGGTAGGGGTTTGAATCCTGCAAAAGGAATATATGTGTGTTAGTATGAGTGGGGTTTATGTGTGTGCACTATGCTGGGAGGGTTAACTGCCTTTTGACAACTGGGAGAACACACTACAGGGTGCACATCCCTCCTCCTACACACAGATGATGTCAGCACCCTCTAAGTACAGCATTAGTAGGGATTTCACCAACTACTGAAAATAGCACACTCTGCTAATGTGTCTGTTTCTACTGTCATAACACAGTTAGGTATGGGTTTGAATCTTGCAAATGGAAAGTATGTGTTTTACTGTTGGTGGGGTTAGTGTGTGTGCACAATGATGGGGTGGGATGTGGCTTTTGCCACATGGGGCTATGCACTGCAGGGTGGTCATTACCCTTCACAAGCAGTGATGTTGATAGCACCCTATACAAACAAAACTACAAAAGAGAAGGTGGTGGTACCAATAACACATGTAAGGTAACACTTCTTCAAGTAATGTCCACAAAACAGAGTAGGATAATCAAACAATTCTTTTATTCTATACAGACAACATGACAACAGACAACTGCCAGTACTCAGTATAGTGTTACATGCTACTGTAACACGCACATGTACCCAAATATACCTAGATAGTGCTCTGAAGCCTGAATGTGGCAAGTGTGTGGATGTGGGATGTGTCTGTGTGTGCATTTCCATATGGGAAACATGTTTGATGTGGCAATCAGGGTACTATAGTACCTGATGCACATTACATCTTTCAACCGATGAGGTTGTCTGCACCCTGTGAGTACAGGTAGAGAAGGGGACGCCAGTAGTAAACAACATAGTGCACTTCTCAAATGTGTACCTGTCATGTATCAACAGCTACTCATGTAGGGTGATAAATAATGGGAATGGCAGGTGAGCGTGTGCATGTGTGTGGGTAGCAGGGTGTGTATAAATGCATGTGTGACAGAACAGTTACATATAGCTGAATCTACGTAACAACACAAGATGCGCATTGCCATAGTCAATGTTAGCATGTGATGGTGTTTAGCTGGTACACTTTGGTAAGTAGTATGGGTGCATATAACAATTGAGGACAGTCATACAGTTACTGCAGCAGGACTGCTGGGATATACACACAATTATACTGGAACAGTGAACAGTTACCAACATGTTACTACTTATACACATCTATGTAGTCACCCTGTGCATCAGCAACGTGTTTACCTTTACCTGCACTGATGTTGTAGTATGCAGGAGGTGGCACAGTGTCATCATATGCACAGGGTGTGGGTTAGGTATGCCCAAGCCAGCCACTAGTAACACCAATTGACATGTGTGTGTATGTGTGTTTGTGAGGGGCAGCAGTACAGGGTGGACCGGTGTTGGTGCAGTGTGTGTGTGTATGTGTTTGCCCTAGGTGTTAGGTTTCTGCATGTGTGTAAGCACGCACACAGTCCCACATAATGGCTGCCATGTACAGGGTTTTGTGGACAGCCACAGACTGCACCTGTCAGGTCATCCAGATCAGTGTCTGTGGGCACGGACACGGTACCTGTGCCTGGCAGGGGTGCTATGGGCCGTATCTGGTACTAACCCAGACTGGGTACTGTCATCGGAAGCAGGGGTGTGTTGACTGGACACAGTTCCCTGTTGGGACTGTCCAGAGCCACGTGCACGTGGTCTCCTGGGGCGTCTTGATGACAGCACAGACCCAGCATTGCTGGGGCAGGTGCTGGCACTTGAGGTGCGCGAGTGGGCCTGTTGTCCGCGGTTGCTCTGGTGAATCACGTCATCCTCTGCAGCAGAATATGATGGGTTCCTTTTTGGAGCCATGTCAAGCTGGAAAGGTACACAAACAGGTTATCAGCATAATATCTCAACAATACATGGTACACATTCTATACAGGGAGTATTAACTTCTACTTATTACTGCTTGGTTAAAACTTGATTACAGTGTAGCTATCATTCTATGTCATTTGTACTAAGCACTTGGCCTTCAGACCAGTTGTTTTACATTAGGGAGGTTGGTGGCAAGCACTGTGGTGGCAGGACACATATCTTTCATCCATTGAAGTTGGGAACTGCTGATTGAGGGCCCAGTGTACAAGTGTATTAGTTCTGGTATGGGCAGTTGGCCTTCAGGCCAGTTATTTAACATTAACAAGGTTTGTGGTCTGCACTCGTGTGTGACAATAGGCTGTACTCTGCCATTCATAGCTGGGGACATCTGGTTTCAGGTTTATAGTGCCTGCATATCTGAGCTGTATCTTACTGACATTGCTACACCTTGTTTGCTGTAGCAACCACTACATCCAGGCCTCCTGGATCTACCTTTGTTTATATGCTTGTTATTTGTTAGCTTGTTATTTCACTGGTATGCTACTTCCACATAGTACACAGCTTGTCAACACGTCTGTGACTCACTACTGATATCTGCATTGCTTACTGTACGTATTTCCATGTTACACATGACAGCAAGTGACTGCTTCTCATTGTTGCATTTACTTAATTGTGACACATTGCACTTAGGTTACCTGGCACTTGCTCACTGGCGCTATTATATCAGTCAGCAGTTGTAGGTAATGTCAGTACACCCTCACTCCCCACTGGACCTTGTTTTTAATCAATTTTTACAGAATCCAGAATAGTATTCTAGCATGTTCAGAGGCCAGTTGTCAGTTCCCTCCCAGTCCAGCTGGTGAGTGTGGTACCCCAGAGACAATGTTGGAACAGATGCATGTACACAGACAACCCCTCCTCCTAACAACAAATTCAATCTCATGTGAGTGATGCAACCATATACCAAACTGGAGGCTAGGCTCTGTCTACTCAATACCGCCATAACCAGTCAGGTGGCCAAGGAGACCACACACTACACTTCCAGTCTCACATAGACCTACCACAACAGCGGACCTAACACATGATCACACATGAACATACTTGTAGGCTCGGACCACAGCTATGCCTATGCAGCAGAGACCTCCTAAGCAGACATCCATGCAACCACTACCACGGAAGCGAACATGTGCAACACATATCACACAAAGCCAATGTGCTGAACACTCACAGCCATTAACAGTAAACAACACACCTCATACACCTGTACTAGGTGCCTCTATCATCAGGCACACTAACATCACGTTCACCAGGCTTAACAAGGTGAGGGTCACGGTGTGCAGCCTGTCGGCCACTATGACCTGCCACATAACACAAACACTCAGGTAACCCCAAGGCAAGTACAGGTATGACTCAGTCAATGTCCATGCTGGTGTGAATGGCCTGACACATTCCTCCCTGGACTACATGACATGAGACAGTACAGAGCTCTCTGAGCACGTAGCCCAAGACAGTTTGACCCTGACCTTGAGTAGCATCCTACCCTCACCTAGAACCATGCCACAATATCAAGGCACAATGATCCCTTCCAACAATTGACTGACATACTGGTGTCATTCACAGGTGTGCCAATGCCTGCCATCTTGGGGTGGTATGCTTTGCTAGGGACAGCTTGCACCTGTCACCCTGTTCTATTGGAATTTGGCGGAGCCTCTTGCTACACCCATAGTGCCTGTATTAGGCAAGGCTCATAAGGCAAACCCACATCCATTTGTATCACAAAGGATGAGGAAGTAAGAGTGATGCTACTCAACACCAGAAGTCTAGACCTAAGGATGCACGCACTCAAAACCCTACTTGACATTCTGGACATCGATATCTGTGCATTAACATGTACCTGTTTCAGGTTTCACAGGAGCACACCAGTACTACCAGGTTATAGCTGTTACCATTGTTGTCAGCCCCAACACTTGAACAAAGGAGGGGGAGTATCAGTATTCAATGCAGATTCCCATGCCTCCACATTGGTGGCACAGTACAACATAGGTGTTAGACCATTGAGTACAGAAGACGTAGTCGGGGACCTGAGGAAGAAACATGGTAGCGGTCTGTCATTTGTCAACCACATGGCCAATGTGGATTGAGAGACATGTTATATAGCCCAGCTAATCATGAGGGATTCACATGTATGGCAGTGGAGGTCATTGTGCCTCTTTACTCATCCATCATCAAGCCTATAATTGCGTACAATGCACCTTTTGGGATGTACCTAACCAGACACCCACAGCAACTGGTACAGGACAACAGTACCTCATCAAGGGGATGCAATGGCTCACACAGATGTCATATGCTGCCCAGGTAAAGTAAATCCAGCTGGACTCAGTGGCTTATTGCCTGTTCAGAGGCAATCTGTGCGTGCCATATACAGCCACGTCCTACCCAGCAGTGATGAACATGCTGCACCTCAGGCAATCAGAGTCCCATACAGCCACATGCTCAGGAGAGCTGGACCTCAGCACTGACATACATGGACATGCTGGAGGGGCATATTCCTCACTGAGGCTCCCTTCACTCTGTAATGAGCTCACACTACAGGTTAGGCAGAGTCCCTCATTGACTCTCTTCCATAGGAATCTGGATGACTGGATGTAGATCATAGTTGTACCCCAGGTATCACTTCTATGTCACTGTTAGACGGAGGCACAGTATACTAACATCGGACAAGGGCATAGCAGCATAACTTGTAATTGGGTGGCGAAGACAAACACATTCTACTAGGCTTACCAATGCCCTAGGGCAAATAGTCTAGTATGAACCTATGAACATGTGTGTACTGCTATAGTACTTCTGCCATATGTTGCATGTGTGTGTGTTGTGGGGGATGCACAGGTAATGGCCGGATACTTCTGCACAGGCGACATGTCTGACACATTCTGGGTGTTCATCCCTACATACTGGATGTGTGTTGCCATCCAACCCAACCCTGTGATGTGCACACATTACTCAGCCTGGATTTACAAATCAACAACACCACAAGCACAGTACACTACCTTGCTATGTATGCATTTAATTACACAGTTATTCAGTAGTTATGACAGTGATGCTATCCATGCAGCCCATTGGGCCAGTGGAAGCCACAACACACACCACCAGCACCTTTGCATATGCTTACCACAGACATCCCACATACTGCATGTACTGTGCACACACATATCTAACCCAGAACAACTGCACACCACTTATTAATCCTGTCCAGTGGAGTACAGATACAGGCATATTGTATAACAATAGTAGGAGGCTACTGCAGCACAGGGCAGATTCACATGACAGCAAGGCATCTGTGGTCAGCAGTGTTAAGATGCTTCACATTCACCAAATGCACAGATATTGGCTACATTGTTGCAGACAGTTTAGGTGCAGGCCCCCCCCCATTCTCCTACACATGTGGTATTAGTTATCCCAGATGACTGTCACCTCCCTATCCTCTCACATGTCCAGGTGAGAGCCACCTTCATCATTGCGGAACACATAGCATCACTGTTACGAAATGGTATCTCTGGATGTGTGCTACATTCACCCCCGGAGGACATAGCACCACATGACAGACTGATAGTAATCCCTGGCCATACTACAGGATATGTACCTGAACAGTGCCATACATACACAGTGGTCCCACACCAATGAGGAGGAACCTCTACTGACCCTGGGAACTACTGCATCATATGCACAACTGGCCTTGTGTTCTAAGCTATGGAAGTGTTAAGTATGGGCAACATGTACAGCAATATTACATATGTTTATATTTCAGGACTATGTACACACAACCTATCTCATGGACATACCTATAGATAGTGAACTATGATACATTTGGAGGTGTCACAGTATACACAGGATTAACCTGCTACTTTGCATTACCTGTGTTTGTGGCAGCTGTTGCTGTGCCAGTGGTGCTTGTTGCTGCTTGCTCCTTGCTGCTTGCTGCTGCTTTTGCTGCTGGCTGTCGTTATATTTGTTTGTTTCTCTCTCTGTCTCTCTCACTCTTTCTCTGTAGGTTTTGTGCAATGAATGTATTGCATGAGTATAGTGTGGGTACTCAATGCTTTTGTAGGTATCTGCATAGGTCCATGTGATGGCCTCTGCACCAATTGTAAGACAGCATTTCCTAATTACATGCAGCCAGATGTGTACTGATTGCATGTCTCACTGTGATTTCAGGACACTGCTATAAAAGGGTATGTGAGATAGGCGTTGCCCTTTCAGATTGTAGGGCGTGGACCATGCTGGTATGCTGTTGACAGTGTTCTGTGAGTGTGAATGTTAGTACATCTCCCATGCTTCATGCTATGTTGTAGATTCAGGTTGCTGCATTTCTCTTGCCTGTTCCCTGTAGTGAGTGTGTATGCATACTGACACCTACAACTATATGTCATATGTATTGCTATATAAATATATATATATCTGTGTACATATACATACTTTCATATATGTACATTAGCTGACATTATTGGGTACAAGCTAACAATTAGCAGGGCTGTTTCTGTTAACACTACACTAGTATGGGAAAATCCAGTAATTGGGACTATAAAAGTCTGCCTGACATGCTTTAGTTAGTAGTCATACTATATTGCCTTTATCTTCATTCCTACTATTACATGTTCCACTTATTTAGCACTATATTCCTGTATGAGAGTCATGGCTTAGTGGTAGGTCATACAGACTAGTGTTACAATGGTCTTGGGGTAGGGCCTACTAGTATGCTTATATTCTGCTTGTGATTTGAGTATAGGGCCTATCAATCAAAGTGCTGGAGGCACCTTTAAGCAGTTAAAGGGGTTAGTAGGTCTCACAGGAACCAGGCTGTGTTGCAGATTCTGGTTGCTGCATTTATCTTCACTGTTTCCTGTAGTGAGTGTGTATGGATACTGACACCTACAACTATATTTCATATGTATTAATATATATTTATATATCTGTATGTGTAGATATACATACCTTCATATATGTACATTACCTTACTTTATTATGTACAAGCTAACAAGTAGCAGGGCTGTTTCTGTTAACACTGAACTAGTATGGGAATCCAGTAATTTGGCCATTGAAACTCTACCTGACATGCTTTGGATAGTACACCTCCTATATTGCCTTTATACTGATTCCTACTATTACATGTTATATTTAGTTTAGCACTGTGTTCTTGTAAGGCAGGCATGTCTTAGTGGTAGGTCATATAGACTAATGTTACCAAGGTCCTGGGTTGAGACTGACAGTGAGAATTTATTTTTATTTGCAAGCTTTCAAACTGAGTACAGGGCCTGTCACTCAAAGTGCTGAGGCCACCTTTAAGCAGTTAGAAGGGTAAGTAGGTCACACAGGGTCAGGCTGTATTGCAGATTCAGGTTGCTGCATTTTATGTTCACTGTTCCTGTAGTGAGTGTGTATGGATACTGACACCTACAACTATATTTCATATGTATTTATATATATTTATATATCTGTATGTGTAGATATCATTACCTTCATATATGTACATTACCTTACTTTATTATGTACAAGCTAACAAGTAGCAGGGCTGTTTCTGTTAACACTGACCTAGTATGGGAATCCAGTAATTTGGCCATTAAAACTCTGCCTGACATGCTTCAGATAGTACATCTCCTATATTGCTTTTATACTGATTTTTACTATTACATGTTATATTTATTTTAGCACTGTGTTCGTAAGGCAAGCATGGCTTAGTGGTAGGTCATACAGACTAATGTTACCAAGGTCCTGGGTCGAGACTGACAGTGAGAATTTATTTTCTTTGCAAACTTTCAAACTGAGTACAGGTCCTGTCAATCAAAGTGCCATAAAGGCACTTTTAAGCTTACTTTAAACCAGGTCTGCGCTCGTTTGCTGAGGATATGCATGCGCTGGCGGTGAGCTCCGCTTAACACAAGCGACACCCTCGCTAATTTCTTTGCAAGAAAAGAAAAGGGGTGACAGGAAAGTGGTGAAAAGGGTCACAAACTGCTTCATGCTGTGTTGTAGATTCAGGTTGCTGCATTTCTCTTGCCTGTTCCCTGTAGTGAGTGTGTATGCATACTGACACCTACAACTATATGTCATATGTATTGCTATATAAATATATATATATCTGTGTACATATACATACTTTCATATATGTACATTAGCTGACATTATTGGGTACAAGCTAACAATTAGCAGGGCTGTTTCTGTTAACACTACACTAGTATGGGAAAATCCAGTAATTGGGACTATAAAAGTCTGCCTGACATGCTTTAGTTAGTAGTCATACTATATTGCCTTTATCTTCATTCCTACTATTACATGTTCCACTTATTTAGCACTATATTCCTGTATGAGAGTCATGGCTTAGTGGTAGGTCATACAGACTAGTGTTACAATGGTCTTGGGGTAGGGCCTACTAGTATGCTTATATTCTGCTTGTGATTTGAGTATAGGGCCTATCAATCAAAGTGCTGGAGGCACCTTTAAGCAGTTAAAGGGGTTAGTAGGTCTCACAGGAACCAGGCTGTGTTGCAGATTCTGGTTGCTGCATTTATCTTCACTGTTTCCTGTAGTGAGTGTGTATGGATACTGACACCTACAACTATATTTCATATGTATTAATATATATTTATATATCTGTATGTGTAGATATACATACCTTCATATATGTACATTACCTTACTTTATTATGTACAAGCTAACAAGTAGCAGGGCTGTTTCTGTTAACACTGAACTAGTATGGGAATCCAGTAATTTGGCCATTGAAACTCTACCTGACATGCTTTGGATAGTACACCTCCTATATTGCCTTTATACTGATTCCTACTATTACATGTTATATTTAGTTTAGCACTGTGTTCTTGTAAGGCAGGCATGTCTTAGTGGTAGGTCATATAGACTAATGTTACCAAGGTCCTGGGTTCGAGACTGACAGTGAGAATTTATTTTTATTTGCAAGCTTTCAAACTGAGTACAGGGCCTGTCACTCAAAGTGCTGAGGCCACCTTTAAGCAGTTAGAAGGGTAAGTAGGTCACACAGGGGTCAGGCTGTGTTGCAGATTCAGGTTGCTGCATTTATGTTCACTGTTTCCTGTAGTGAGTGTGTATGGATACTGACACCTACAACTATATTTCATATGTATTTATATATATTTATATATCTGTATGTGTAGATATACATGCCTTCTTCATATATGTACATTACCTTACTTTATTATGTACAAGCTAACAAGTAGCAGGGCTGTTTCTGTTAACACTGACCTAGTATGGGAATCCAGTAATTTGGCCATTAAAACTCTGCCTGACATGCTTCAGATAGTACATCTCCTATATTGCTTTTATACTGATTTTTACTATTACATGTTATATTTATTTTAGCACTGTGTACTCGTAAGGCAAGCATGGCTTAGTGGTAGGTCATACAGACTAATGTTACCAAGGTCCTGGGTCCGAGACTGACAGTGAGAATTTATTTTTCTTTGCAAACTTTCAAACTGAGTACAGGTCCTGTCAATCAAAGTGCCATAAAGGCACTTTTAAGCACTTTAAACCAGGTCTGCGCTCGTTTGCGCGGAGGACATGCATGCGCACTGGCGGTGAGCTCCGCTAACACAAGCGCACACCCTCGCTAATTTCTTTGCAAGAAAAGAAAAAGGGGTGACAGGAAAGTGGTGAAAAAGGGGTCACAAACTGGGTAAGACAGTAGGGAAACAAGCGTGGGATTTGCAGGAGGGATGTAGGTAAGGCCCATAGATGCCCATGTCTTTGGCAGCAACAGCTGTGCATTTCCATGTATTTTGGTGAGACATTGGAAACCTTTCACCCCTGAGAGAGGTGTCAGGACAACATTAATATTTGTTGTAGAGCCAATTGTAATTAACTGTTTCAATGTCAAGCAGACATGTGTGCGACATGGACAGCTATGTATGGGGCGTAATTTTTTTGTGGGTACAGAGTGCCCTTTTTTCAGGTGAGAGTGGTATGTCAGGTGAAGGAAGTCGGTATAGCTGGGGAGGTAGGTTGGGTAGGTTAACAGACAAGACAGACAAGATGCATACAGGGGCGGTGTATGACACACATGGGGGGGTTACACAATTGACGGGGACAGAGGTTGGGATATCCAAGATGCATGAGCCCACAGATGGCAACAGTGGAACTGATATCTCCACCCATAGGCAGTTGCCACTGTTCCTTCACAGCCCAGGACAGGGCTGTGCTGGGGCTGTGGGCGGGCAACGGCCGGGGCCGTTAGCTGTGCCACACGAGCGTCAAACTGGCGTAGGGGCCCAAGAATGGAGTCTTGGATCTCCCTTCGCACCACAGACCGGACACCTTGGAGGGTGAGTGGACGAACCCCTCCGGCCACACTTGCAGAGGGAGGACCAGCCCCATCCCCTGCAGCGCTTCCACCCGAAGGTGGCACAGGGCCACTGGAGGGTCCGCCTGGGCACTAGTGCCAGGTGCAGTCGCCAGCTGAGGTGGGAGAGGTGGGTCCGCTGGGACCTGCCTTCCCAAGCGTTCTAGGTTTGTGAGTAGTTATGTTAGTTTGGGTTAGTGGCATTTTATTCCATTCAGATTAGTTGTAACAGCATGCATTGGTATTCCCATCAAACAAACACCCAGATATTAACACCATTGAACAAGGGGCATATCAATATCACATGCATTATTTGAACAGAAATACACAGTCAAACAACATGCAGGGTTGATTAATGGCAACAGGCCATCAAATGTGCAGGTATGAACAGGGCACATGCACGAACAGACATGCATATATTTTTGGAACGGACAAATGTCCATGATTAATGAAATGTTCACATACCATTATTTAGTGGGTATTGTTATATGGAATTATAGGGTTGGGTGGAGATAGAAAGTGATGACCCATTCATATGTTACACATTGATTTACATTTGTAATAGGTACACAGTTAAGTTGAAGCTGATGTTTCAAAATAATTTTTATTTGACTATCATGCTAGACCTGTTACAAATACATCACTATCCTACTTATTTTGAATTTGATCAGATACATCATCCTGCTACACTTTGATGACAGGACAGGGGACAACTATGGCTGTTTAGTCTGTCAGATAATCATTCATTCTATCTGCAAATTGTTTACTGTGATCACCATATACAGAATTTGGCCTAGACATTCCATATTCTGACACACTGAAATCAGTTTGGGATATTAAGTTGTACTTCCCACATGCATTTAGCTCTGTAGAAACACACTGGGGCTAATATATTCAGGGGTTATTACTACTTTATTTATTCATACATGACCCTTTCTGTCACTCTCACACATCCTGCAATTTCACAGTTCAGGTTGCTACATCTAGGCTTTGTTCACATTAGACTGGTGGTGATTCAAACACTTTCCAACAGCCTCACTTCTGTCATGATTCAGCATTTCAACAGGGGATATATCTCACATGTGACTACCTCAGATTCTGAAGCTGTACTCTTGAGACTACTGCAGGTTACACTATTTTAATTAATGGTGGGACATCTGTATTACAGCACTGTTGAATTCTATCAATTATATTTCCAGTTACACTTGCATACTGATGAACTTGTTGCAGCCATACCTGCAGACTTTCAAATCTTGCTTGCACATTATATTACTTTTAATCAATACACTGCAGTGTTCTGATACATGCTACAGTATAATATTTATTTACAAGTACTGGGTGGGGTTACTAACCTGCATGGTGGCGCAGCCGCACCAGCCTATGGCCATACATCTCGCGATTCGCAGAGCGGACACCTGCAGCTGTAATACGAAAGAAGTAATATTGGACTACACATCTCCATGGTATCGGCCAGTTGAAATCCTTACATACATAAGCAAAATGTAACTTACTCAGTAGTGGGGCGTTGGGCATATCCCGGGCCTCCTGGATCCATTCGGTCAACTGGTCTTCCTTGTGTCGCTTCAGGTCTGCATGGTGGTGACGGACCTGCTCACCAGTGCGTGGAATGCCAGTAGCACTGGTCAGATCATGAGCCAACTGGTCCCATGCCTCTGCCCTATACGCTCCCCATGAGACCTGGCCCTGCATGAGTTGGGCCTCGTGATGATGGACAAGGAGCCAGACCATGTATCTGGACTCCTCAAAACCCCAACGCTGTGCTCGAAAGCAACGTCCCTCACCTACTCCACTCATTCTGACTGCAGGTCTGTTCTACAATCGTTTCTGCTGTGTATTCCCGCCTATGGGGCTTATATATGCCGCTTTTCCCGCACATTTCTCTGATTGGCCGTTTTGGAATTGTATCTACTTCACTGAGAATGCTTTATCATGCTCCATTCTGGATTTTATCCCATATATATGCTATTTCTGCATTGCTAGGTATTGCTGTCATGGCTTAGTGGTTTAGTACCTTGACTCTAGTGCATGGTATCCTGGGTTCGAATCTGACAACTGATTTTTGATTTTCCTGACAGATATGAGTTGAGACCTGTCAATCAAACATGCCAAAAGCACTTTTAAGCACTTAAAAGCAGGTCTGCGCGTTTGCGGAGGTAACATGCACACTGGCAGTTAGCTTGTGGGAGCGTCGCAAAGCGGTGCGCTTAGGGTAACCCTTAATTGGCTAGTGACACACATGTTCAGCTTAGCACAGCTAGTTGCAAACAGTTTCAGCCTGTCAAACCGGTGCTTAGCAATGGGCACGCAGTTTGCAGCTTTTTAAACACTACTCAGCTACGGGCAGTCTGTCTCACAGCAGCTTAGCTATCAGTACATTTCTGACTATTTTTATTATTGTGTTACTTCAAAATATATGCTCCATTTCATTCCATTTTACAAAAGGGAATACATTTACATTTGTACAATACTGTCAGGGGGCTTTTTAGTGCTTATTTACAAAAAAAAAAAAAGGTTGTTGTGGGGGCTCGAACCCTGCCTGCCTACTCTTAGGCCGGCAACTCTACCGCTAAGCTATTACTTCTTGGCTTACTTTGCATATTTAGTTCTTATACCCTTTTCCACTGACTGCTAACTGTGATTGCGCTAGTAGCACACCTGCAACGCACACAGTAGCAAACATTTACGGGGTTTAAAAAAAAAAAAGGTTTTAATTTAATTTTATAACATCTCTTCACTTTATACACTGCTGGTCAGTTGGGACATGTGTTGTGTAGTGTGTTTATTCACATTTCCATGGCCTCTCTCGTGGCTGTTTACTTTCAGCCATTCTAGTCTTCCGGGGGCGTGTCCGCTTGCAGGGCTTAGCCTACAGACACGCCCCCTACTCTCTTACACGGACCATGTAAGAGTTACTAGTGTGATTCAGCATGCCTCATGCACCTCATGCATATGCATGACATGCTGACATCACACCGTTTAACTGCAGCCTCCGTGTAAGAGTTATAACTCTTACACGGAGGCTTCGTGAATCTGGCCCCGTGATTACAGTAATATATATATAAAATATATACATAAAAGCAGGAATTTAGTTGGTCGCCAGATGAATTCATGAATTCAATCAGACATATAAACATTGATATATTAATCAGTATTATTGCACCAGTATCAACAAGTGATGAAAAAAAATAGGGACAAAGTATCATCAGTCACTAGTAGCAAAAAGCAGATGAGTATAGTTATCATATAAGGAGAAGGAAGAGGTCAGGTTAGAGAGCGGGTACATAGCCAGCGTTTGTTTGAAGGTGGTGGTGCTGCCTGTGTTTCTTATAGAAGGTGGAAGTGATTTCCATAGTCTGGTGACAGTAAATGAATAGAGGAGTTGACCAGCAGGTAAGGTGGGCTTTTCTACTTTTAGAAGTAGATGATTTTCAGATCTTAGTTGCCTGCTGGGTTGGTATTTGGCAAGTAAATTTGAGAGAGCAGGACAGTCTGTGAGCCTGTAGATTATTTTGTGCACTGTAGTTAGTTGAGTGAATGAGAGGTGGTGGGGGAGTTCTAGCCACGCTAATTGTTTCAGTGAGTTACAGTGGTAGGATGAGAATTTGGCCTTGCTGGCAAATGTTGTTATTCTGTTGTAACACATATCAAGTTTGGATTTTGTAGAATTTTGGATATTAGTGAGGAGAGGGGCACCATAAAGTTGAGAGAGTAATAAAAAGGTAGTTGAAAGGCTTTGTCTGGTAGAGAGGCTAAGAAAGTGTTGGTGCCTGTAGAGCATACTGAGCTTTTGGTGTGTTTTTTTGATGTTATTGTTTATGTGTATGCCAACGATAAGGTTTTCATCTATAATAATGCCTAGTAATTTAATGTGTGGGACAACTTCTATAGTGGTATTGTCTTGGGCTTGTATAGTGAAAACTTTTTTATCTAGGGGAGTGGTTTTCTTAGGGGTAAAATTACTAGTTTAGTTTTTTTTTTTGTTTGTTTGTTTTTAGGGCAAATTGATTAAGCATCCCAGATTCAGTAGAGGTGAGGGCATTCTGGGTGATTTGCTAAAGTTCAGAGATTGAATTTGCAGTGCATATTATTGTAGAGTCATCAGCATACTGGATTACTGAGTAGTGTGTGATAGTAGAGTGAAAGTTGTTAATAAAGATGCTAAATAAGAGAGGACCAAGTATGGAGCCTTGGGGTACCCCTGTGGAAGTATTGAGGAAGGGAGAGTAAGAGTGTTGCAATTTGGTGGATTGCTGCCTATTGGAGAGATAGCTATTGACCCACTGTAGGGTAGGAGGAGAAATGTGGAGGGTGGATAGTTTAGAGAGGAGGATAGTGTGGGAAATGGTATCAAAAGCTTTGGAGAGGTCGAGGAAAAGTGAACCGATTATTTTACCAGAATCCTGTGCCCGGTTAACTGTATCAAGGAAGGACAGGAGGGCGGTAGTGGTGCTGTGTCCTGGTCTGAAACCATGCTGAGTGGGTGATAAATTTGATTTTCAAGCAGGTGGTTGAGGAGCTGGACATGGATGGATTTTTTTCAGTATTTTAGAGAGGGGGTGAGAGAATTGCTATGGGTTGAACGTTTGTGTTGTCTGTGTTGGTGCCACCTTTGTGTAAGGGGAGAATGAATGCTTTTTTCTAGATGTCTGAGACAAGGGATTCTTTAATCAATCTGTTAATGTGTGTGCTGATGGGTTAAGCTATAGAGTTTTCAACTAGCTGCAGGAAGTGTGGGGGTAGATTGTCAGGGGGCAGATTGCAGGGTTTTAGCTTAAGTTAAAGATTTGTATTGTCATGGCAGGTATGGGGGAGGATTTTAGGTTAGAGTTGAGGTAAGAATATTTTCTGGAATGATTTGGTCATCAGCTGTTTTGGTGGTGGTGGTGTTAACTGTAAGAAAGGTGGTGGTTAGGTAAGCTATGGTGTAAATGAAAAACTCCAAAAGGAATATGCCAGATGAGACAGAATTCCAGAGCCAAATCCAAGTGGATGTGTACATTCTTTTTGGATTTTATGTGATATGGCCATGTTTACATTAAAGGATTTGACTCTGCCATCCTGTCTCATCTGGTGTGTTCCTTTTGGAGTTTTTGGGTTCTACTTTGAACCCTCTTTTCTTCATTTTGCAGACGGTGTAAATGAAGTAGGAAGTGAAAAGGGTGGGAAGTTCGATAGGGGTTTTGTGTGGGTCGGGGAATGGGTTGCTTTGAGAGCCTGGGTGCAATAGTTGGTTGATGGAGGACCAGAATTTTTGGGGATTATTTTTATGTTGGCTTTGTAGGTGAAGGTAGTGGGCTTTTTTATCACTGGTTATTAGATGTTTGGGTCTATATCACATTGTCAAAATCTTAAAAGTTCGACCGTCATATGGTCGACACCATATGATCGAACTTTTAAAAGTTTGAACATTTCAACGGAGATCTCCGTACAGTGCAGAATAGGGAGATTTCCCTTTTCTTCATTGTAGTGTGATCTCAGAGTTGGTATATTTAAAGACTGGGGTGTGTGAAGGGCACAGCCCCCTTGTGGGGGGTTCAGGGTGGCTTCCCCCCCTGCTTAAACCATTCAGATAGGTTTTTTCCTTTGGTTTATTTTTTTTATTACATTTTTTAACTTTTGAACGTTCAGTCATATGGTGTCGACCATATGACGTACGAACTTTTAAAAGTTTGATTATGTAATATAGACGCAGATGTTTTGCCTGGTTTCGGAGTTGCTTGTAATGTAGTAGAGTTGAGGGGATCTTTGTTTTTCTGCCATGATTTCCAGATTTTTATCCCTTGTGGACATTACTTCTTTGGTTGATTTTTCAGAGCCAGCTTGGATGGTTATGTTTTATTTGTTTTTGGCAGATGGGTACGTGCCTATTTAGGATGTCTAGGAATGTTGAGTTAAAGAATTTAACAGCCTCATTAAGTGGTAGGAATTTGAGAGGTTTCCAATTTACTTTAGCTTAGGTTTCATTAAATATGGATGGATGGAAATTAGTAAAATTTCTGGTTGATTTGTATTGATGTTGGCCTAAGGTTGAGGTAGTTTTGTGTAGGATATATGCTGGATGGTGGTCACTAATGGTATTAGGTAGTATGCCTGCATTGATGACATTGTTAGGGTGGGACACTAATATCCAGTCTATTGTGGGGCCCCAATTATTATTTTGTGGGGTCTGGTTATGTCTTCAATTAGTTGGGAAAAGTTGTAAAGGTTTATGTTTTTTTAGAGGGGTGTTGTGGGCAATGTCTAGCCAATCGATGTTTGCATTACCTAGAATGATGGTTTCATTATCTATATTTTGGGAAGTCCATGCAAGTATGTTTTCTAATATTGAGATGTTATTTCCTGGAGGAATATACAGATCAATTATGCAAATGTTTTTATGGTTGTTAAGTTTTAATATAGAGATTAGTGCTTCAGCTTTTTTTTTTTAATGTTTCAGAGTGTTTCATCTGCCTGCTGCCATTACCGGTAAACCATCAAAAAGAGGATGGATTTTTTAACAATGGCAAGAAACATGGGGGATAGTTCTGCATCTTCCCACAGGAAAAATATGCACTTTGAATGTGCCTCTCAATCTAGTGCAGGTATTACTGCAAGAATCCCCAAGGGTGTCATAAATAGAGAAATTTCCTTTTTATGGAATTTCTGGGTTCTTCACTGCATGTTTGCAGAGAGGAAGGAAGTATTTTCTTACATATGCCTGGAGAAACTACAAAGTAGTGTACATCACTCAGTTGTCAGATTGTGTTAAATGGCAACTTCAGTTCAACAGAAACGCAAACATGATTGTTTTCAGCCTGTGGGAAATTAGCAAAAGATTCAGCATTATTACTTTTCTCAACATAATAGTAAGCTTTGATTGGGGATAAGAATTTGCAGAGTATGAATGCAATCCCTACAATGACTGATAATGAAATGGGACCTAGTGGCAAGAGTGTGTAGGTAATACAATAATCTGCAAAGCTAAAATGGAACCCGATTCTAACAATCCAAAACATTCCCAAAACTCAAAGTGTCAACAAAAGTGTGGCATCAGGCCTTCAGGTACCATAGAACCCAAAGAAAATATCAGGTAAGACTGTAAATCATTTGTACTTTTCAAACTTCCCTCAATATATATTATCACCAACTACTTTTTCTTTTTCTGTAGTCGTTCAGACAAAACCCGAAAATAATCAATCACTCCAGTGGTAAGACATTCTCTTTGTCAATACAGACAAATTAAATCAAGCATTTACACCTTTAAAGAATGTATCTATAGATATTATTAAACTTAATAATGTCATACAACTGTTCTAGGTAATTATGTATAATGAAAGAAATGGTTAACTTTTCTCAGGATTTTGCTCAAATTTAAAGCATTTTTTGGCATACAAAATAAAGTTCAGAACTTAGAATAAAATGTGCAACCCTTACAGACAAAGTTAGCTGACCTCGAAGATCTAGACATTATGGCTTAAGATTTATTTAATTACTGGAGCACTGGCATACACAGGTCTATATTATCTAATCGAAGAGGCATTACAGCGAATGCCTCTCCATCAATCCCTAAAGAGCGAATCGCCAATTACGCGAATGGCCAAATCAGCAATTTTTTTTCCTAGGGAAAAAGAATTGCTTATCGGGTCAGAAATGACACATCACTAAGAACAGCTCAAAGTGGGGGGGCTTCACCACCCACATGCCACACCCCGCTAACTAAATATACCAACTCCGAGATTGCACTACAGTAGGGAAAGGGGCAAAGTCACACTGATGGCCAAGTGATTTTTTTCCCCTAGGAAAGAAATCGCTGATTTGGTCGTTCGTGTAACTGCCACTTCGCTCTTTAAGGGTCGATGAAGAGGCTTTCGCTGTAATGCCCCTTCAATTAGATAATATAGACCCACATACACAACCTCATTTCATTACATGCATCTTATTATTGTAATATTATCATTGTAACATTATTGAATAAAAGTATTCAGACATGGAATTTTCACTTAATACTGATGCTGTCCACTCTAAGTCTAGAATCAAAAAGAACATTATGATGAAAGTCTTTACTTAAATGCAAGAAAATCAAGTGCTTCAGAAGGCCATTAAATGAGGAAAGCTACAGTAAATCAAGCCACAGTCTCCATATATTAGGATTTGTTATCAGGGAATGTTGAGAAAAGCATTCATTTGCAACTGTTAGAAAACTTATGCTTACACAGGGAGTACTATACAGATTACCATTTCCTGTCAATTTACAAATTCAATTTAAATACGTAACTTTTCATTTCAGTTCTCAAAGAAGGTAGAAACAGAATTTAAAGCTTAGTATTCACTGCCTTCCAGGGACGGAAGATGTGGAGTCATTTTTGATATGGCTAAGAATTATGTTTAATTGTGCTATTTATTGAGTGTGTGTGTGTGTGTGTGTGTGTGTGTGTGTGTGTGTGTGTGTGTGTGTGTGTGTGTGTGTGTGTGTGTGTGTGTGTGTGTGTGTGTGTGTGTGTGTGTGTGTTCACGCGTGGTTTACTATCACATTATCAATCGCACTATGTGCGATCAACCAATGTGCGAAACTCAGGTAGCAGAACCAGAAGTGCGATTATGGCATTGTCGAACAGAACAATAGCGAACACTCGCTATAGCAAGGTTTGACAATATAGTGCAGATCGCACTATAGTAGGGATCAGGAAATGTACCCTTTCCTCAGTGTAGTGCGATCTCGGAGTTTGTATATATAAGTAGGGGTGTGGGGGGCATGGGGGGTGCAGGGGGGGCTTGACCCCTACAAAAACTGTTGTAGAATGTTGAGCAGATTTGAACATTTCACTGTAGTAGACATGTTCGACATTCGACTTCACTGAAATGCTCAGTTCGGCATTTACAGTGTTCGGTGTTCTGATTTCCAAACATTTTGGTCAGTCATCTGTACACTCGAACATTGTACTCTCGAACACGTGATAGTAAACCTGCACGGGCATCAAAGTCAAAGTGAACTTTATTGTCATTTAAACTCCACAAGGGTAACCTAAATGAAATTGCGTGCATTAGGCTCATTACTGAGATGACAATTACGCACATACAAATTACATATAGTACATGCAACATACATAACATTAACTTTGTCAGACTTTTATTTTACTACGTTACTATAAATTATGTCTACAGTTTTTAGCTGCTGAGTGATTGATTATTGCACATTTATTGCAAATTTATTTTCTGATATGTTAGAATAGCTATCAGGGAAATATTGCACTTGATTGACATTGTAAACAAATAACTATGACCGAGCATCTCATAATTTCTATTGCACCATAATGTTTTGACCAAAGCAAGACCTTGTCAATGCCTAACATTCCTGAGATTGCTTCCAGAGCTCAAGAACCTAATCACTTGTGGGAAGAAATTATTTCTGAACCTGGTTCTTTTATAGCACACGCTGCGGTATCATCTGCCAGATGACAAGCTTGTAAACGGTCATAGGCAGGGTGAGTAGGTTCAATGGCTAATTGCATAGCCCTGTTGTAGCAACGTGTCTTATATACACCATTTATCACTGGAAAGTTGCAACCTGTTATTCTCTCAGCGACCTTCACCACCCTCTGTAGGACTTTTTGATCTTCAACTGAATAGCCCCCATACTACCATGAAATTCAAGCCTGGCTAACTCTCTCTAGAATGTGTAAAAATCTGTTAACCAGTTTACTGTGTAATTTAATTTAATCCTGAGTTGTGCTCAGGATTAACTGTAACCTGTGGAACTTGTTTAACTTGCTTACTTATGTAATCTCTGTAAATAGTCTGTTTGTAATATGTAATGCTGGTATTATGTAATGCTGTATCTGCTTACCCTTGGAGCTTTTCTGCCCGGGCCTCTGCTGAAAATGGACATGCATCCAGTCGGACTATCCCGGTCAACAAATGTAAAATAAAATAAATAAATAAAAATAAAAAATAAAATAAAAATTACTCATTAGGATGCTTTCTATGGAGCCCATGTAGAAGGTGATGAAGATGAAGGGTGGTAAATTAGTTTTCCTTAACACCGACAGAAAATGCAGATGTTGGTGGACTTTATTGACAATGTGACTGGTGCTTAGTGACCAGGATAAGTCCTCTGCAATTTGGATTCCCAGGAATTTTGTGCTACCTACTACTTCCACCCTCTCTCCATTAATCATGAGTGGCAAGTGAGCTGGATGGATTCTCCTGAAGTCTATTATGATCCTTGGTTTTGGTGGCATTGAGATCAAGGTTTGACCTAGCACACCAGTAAATTAATAGATTCACTTCTTCCCTGTATGCTCCATCAGTCAATTATTCACATGACAACACTCAGTTACTTAATGGACAAGCGACTTCATCATTAAGTATATATCAATTTTACAAGCACTAATTGTTCTACATCAGATTTGTTAAATGCAGCTATTCTGTACAGCTGATGACAGTAACATCAGCTTCTCCTAGTAATTCAGATTGCATTCACACAGGATGAGAATGACATGCAAAAGTACTGGATTTCCCATATGCTGTATTATAATCTAATTCATTAAATATATTCTTATTTGAAAAAGTAGCTTCAAGGGAACACTTCTCTCAAACATCTTCGACTCAAAAAAGGACCTACTAACTGAAATCTATTTGAAGGTGCAAACAGCAGACCTTTTTCAAAACATTCTAATTTATGCTAGATTAACAATAACAATGTTTAAAATTAGGATGGTTGCATTTGAATCATATTAAGAATGTTGCTGTTAATTATGCTTCAAATAAAAACTTGTCAAATGGTTTGGTGTGTAAATGTTTCATATCTGAAGTTTTGGAAGCTGATGTAAAATTGCTTTTATATGTTTCAAATACAGGGGTCAATACCTGGCTTATTTTATCACACAATTTACAGTAATGCAGTAAGTAACAGCTCTGGAATTATAAAGATTTAGTATCACTGTATCCGTATAAAGAGAGCCAGAGGGGTGCATTCTTTTGTTAGACTATTTTTCTTATTAATTTTTATGGCTATTACATTAAACTAAATTGTACCAAGGGATAATATAGATTTAGTTTCATTGCAGATAGCTTTAAATGAACGTGGAGTTAACTGGGTCTTATTTTTGACTTAACAATGTGTAGGGGAGTTATGTAGGTGCATGTGTGTGTGTGTGTGTGTGTGTGTGTGTGTGTGTGTGTGTGTGTGTGTGTGTGTGTGTGTGTGTGTGTGTGTGTGTAATGTTAATATACTTTTCTGTGGGAAAATATATGATAGAATTTTTGGGAGCCATCAAGACTTCTCCCCCCCCCAAAAAAAAAATATTTATAATATAACAAGACAAATGTAATTATTTACAATATTTATAAAATCACTGAAACTTACACTTGACAATTTTATCATAAATTTTTCTTAACTTGTTTCTGTTGATTATTAGTTATTTATCCAACAACAACTTCAGTTTATCACAATACTTAAAATGTGGCCATGTTTTTGTAGTTTTGCTTCCTCGGTTGTATTCTTGCTCCGCTACAAGTAGTTTTAGGGGAGGTTGGTTTGGGGGTATTTTGACAGGTGTGTATTTTTAATAGGTATAGGGCATACTTTCTAGTTAATCTTCTCCAAAAATCAGAGTAGTGTGCTAAGCCTGTGTTTATTTTTTTTTTTTTTGGGGGTGGCTTTAATGGCTACTTCTGTCTGTTAATAGGGTACTTTTGTGGTGTAAATAGGTATTTAGTAGAGTTGATTTATTTATCCCATCGTGGACCACACAAAAGGATTTCTATCTGCTCTTGTATGATTAATAATCCATCAATATGAGTAATAATTTACTTATGCCATGGAACTTAAAAGGTATTCAGGTTTTAGCTGAAAGAAAATTATTTTTTTTCACCTATTTAAAAGGGCTCAGAAATAAGTCTTTTTTAGGAGACTCACATCAATGAATTTCACTGATCAGTTATTAAGAAAAGAACCTTAAATGTAAATTATATCTGGAAATTCCAACAGCTCTACCAACATGGTGTTTTTAATTAAAACTGACACTAAAGTCAACTGTGGAACATTAGAATAAGGTCTGGATGGTAAATGCTGGTTTATTGAACTATACCGTAAACATGTCCAAAACCCAGCATTGCTCCTAAATGAGTAAGTTACATTTTTAGATAGGTTTCAATTAATTGTCAGGGAAACAAATATTTTAAATCATTTTCCCAACCATGTATTTGTAACTGTTGAGAATTTAAATACAATTAAAAATATTTCCATAGATGAGAGATGTGTTTTAAATATCAACCAGTATGCTACAAATGCAGCTACTCTTGATAACAACTTGCTTTATCCATTTAGGTTTAAATTTTCATTAAGGAAGGACTATATCATTTTTCCCTGTAGTTCACAAGCTAAGGGATCAGACTGACTTTTTTCCTAATATCGTATGGTCTAGCCCAAACATTTCTGGGGTTTCTACTGATACAAGACACTTTTCAGATCATTGGGATGTTCATTTATGTTTGTCATCAGCTAGTGCTGTAGCCAGGTTGAGGCTTCAAAGCTGAATCCTAATCTTCTCTATAGTCAAGGCATTCTGATCCATATTGTTCCACAATTACATATAATTATGCCTGAGGCAGATTATATATCAAAAAGTTTTGACATTAAAAGAGATGAGCACACTTCCAACAGCAGAAGTTTCATACACGAGATGTAGCATGTGTGTAGCATGCATGTATAAAGCCCATGGCCAAGTAATTGCAGAAGTCATGGCCACAGCAAAGGAGTAATTGTTAGGTAGCACCCACCTCTGCCAAAATGATGGCCTGCTTCCTCATCCAACTCTCACCTTTGCAGACTAAATAAATAGGCTGTAGAGTTCCTGCCATAAGTTCATATTTTTACTATGCTTGTAGTACAGGAGACTATTAAGCAACCTAACCCAACCCCCCCCCCGGTTGTCCCTAAGCATTGTCTCATTAAGTGATTTGTTCAGGGTTACACAGCTGGCACATGAAGGCTGAGGGAATCGAACTCTGTACCACAGAAATTGAAATACCTCAACTTCTGAACAAACTGCCAGACACCTGATCTTAAAGTCATGATTTGGGAACAAATGTGATGTCTCTTGCCTTGCAGGAATTAAAAGGCATGATGATAGTCTGGTGTTGGGAAACAGTTAAAAAAAGAGCCAAACTTGTTTCTTGCTGATTAAATGACTTCAAATAACTACTTATGATGAATGGCTTTATACTACTGATTCCTGGCAGGTTAAGATAATTGCAGTATCTAACCCTGCAAAATTTATAAACAAATTGGCAACATATAATAAAACAGAAGATATCATTAACAATTTTTCTCAGTGTTCACACTGCTGCGTGATAAGGAATTACCGATTAAATAACCAAGAGAAAAGTGATGATTATTTAGCCAAGGTGAGACTTCTTAACACAACAGAAACGCTGCATGAAAAACTGATCATTAAGATCACTAATGAAGAAATTATAAATGTTGTTAATAAGCAAAAGATACATTTTTTAAACTGAGTCCTTTATCTGTTGTTTTCTATAAACCAATTTCACCATAGATTGAGTGGATTACTTAAAAATAGTTATGATTATTTACTTATGAATGGTCTTCATGATGAATATTGAAATCAGCATCATAATCCACTCCTATATATGCCTCAAATGGACACTTCACATGTAAAACAACTATATGCCAATGGCCTGAATGTATATAAGGATGACTGACTTAATGGCATTTATTTAAAGATAGACATTGTGAATATTATCTTTTTACTTTTTCAGGGAATTAACTGCTCTTAAAATATGGCAAGTTTGGAGTCTAGAGCTGTATATGCATTATTTAATACACAATTATATAAATAATTTTGGATTACTAGTTATTATCCTGGTAATATTGTGTGGGGCCTTCTGTTGGTGTACGTATGATATATCATCAACATCTAAAGCAAATTAATTCAGCAGCAATTTGTTCCTTGAACACAGTAGTTTCTTTTCTATTTTACTGTCCATAACTTAATTGGCCATCATGATATTGCAATAGGTTGCTAAGCATTTGTGATATTAATGAACAGTTGATACATCTGCGAACTGTTTGTCAAAATCCCAATATTTCTGGATGGAGAGATTATCCCAGTGTCGCAGTTCTCTTTATTTGTGGGTCTAACTGTGAAGGTTTTATTATTTCTATCTGTTCTTTTACCTCATCTGGTGTTTTTAAGGAGAGGTGTTTATTTTAGTCATGTGCCTAAGGTAAAAGTAATTAAGATGGTATTTTCTAAATTGTGCAAATGCATTTCTGTATAGAATAGATAAGTTATCCATTTGCACTAGTCATTTAAAGCCCTTTGGTCAGAAGCATCCTATGCATGTTTTCATTTAGTCGTCTGTTCATTTATGTATCTATTCATTAAATATTCAGATGCTTATGAGCTGAGCTAAGCATCATACAACACAAGCAATAAACAGAAGCAGCATAATAAAATTAGTGCATTCGCAAAAAAAAAAAAAAAAAAAAAAAAACTTTCTAAAATTTTCATAAGTTCAGCTATTTGAAAGAACTGAAGACACATCTGTCAGGATGTCAGGATCCAACTATATACCCTTTTAAAACAATGGAGCTCAAGTGACCTTTGAGAACTCTTGGATTGACTCACCTGGATTAGAAAAGGTAGCTGGTTCAAAAGGACTGGGGCAAGACAAAAAAAACTTGGCCCTGTGTTTTTAGACTTGTTAAGATAAACAATGCACTGTGCTTGCATGTCCTAATGGAGATTTAAGATGACTGAATAATAGAATTCAGTCACATGACCTGCTTGATCTTTATTGTGCTTTTACCTTCAAGGAAATGATGATACTTTTCTCAGCATTTCACAAAGAGTGACTATGAACTGATTTTTTTTCTTAATAGTAATAGTATTCATGAGGGGCAGCCACGGTGGTGCAGCAGTTAGCGTTGCCGCCTCACAGCAAGAGGTTCTCTGGTTCGATTTTCGGCTGAAGTGCCTTCTGTGCGGAGTCTGCATGTCCTCCCTGTGGTTGCGTGGGTTTCCTCCGGGTGCTCCGGTTTCCTCCCACATCCCAAAGACATGCAGTTGGTGGATTGGACACTCTAAATTGGCCCTAGGTGTGAGTGTGTGCATGTGTGTGCCTTCTGTGGAACGTTGGGCGCCGGGCTGACAACTGAACACCATAAAACTCCACTGCCAATCATGAGCAGACAGATGATCCGCTGTGGCGACCCCTGACCGGGAAAAGCCGAAAGAAGAAGAAGAATAGTATTCATGAGATTTCAGCTTTTGTATATTACAGTACCAAGATCTTTCTTGGTCTGTTCCATGATTTATATAAAAATCATTGTTTTGAGCAATTCACCCTCATGGTCAAACTAGATGTTAAAATTAAATCTGTTACATAATATAACAGACACCCAAGCAAGTAGATTCACTAATGCAGTCTCTATTTTCAGTGCAGCCGGACTTAACACTTCAATATGATATTATTTGAGTGACTTTTAAATTTAGCTGAAGAGAGTTATACAGAAAACGTACAGCTTGAGTCAGGGATTTAAGACTATGTGCTTCTAGGCTTTGACACTGTGGCAGTCCTGAATTCCCACAGAATCCATTTGTCTGCCATATGACTTTGAGTAAGTCACTTAACTAGACATTGCTCCCATGTCACATTGAAAAGGGACTGTGTTCCCAATGAGCCAAATCCAATCCGTTTTTTTGTTCTACGTCTAAAGTAGAAGATGACATCTGGTATAAGCAGCACCGGCAGTTTCAAGGTAAGGCCTTACACAATGTGCTCATCAAGATTTATGATATGAGCCTTTCTCTTAATGCTCCATACATATTTGAATGTATTCTACTGCAGAACTACACGTGTTCTTGAAACTATTACTGTTTAAATATACTACTCTAGATTATTCAGTAGTGTCCTGTATAGTCAGTAATTGAGTGGCTTAATATTTCAGACTGGACATGCTAACAAATGCCTTAAGAGTGGGCATGCAATGGGACTTACTGTGATGTGTCACCCTTTCCTTCTAGTAAAATCACACTTCACAAGGCCTTTGTCCTCCAAGGAAATGCTTCAGTAGGACTGGTAGGATCTGCAGTCTCCACAAAGGATTCTGGGAACGAGTGTACACAGCAAGCATGTTCACCTAAGCCTTATCAGAGGAGGGGAGACATTCCCTCCTCATTCCACTCCCGCCACTCACCAACTTGTTCAATGCCAGAGCCACTAAAGGAACTCAGAATGCCTGGGTCAAACATCAGAACATTTCCATGTATGCTAAACACATGCTAAATATATCCCTAAACGTCAACAAGTACTTTTTCATTCCTTATACCTTCTTATGCTCCCTTCTTCACTTGCTTTCTTACTTCTATCAAATTCTCTTCCCCGACTTTTTCTCTAAATATACCATAAGCATGTTTTTCTTTCACTTCATATTGCAATTCCTGTTAAACTAGCTTACCTTTAATTTCTCTAAAAACTGTCTAAAGTTTCTATAAATATTAAATGATTGTCACATAACTTGTATCAATTCTTAACCAATGATTTTACATTATCATTAATTTGTTATAATTATTTAAACTCAAATGATTTGTTTTATCTTTGAAGACTGTAAAATGATTGTTCTTAAAATGTCTTGTAATCATTTGGAGTTTTTCTCCCAGGGCCTCTGCTGAAAATGGATTTCTACCCAGTCCTAGTAATCAAATGTGAATAAATAAATAAATAAAGGGTTAAGTCAGACTGAAAACTTCACCAAGGTAAACAATACCCTGCTAGGGGAAGGTATAAATGCATCCAAGGCCCCATCCCCAGCTGGATGTGTTAACTATACCAAAGCTTACACTAAAGCCCTGTACAATCACTTGTATAAGTGTATAGACCTGGCTGTTCCAGACAGAATAAAGGCCAGAGTCCCAAGTAAAAAGAATCCACCCTGGTGGACATCCAGCATCAACAAATGCAAAAAGTTGCTATCTAGGAAAACAAAGGCAAGGCCCCAACAATGGAAAAGCACCTCCTCAGCCTCAACAGGCAAATAGGACAACATGTCAAATCCTACTAGGGCAACTTAGAGAAAACTTAGCAGCCAAGGATAACTATAAGGCCTTTTACAGCTAAATATGCAGCCTAAAAGGCAGAACCTAAGCATGTGCCAAACTAGTGACTAATGGTATCACACACATTGATGCCACGGAGATTAGCAAACCTGCTGGCAGACAGATATGGTGAAAACTTCACTCCTTTATCCCCTCCAAACTTATTACAAACCTTGCCCTCAACTTTCCCCCCACCCTACATATCTGAAGAGCAGGTCATTAAAGCCTTGTCTAAGGCAAAAAACACAGCCTCTATGGAAACAGACAGCATCCCAGGCTGTCTTCTAAACAAACTAAAACATGAACTAGCATCACCATTAAGTACCTTATTCTATCACAACATAACCACAGGCTATGTTTTTGTGGAATGGAGAACAGCAACAGTTATTCTCTCCACAATGGTGGCTTAGAACAGACCCGGGGGATAAGTCTGACCAGCCTCATCTCTAAGGCCATGGAACATATCATCATGGACTTCATAAATAAAGACATAGGTGACCTCCAAACCCTGGAACTGACCCAATTTAGCTTCATCATGGGCAGATCTTGCCTGCTAAACCTGGTAGATATCTTCAAAAATGTGACCAGGGCCATTGACAAGGGCAAATCTGTGCACACAGCATACCTTGACTTGGCTAAGGCCTTCGACACAATCCCACACTTAGGCATTACCAATAAACTTAGTAGATTGAATGTAAAGCCCTTTGCTCTAAGATGAGTTGCCAACTGGCTCACAAACCTTTTACATAGTATTAAAGGTGGCTTAGAACAGACCCGGGGCTTAGAACCAGCAGACATGTCACCAGCAGGGTGCCACAAGGGTCATTGCTGGTCCCCCTACTGTTTGGTATATACTTCTCAGAAGTTCAGGCCAAAACTAAAGGGCTGTGGCTGACCAAGTTTGTGGATGACTGCAAATTGGGTACAATTATCAAATCCCCAAATGATGTCAATATACTTCAGGAGGGTCTTACACAGACCAATGACTGGTGTCTTAGTCATGGTCTCAAACTAAATGCAAAGAAATGCATCATTATTTCCTTTGGTAAAAACAATATCCCTTCACACTATCAAATTAACAATATATTATGTACCTACAAAGTGGTAAGGGATCTGGGATCACAAGTAGACTGCAACCTTAATTTTCACCACCATGTGTCTACTGTAGTAAGGAAGACCTTCTACATAGCAGACTTGATTAGCAAAGGCAATTCCTCTAGAATAAAGGAGGTTATAACCCCTATCACTACTCATTACTAACCAGGCACATAATTGAGTATAATGCTCCTTTTGGTATGTATTGCACAAAGCACCTGTAGCAATTGGAGAGACCTCAAAGGTTTCTAACAAAGAAGACCAAGGGACTCCAGCATGTGCCTTACATTGACTGACTAAAGTCCCTGTCACTATACTCAGTGTTGTATAGACTTGTTAGGGGAGACTTATGCCTGACTTACAAAGCAATCACCGACCCAATCCTAATGAATTTTCTGCACATTCGTAAATCAAACGGGACTAGAGCTACCCATTACTGGGACCTAAATATGGCCTGCGTCTTGAAAAGGAAGTGCTGGAGGGACAGATTTATCTCCCAGTGACTGCCCACATCTTTGGAATAGGCTGCCAATTCATGTGAAGCAGAGCACCTTTATGACACTGTTCAGAAGGAACCTGGATGAGTGTCTGGGGTACCATAAATTCATACCAGGAATAGTGCCCATAACCCTACTGGACGTGGGCAGTCATTACCAAATACAGTCCTGGGTATTGACTAGACTATCTATGGTATTACATTGGAATGAAAGACTAGAGTATCTATGGTATTACATTGGGATGATACAGCTAGGCTTGAAATGACTCCGGGTCAATAGCCTAGTAACTTCCTATAAATAAATATATATATATATATATATATATATATATATATATATATATATAAATATTTAGCTAGCTCAGTTTTAAACAAAATTATCATTTTAATAATATTAGTAAGTTTTATTAGTTATTGACAATATCCATTTGTACTAGGAGAAAGAACATACCTTTGGTACGTTAATTTATGTATTATATGATTGACTAGCACTGACCAGTAATCTAATATAGACTGAATTATATTGTTCCATTATTGGATGCATTTTTTTCACTAGTATAAATTAAGAGTTTAGGACTTTGAAACCAACTGCCATTAATTATCTGTTACCTGTGGTAATGTGTCAACCATTGCATGTAAAAAAAAAAAAAAAAAAAAAACATTCCTGGTAGGCAATTCAAGTGTTTACAGCTATTTACTTTTGAGGATGATTGTGACTAGAAGGAAATATTAGCTAATATGTTTGTAAAATGGGCTGTAAAGAACATTTGATTATATAAAAAAGAGCTTTGCTTGAGGAAATCGAATCAGGATGTTCTTCTTCATAAGAAGACGGGCATAAATCAGTTATGTTTTTGCTACCAAGTATGCAGAAAATTGACAATGAATTAGAGTATTTTAAGAATAAGTTGGGTATTTTAAAATCAAACCATACCACATATAATCTTTACAAAGAATTTCTTGATTTTTGTCTCCTACAGAAGGCCAACACTGGCTGAACAGTTGGTCAACAGTCATGCCATGCCAAGTCATATTGGAAGGAATTTTAATGTAAAGAATACACTCCCCTGTTTATAAAGACTGGCGCTGGTGTTTTTATTTTAACAAGTCATTTTGCAAATGCAGTACATGTAGGTTTGTTTATATAACAGAGTATAGCTGCACTAGCTAGCACAGAGCTGGAAAACAAAAAGATATAAATCCTGTAGTGATAATGGAAATGTTACTATAGTTTTAAGCCCTGATCTCAGGAATCCCATTGTGATGAGAAAATGGTGGTCCACAAAAAAAGAGTAACCAAATGTAAATTTTAGAAAGAGGTTGATGACAAATGGTAAGAGAGAAATCATATTTTGCTATTACTATGGGAGGGTGGCCTAATGGTTAAGATGTTTGCCTTATAAACACAACGTGCAGGGTTTGATTCACACAAGGGATAATTGGCTAGGCTTAAAATGGCTTGCAAGGGCAGTTAGCCTAGTACTAATCTATGAACCTATACATCTATTAGCCATTAAACCCTAAATATGATACTGAAGAAGAACATAAAAAAACACAAAACATGCACACACACACACACACACACACACAAATTTCAGAAGAAAAAATGTCAAAAATTACACATTCCAATTTAAAATCATTAATAAAGCAAATTAGAAAAAAAAATATGTGGACAAAGAAACACTAGTCAAGCTAGTCAACAGAAGAAATATTAAGAGAGGATGAAGTTGCACTAGAAGTATTTAAGGCCAAAAAGGGAGTACATGAATGAAAAATGAAGGAGGAATTGACATGCCACAGTATACATGCAGAAAAGAAGGCATCTTCAAAAATATTTTAAGATATAATCAAAACAAATACATCCAGAACTTGTAAATATTACAAAAAACAATATAAAACAGATGTAGAGTGAACAGCAAAGTTAACAGCTTGGTTATCTGGCAAGAAAGAAAATAGGAACCGAACTGAAGGATTTAAATTGAAACCCCAGATACAAAGAGTACACCAGCTTGAAAGTTCATTAAAAAAGACACAAACACAATATGTGCTAAAGCAATACATCAGTGATAGCGGTAATTTGAAATAGATAAGTGCATAAGATGGGAAAATGAAAACATGATATCAGTAATGAAGATGCATCACAAAACATTTGAGAAATTCAATCTACATAAACATTTGAAAACAAAGAAATAATCATGCAGAGGAGAAAATCAATGAACTGAGATCATAGAAGAAAAACTTTGCCTAAAACAGAATAACTTAAGATATGCTTATTGAATTTAATGGAAGTTGATAGAATGATAACAGGCAAGCAACAGAAAGTAAATGAGACATAGACTTAGATGAAAAAAAACAAATAAAGAAAGAAACTGGAACCTTCAATTGAGGTCTGCATGATATAATAAATATAAAAAGACTAAGTCATTATATAGTTAAACTAATAACAGACAACGTATTGCAAGAAAGGCATAAGAGTATTAAAAGAAAACAAAATAATATAATACCACAGTAGAAACACTAGTTACTAACAACTGTAAAATAACTAATCAAAGAAGCATCAGCATTCAATGAATACAGAAATGTCAACTCTTAGAAAAGAGGATATGCTAAAAGAAAGGCACCATATAAAAAATGAAGATTTATGTTACACCATTTCTGACAAAAATTGAACATTTCAAGCCTGTAAAAGAAACTCGGAAGATGCAAAAAGAAATATAAAGAAAAATGTACACAATAAGCAATTTAGGGATGGCCTGAAGGAAACAATAACTATAGCAATACAAAGATGTAATAAATTAATAAATTCAAAAGACATGACTACAAAGAGCATACTGAACAGAAAAGAGATACAGAATGCATAAAAGACAGCCTTATTTGTTTCACATTGCCAGATATTTTGTTAAAATCTAAGTATGCAATATCAATTGGCGTAAACAGCATTTCCTCATGTTATAGTCATAAAACTCAGTAAACAACATATTGATCTGGTCTACCTTGATCTACTGTCAGTAAAATTATCTTTAGTATTATTCATTAATGATGTCTTAAAAAGACACCCCTCCATCATTTTTACATGTATTTTTATCACTCTGCCAAAAAACACTATCATGCAAACTTATTTACTATTCCCATCCATTCTCTGTCACAGTGTTATGTTTACCACATTTGAGTCAAGTGGAACTACTTTTTCTCTTAAATAGTTCATAAATCACTTAACTAACAAGTGTCAGATTGTTTCTGTGACCTATTTCAAAACCCTTGGAGGAAAATTATAAGAACCGCTATACTTTGCCCACTTTAACATTCTTAATTTCCCTAATACTTCACTTAAAATGGAAAGCATTGTACTGCCCCTACCCCCATTTTTTCTTGAAGGCTAGTAAGCTAACCTCATGTTCCTTAAACAGTGATACAGAGGATCCAGTAAATGATTTAGTTTGCTGAACTGAGGTACCAGCTTAGTCTCCTCATGGCGTACTGCTCCACTGAGGTTATCCTCATTTTTTTATTTAGTGTACCAAAAACGGCTTTCTGACTGTCCCTCACCATGGCTGAAATACCTCCAGCTATGCCATTTCTTGCCCATCTAATAATAGTTTATTACTTGCTTTATTTACCCCCTACACTATGCAATTTTCTTATCACCTTTCTTCATGCTGTAACGTATTCTGAAGATCTCTGTTATTACAACATGGACACCATTTGTAAAGCGCCATTGGTGATTCTACCTCAGTGATGGCTTATTTAAAACTGTCACAAACTTTACAACCTATCGCCTCTTCACTTTTTCTGACATGTATTTACACAGGTTACATTTAATATACATTGTGTGCAGCTTAAGCCTGAAAACAAAAAACATATACACTTTACCACTTCTAGAGTATACTGCAATGATGAGATATTTGTTCACAAAACTGCATGTAACGTGGAATACCCTTCTTCAAAGATTATATTCTACATTTTTGTTTCATTATATTTTAGCAAGCTGACTTTGATTTACACCACACATTGCGTTATCGTGTCTGTTTTTCATGATTAACAGTTATCTCAGATTTTAAAATGTATTTGTATAATTTTATAGTTCTGTTCTTAGACTGTCATTTTATTTGCCATCTTTCTATTCACTCACCTAAGAATGTATCCTGAAATGGATACTAAAGCTGCTTAACGTGCTTCCCAGAAATACATCTGGAATATGGAATCAAAGATTGTCAGTCTAAACCATTTTATTATGATGCCTTGAATTGAACATCAAAAAAACACTGTTAATGTCCGGCTGAGGGCTTATCGCATCATTGTACCTGAATATCAGGAAGACAAACTGTTGTAATTCTTGCCTGCACACATAATCTATGGACATGGTTTTAGTTAAAGCCTTTCCTGGTATTATTTACAGTATAAAGGTGCTGAGGTTCAGCAAAGATATGAGCAATAATATGATATTTCTTCCCCAGCGGTGAAGCATCGTGCAGAATATACATACTGGAATAGAATTAGAAATTAAGCTCTGTGGCTTTGAAATGGAACTTCAGCTTGTCATTAGCAAACACAAAAGCTGATCTGATATTCTTTGATTCAAAAATGTTATTCAGCTTGATTCAGCTATGAAGAAAAAGTTTGAAAAAAAAAGTCCTGCTTCATTTCAGAGGTCTCTTCTGGTTCATGTGACTTGCTGGAAGATGTGCTTTCTTTTCTTTTATAGCTATAGCATTTGGCATTCAAGGAAAATTTAATTTAAACGATACACTGTAATGGGAATTCATATTGCAATCAATCAAAAATTGATGTTGGTGGAGTACAGGGAGTAGCAGACTAAGACATTTGCTTTTCCCACACAGCAGTGTGATCTGCGGCAGAGGCTGCTTGTGTCAGTTTTCTTAGGGGAGGAGGCCTTGGCATATTTTCATATTCCTCACAAGATAAAGGGGTGGTATCTGGCTCTTCCTACAATTCACATGTGGCTGTCTTCTTCTACTTACCATGATTTGCAGGGAAAAGTGTATTTCATTTTCTCTCCAACCATATCTTTTAATCTTCAAGGGGAAATGGATTTATGCTCTATGAGCAAATATACGCTTAAATTAACAGAATCTGTAAATAAACAAATACTCATAGTCATCGGCAAAATAGAATGAGCAAATTTGGAACAATGAAGAAGGTGATGTGGTTGGAAAATGGTGACTCTAAAAGAAACATGAGTGGGATATCATCTGATAAATTTTTTAAGGCAGCCAGTTCACTTCAAAGACATTCCTTCAGCAACATAAGTTAATGATCTGCTTCCTGTAGTCAAGGATGCAGAGCTTGATTCTTTCCATCGCCATTGGTCTGCTGTATAACTCTGAACAAGTCACCTGACCAGGCAGTCCTTCTGGGTCACTCCTGAAAAGGGACACGTGTCCACTGGACCTACCTAGGTAAAAAATGTATAAAACACAAAAATAAAAAAATAATACATGAAAACTGTACAATATGTACTTCACCCAAAGAATTATGCAACTTTCAGTCTGATTATGTTTGCAGATGTAAATGATAGAAAACCTCAACAGCACTGACAAAAACAAAACCTGGGTCTGTGGTAAAAATCACCAGCTACTTGTACACAAAATCAAGATACAGTTAAAAAAGAGTAAGCCAGGTAAGTACTTGAGAAGTATGATCTAGAAAATCTTCCATCAAAGTTAAACTTTTCTCTACAAAATGAATCTGCTACATTAGATACAAATGGGAGAGTAACAGAGGGCTTATGGAAAAACTTCATAAATATTGTATTTGAAGAAAGAGAAAAGTCCCTGCAAAAACTGAAAAGCACAAAACAAATTGCCAAAATAGTTGGTTGATGACAATTTGAGCATTGTTTAAGAGCATAAGAAGCAAGGAAGTTGTTGAACTTAACTACATTTTTCAAAATGCCACAAGAGGAGAAAAAGAGATACACTATAAATGTGTGCAAGGAGAAAGACTCATAAAACACTAGAGAAAGAACAAGATCAGCTTTCCTAAAACTACACCAGTGAGGTATACCAAAGGTCTTGGAGTCAATTCCCAAATGACTACTTGTATTATTTTTTCAATTCTATGATTCTAACAGTGCCTAAAATAGTCTTCATTGTCTTTGTGTCTGTGGGGGGGTATGCATGTGTGTGTGTGTGTGTGTGCATTTATGCATGTGCATGTGTGTGTGTGTGTGTGTGTGTGTGTGTGTGTGTGTGTGTGTGTGTGTGTGTGTGTGTGTGTGTCTGTGTGTATAATAAGAGCTAAACAGAAAATTCCAGCCTCAAATTGAAATGATAAAATATGTTGAAGGGCTTATGTCAATTGATGATAACATTAAGAAAAAGTGGAACATCAATTGCCAAAAGGGAAGAAGGGCTCAGACAACATTGCAGAACAAGATATAGCATCTCAGATGTGAGCTGGTGCTTTGAAAAGACAAAGCAATATCAGAAGGATATTGACATGCAATTGACTAATTTTAGCAAGGTCTTTGGCAGTTTTAAATCATGAAAAACTATTGGTTATACTGAGAAGGGTTTGAGTACCAGAATACGATAAGCTTTCATGTGGCTCCCTATTGTGATTTCAAAACCCATAATTGGGAGTCCTGAAATTATATAAATAAAATCAATTAAACTAAATGAGAATAATGATTGTTGGCAGTTGCTGTTCTTTAAAGTTATTTCTTACAGTGGGAGCAAGCCTCTCGGCAGCCTCATGTCCCACCTTATACAGATATATATATATATATATATATATATATATATATATATATATATATATACATATATATATATATTAGCTATAATATTTCCATGCCTTGGAGAAAAGGGAATATTCTGAGGTTTACAGTCTCTGGCTTAATGAATAGAATTCCCCCATTTTTGGATATTCAGTCTTGCTCTTCCATGACATATACTTTATAGCAATCATAACATAACACCTCAGACAAAACAAGGAGAAACCAAATCGTTTCAAATGGATAAAAGTGTACAACAAAGTTGTATGCTTATTCCATTGTTGTTTAATTTATATACAGAACAGATCCTCAGAGACACGGGATTACATGAATAAAATCAAAATGTGAAAACTGTAAGAAGAGTTATCGACAACCTTTTCTTATGCAGATAATACAACAACATTGGCTATCAACACCCTTTTGTTATGCAGATAATACAACATTATTGGCTGTGGATGAAGATGATCTTAAATATCTACTCATTGAGCTACAGTAACATAAGGTGGGAGGTTGGGGTCTATATTAGAACACGAAAGTTTCAAAACTTCGAGTGTTCTAATATCGACCCGTTTTCAGCTGAAAATATCGAAGAAACAGAAAATCAAATTTTTTCCTAGGGAAAGAATTTGGTTGTCCGTTTCTGTTGCTTTGGTATTTTCAGTGCTGTGGTGGAAAGTTACGGGTCAGGTTCAGGTATGTGTGCGATTGTGTGGACGTGAGGGTTAGGGCGGGGTAGGTGAGTTAGGGTTAGGGCGCAGGTGGGGGTGACTGTGCGATAGTGATGGACCTTAGGGTTAGGGTTTGGGTTAAGGTAAGTGGATAGTTACTGGTGTATGTATACTTTAGTGTAGGGTTAGGTGTAAGAGTTTAGGTGTATGTGTGTGGGTTGCTGTTTGTTTGGTGTGCTTGTGTTGTGTGTGTGTGTATGTGTTTTGGAACAGCAAATTTTTTCCCTAGGAAAAAATTTGCTGTTCTGCATGTTCGATGTTTTAAATTTTCGTTTGATAGGGTTCGATATTAGAACACTCGAAGTTTTGAAACTTCAGTGTTCTAATATAAACCTGGGAGGTTGGTATAATGGTTATGGTGTTTACCTTACAGACATGAAGTACAGGGTTTGGTTCTTACATAGGATAATTGGCTAGAATTAGGCAGTTAGCCTAGTACTAATCTATAGTCTTAGAATGGGCTGCACCTTAATATGTAGTCAAAGGTTCTGACAACTGGTGAAATTAATACATTTATCTCAATGATGAAGAAACAGAAATGGTGGACTGCTTGGGTCAAACATCAACAATAAAATGCAAAACAGTGAAAAAATCCAGTGATAAATCACCACTGGCAGAATGGCCAAAAAGGAGGCAGATAAGGTTTGCAAGTGTATCAATATAGCATATTAAGATCTCACTAGTCCCAGCTATGGTATTTTAAATAATATCACAAGGAAGTGAAGCTCAAATGCTGAAAAACAAGTCAGGAAGACAACTGATGCCTTTATATTATGATGCTGGCAAAGAACACTGTTTCTACTATGGACTGCCAACAAATAAAACAAAATAGTTTATAATGGAGGAGATATAACCTAAGAAGCTTAAATGGCAAGACATCAACATTCATACTTCGGATATATAATGTGTAGAAAAAGATCACCAGAGAACTATATCACACAGGACTGAAGGTCCATTTAAAAGAGGACGGCTAGCAGTACAATAAATTAATACAAGTACTTGAGCAATGGATGTCCCTCTATCACAGATTAGTCTTCCTAATGATGACACAACACAGCTGAAGATAACTGTCCATAGCATCGCCATGAGCTGCCATCGACTTGATAATGCTTAACAATAGCTGTTGTGACTAAGCATGTTATACACTGTGTGTCTGAATCATTACAATTTTGCACCAGTCCATACTGTCTCTGTACTATTAGCTGTTATCTGTGCTATTAGCTGACCTCAAAAGGGTTACCTATCATCATGAAGTCTCAGCCTGCTAAACCTTCATCCTTAGCCACCCTATTAGCAATCAGTTTTCCAAGGCAGTGTGTATATCATCTACCTCATGTTTACTGACAGAACACTTGTTTTCTAAAATAAACTAATTCCACCTGTGACAGATGTACTTTATTTAAATGGGAGGTTAGCTTCTCCATCTCTCCTATGGTCAGCAGCCAACATCACAACAATATTACTTTAGTGCAGTACCACTACATCACTCCTACATATGTTGAGGCAGCAAAGCAACCATTGTCTATGCCTTCTGGACTTCTTAAGCATCCTTCTAGCTTAGCTTATCCATGTATACACAATACTAACATCACATCCACACCTCTACCCACCCCTAATGATACTGAAAGTCATCTGTGTTGCAAGCCTGTACCCTTAATGATCCATAAGATTGCAGCACATCCTAGAAATGTACTAGTAATTGGTGACTCCACTGCAAGACATGCAGACACTGCAGTTACCATGTTGGCAAAGGATAGAGTGACACCTGTCCAGCTAGTGCTAAGATAACAAGTGCTCTAGGTTCCTTAGGTCCTTGTACCACCACCACCAACATGGGTAAAATTATAACCTTGTAATTGCTTATGAGGTGATAAACAGTCTTTGCCTTTCCAACCTGAGGGACAGAGACAGATAAACATTATTGATCTCCCCACTTGTGTCTTCAAAAAAGGCAAGGTCCTGACACTGAGCAGCATTCTGCCTTCAACAAGAATGGTGTCTAAATTCAAGAACAAAAAAATCTGTATAGTAAACTGGTGTCATTCTAGGGTGATTCAGAGAGTCTGTGAGAAACAAAATGGCCATTAGACACCCACTCTCCACTTTGCTAAGGATGGCCGAAACCTCTCCTTCCTCATTTTTTGCATATCAGCTGAAACAATCACTACCCATGTAATGCCATTCATAGACAGTGTGTTCAACCTAAGGACATTCAGACACACATACCTCCACTTTGGATAACATCAGAGTAGCATTATTAATGCCAGAAACCTTAAACAACAAAATGTCTGAACCCATGACCTGCTTTTCCCTCAAAGACATTAGCATTTGTGTAGAGAAATATGATTCCAGTGCAGTAATAACACTCCCAAAACTATGCTGCCTATCATACACTCAGATCAACTGGCAACTACGAAGGAATATCCATATTTATTCATAGCCCCTCTGCTTCTCATTAGATTATACATAATAAAAGACTGGAACTGGTTAAAGTCCTTGTGACAATCAATACAACTAGCTATCATAATACAGTCAAATACAGAACTCCATTTATAGCCCCATTCATAGTTTATGGAGTACTGTAACCAGATAGAAAAGTTAATCAACAAACCAAATGCTTTTCTTAAGTGTGACCTAAGCTATCCATACATACTGTAGACTGGCAAATATAATGTGCTGGAAAATAAAGAGTATGCTTGGATAGTTAGACTAAGAGCTAATTCACAACCAGGGCTTAACTATATGGTTAGTATAAAACCAATTTTATTTAAAAAAACAGAGTAAGCTTCACTAGAATATATTATAAGTATTGTAAAGGGAAGGATTCTTTAAGTGGAAAATATTTTAAATTTAGTTAATTTCTGTTTTTATTGGCTGGCTGTGTTCACATGTTCTTTTAAACTGAATATAAATGTGATACAACTGGTTTTGAAATGTATTAACACTGATGAAAGATTTTACCGAAAGCTTTGTTACAATAAATGTTTTGACATTCCTTGGAGTTGGATTCGTTTTATATATTTTATCTACGGCTAACTTATTGTCTATCACTGCTTCAACCATTATTTTAGTAGTAGAAGTAGTAGATAATATATAATACCAGCAGCAAATATACCCAGAGGCTTCTGGGCTTTGTAAATGCCAATGCACTTGACCAATGAATCTCTCCACCACCAAATGTGCCAGTCATGTAAATATTCTCCTCACAAATGTTTCCTCCTGTTATACCATTTTATTTGTTATCCCCTTCCTAGGCAAAACTGACCATTGTTTTGTGATAGCTCTAAAAACCTGCTTTTTCACCTTTAATAACTCTTCTAGATTCAGGAATCACTCCAATTACTTACTATTTACTAATCTTATTTGCAATCAAAAATAATATATCTCCCAAACAAACCTTGTACCTGGGGCAATTGAATTCTACTCTGAATTTGACTTTCTCTGATATAGATGTATTGATGTATCCATACCAATCTAACTCAAGTATCATGGCAAGTTTAAAATTAAAACCATATTGTGGAACTACCACATCAACAAACTCTATAACAAAAGGAATATGTTACTGCCCATCTATTAAAGCTCTCCATTTCATTGTTATAAAAATGATTTAAAACCGGTAAGAAAGTCCCTTGAGCTGGCGATTAGGAAATCTAAGGAAAAAATATGAATTTAGGATTGCAGGCATTTGAAAAGACAACCACAAGGCCTCCTTCAACTGTATTAGGATACTGAGCTTTTTTTTCTAATGGTACCTCCTTCTCTAAACATCAGGTATATAGTTAATATTCTAGCAGAAAGTTCTCATCTAGTTTTGCCCTACCCACCCTACCTCTTCTGCCCCTGCCACCATTGTCTTCACACATTCCATACTGAATTCACTCTGATACAAGTCTTTTTGGCATGTCCCACAATTAAAAAAACAACTTCCATGGAATTTACAAAATCCCTGGATGTCTGCTGAGAAAAGTCCCACCTGGCAAAACACCTCCATCAACTCTTCATCCTAATTCTCTCCACTAATGAGGTGTGAAAACCATTGTTATGGTGCCCTTGCATAAAGGAGATCTTTCTACTGCCCTGGGAATTACAGGGCTCTTAGACTCACTAGTATTATTTGTAAGATCATGGAATATATTATAGCTGAACTAGTACAGGTGACCTTGCACAGCAGTTCATCTTCATAAAAAGCAGATCCTGAATACTCAGCCTTTAGAAGAATTACTGAGGCCATGGATAAAGGGCATATAGTCCACACTGCCTACACATATCTTGATAAATCCTTTGACACTATCATACATGCTGGGACCATTGACAAGCTCTCCCAAATCAAATTATATTGGGTTAGGGATTGGTATAATGGTTACTATGTGTACCTCACAGTCATGAGGTACAGGGTTTGATTTTGACCTCTGGTTATTGGCTAGGCTTGTAATAGTCTGCAGACTGATAGCCAAGCATTTGCCTATGAACCTATACATATGCAGTCCTCTGGATAGCTAAATGGATATCTAACAGAACCTTACAATTAACGACAAGGGAATTTTCTATAGTGCAGCAGTCAAGTTCAAGCTCATGAAAGCATATTTTTGCGAGAGCAGGTCTTCTAAAAGGATTGATAACATAAATCAAATTATGTGCCTAGCAAAGGAAACACAGTTGAATAAGAGGTGATACACAAGTACTCTGTTTATGATGAGTGTAATCATTTGAATAGATATCATTGAAAGACCTCAACACTGCTGTATTCAGAAATCACAACACTCATACAACAATACGTAAAGTCAGTATTGAATTACTCTGCTACAGGAATTGATTTCCTACTTTACATAAATATGTGATCGAAAGTAAAAAAAATCCACCCAGAAGAGGTATTTCCTTGCTTCATTTTGGCTACTATGCAGAATGAAGAAATTTAATTTAATAGCAATGTCTTTCAGCTTCTCCCATTTGGGGTCACCACAGTAAATCACCAGGCCGCAGATTGATTGGCATTGGAGTTTTTATGGTGTCAAGTTGCCAGCCCAGCGCTCAACCTTCACAGAAGGCACACACCTACCTGCATGTCTTTAAAACTCACTTGACCACAGGGAGGACATACAGACACCGCATGGAAGGCACTCCAGCCGAGAATCAAACGGGGAACCTCTTGCTGTGAGATGACAATGCAAACCGCTGCACCACTGCAGCTGACCATGAAGTTTAATTAAAGGTGCTCTAAAAACATGTTAGTATCTGCATTAAGGGGTTAGTAAGGCTGTTAATCGATACTCTGAATATCTCTTCATTCCTTTCTAACCTGAGCGCCATCTAGCACTTGACAGTCAACTTTACCATCCTACAGTCTAGGACCGTCTCCACTTCCTCTACCAAAACGGACATTCAAAGAAATGATATGCAAAGTCTGAAGTCCCTTTACAACCCAATAATGTCTGTTTGTGTTTGATGATAGCCAGGTTTGAGTAAATACTTCAAAATAAATCCCACGGAAGATTTAATTCCATGAAAGTTGTACGAGGACCACGTTTTTAAAAGAATCTTTAATTACATGTATATGACAGGACTTTTGACGAATTGGATTGGCTGTGGTTTGGGGAAATGGGTCAGAACCATAACTGGAGTGAGACAAAGGGGGCAACTACCCTTGTTACAAGCTGTTAGGGGGTGCATTCTGTGGTGATAAAGTATAGAACTCTAATTCATTTATAAATTCAGGAGAACATTGCAGTTTTATGAATGAATGCTGATACTGGGAATATAGCTGAAGAGCTTAAGCAGTAGTATAACTTAACTGCAGTGTGAAGCTTCTTACATTTGAAGCTTTATTTTATTTAGGTGAATTCAGTGGACTACAGGAAATTGGAAATATGATTTTTTTTTTTGCTATCTGCTGGGCTGCTAAGACACAACTTCCACAGCTGCACAGTTGAAGATAATAACACTACAAATGACCTGAAACATGTAAAGCCATTTATGGCAGACTCCTGAGCATTTGTTTTATATGTGAAGCGTTGCTGGACCCCATTGAACTACCAAAAATGTCCCATACTATTATTATTACTAATATTCAGTAATAATGCAATGAATTCACAACATGACCACATGGGATGAGGTTTTATGACAATAAAACACTAAAGGGTCAATAAACTACAGAGAGCCAAACTTGTCCTGTATTCATTTTTAGAATTTCTAAGATTACAATGTGCATTTATTACAAAGGGAAACTGCTGATAATCCATTGAACAGCAGGGTGTTTGGAGTAAAATATATACATGCTGAAAATGTACTGGACCTTACAAACCTGCTGAGGTATTAATTATTAAAGTTACACATATGACTCATGAGCACCTCACTGGGTTACTCAACACTGCATTTATTGCCTATGAAGAGCATGCTGAGGTGATAACACAGTGTGACAATAAATGGCTGTATGCGCTGCTTTCATTTCTTGTATTAGAGCATACCAAACAGCTGCTGTTTTCCATAATCTCATGCAGCTTGGAAGAATCCATGTTGTCCTTATATCAACCTTCAAGCTCTAAACCTCCGTACTTCTGCACTCTTTTCTTCTGTGCTCAAACGTCTATGCCTGGATAGGGTGTGGTAGATTAAACAGATTGCTTATCACACAAATCTGAAATAAGTGGCTGTGTTTCCACAATCTGACTAGGTACCAGCCACACACTAGAACTGTCTAATAATCAGCTATGAGTTAATTCAACCAAAAGCACATTTACCCACTTTATAAGTAGTAGAATAAGGCATCCCAGAGGTGTTAACTAACAATTCCATGTACGTGTTGGAAACTGGATCCTCATGGCTGTTAGCTTTGTGCCTTACAAAACCTTTCAGAACTGTCAAAAGCACACTCTATTATGCCTTAGCGCTTACATAACAACCTAACAGCATGATGCCTTAATGTATGTACTGAAAACAAAATAAAAGGTCCAGACCTGTTGTGCCTCTACAAGGTAGCACAGTCAGGAATGTTTCTGAGGCAAGATCACAGTAAACCTGATATTTAAACACCCATGCATACATGCCTCAGGGAAAAAATGTAGCTCAAAGACTGCAGAAATGAAACAGCTCCACTGTAACAGCAAACGCGTGATACTACACTTTTAAAGCAAGCATCTCAATGGCAATTGGATAGGAAAGAATCACATGACATTTTAGGAAAGTCAATGGGCTTTGTGTAGCTACCACTCTTATTTTTCTATATATACATACAGCAATCAGTTATTCATGTTCTATATTGATTTTAAATTATTCTGTTTAACAAATATTACAAAAATACTTCTTAAATTATGTATGTGTGTGTTGCAGAGAAAGTTACATAAGTTTTAGAAGCTATTGATCAAACAATGTCACAAAGGATGTATGCTAAAGGATCAGAATACTTCTAAGAGTTCCCTGGCAACATATTACAGACTACAGTATTAAAGGCCTACTAGCTGTGAAAAAACATCCCCATGTAGTGCTTGGTTTAATTCCCTCAGTCTTTACCTGCATAGTGAGAAACTTTGAACAAGTCACCTAAGCAGAGCAAGGCTCTCAAATCACCCTTAACAAAATATAATTGTGAGTCATGTGGGCTTGCCAGTTTATTTATTTATTTATTTTAATGTCTGCTGATCAGAAAAGTAGAACTGAGAAAATTCTATTTAAAAGCAAAATCCAGCATACCTCTCAACTATACAGATTTTCACAGTGTGTCCAGATTTTTCCCTAGCATGTTTGGTCTGTTTCCCATAAAATTGTGGTTTTCTGGCAAATCATTGAGGGCTGAAGTCAGAAAATAAAGACAGCGTCTGAGTTTCAGACTTCATAACCTTCAGAAAATTCATACTAATGTAAAACCTGGTATTCTATCAACTTTCTAAGTTTGTAAGAGCAGCATTTAAAAAGTGTCCCCATTTTTGAGCCTTTATATCCTCATTATTTATGGTTTTGTTCAGATTTCTTACTCTAAAAGGTTGAGAGGTATGAATAAAGCCCAGAGAGAAAAAGCATCATTTGCAAATCTATAAGTCAATTACAGATGTGAAGCATAAAAGGTTACATAAATAAAATCAAAAATGCAATACAAAGCAGGTATAATATAGCAATAACCAATGACATCGGTGTAGTATATTTAAATTAACCCACAGATGGCGTGATTAAATAAAGCCAACTGTGGGTAAATTTCAATATACCACACTGATGTCATTGTTTATTACTATTATACAATGACATTATTTAAGAAAAAAAATACTTACTTTTCTTAAAATAATGTCTTTGTATAACAGCACATTACTGTTCGGCTGGTGGTATACTGCTTTCTTGTGTTGATGTATGGCGCATGCGTATGGGACATGCGTTCCCATGCATACTTAGTACATCAGTGCTCGGGAAAGTAAGCAAAGGATAAAAGAAGATCTCCGTTGTTCCACTTTTCCTTTTTTTTTTTTTTTTTTTAAATTAAAAAAAAAAAGGTTTGGGAAGTTTAGGGTAGGAGACAGACAGGATGGAGGAAATACAAAGGAAGTCAGGTACGTGTCTTTAGTTTTAAACAACGTACCTGATTTCCCTTGTATTTTCTGCATGGTGTCTCTCTCTTATGTCCTGAGTCTGGACTACAAATTTTGTTTTTATTTTTGTTGAAAAAAAAGATAAAATTAAAGAATATACCAATGGAAAAAAGTCTGGGCGACCGGAACTTTTTCCATTGGTATATACAATGGGCACGCTGGTTGGGCTGGCCAATCAGCGTGCTCGTTTTAGAATTTTAATGGCCAGTCATTGTATAATACAAAATAACAGCATGTTTCAAGCAAGTAATATCCACAGGTAACTGCAGTATCATAAATATTGCAATTATGTCAAAAATAATTACTTTGCCATGCTTGAGCTACAGAGACAATAAAGAGCATGGTTACATGCTGCAAAGTTTTGTGCTGTCACAGATCAATAGTTTCACACCAAAATGAGAACATGTAGCCTGCAGCAACAATTCTAAGTTTGAAAAAAGTAAATACATAAGTAGCTCGTCAGACTTAATATTCAAATACATCTGAAAAGGCTTTTAAGGAGATGACCACAAACAAAATCAAAGGGATTCATTAAAACAACCAAAGCTTTTTGACAACTAACTCCATGGTACAGAGGAATAAAGCCCTGACTGAGACACTAGTGCCCCAAGTTTGAGTGGTAAATCAGGTTACTAGAGGAATAGGCCTGGGATAATGAGACTGAGCAGCGGATATTGGCAAACCCATCTGAAGAGGAGGAAAGCAGTGTTAGTCCCTGTGTGCCTGACCCCTAGCAGATACTGGGTGGTATAGCATAGGAAGATGGTATCACTGAGCACCAGCCTGTCAAGCAGAGTGGCAGGTGGGAATGTGGCATGGAAGCATGCATATGTACTAGCTCAACACTGTAGACACTTAGTGCTTGTAAACTACAAAATAGTTGGGGATTAAGCCACAAGTGGTGTAGCTGGGGGGTGGGGTGAAGGGGCAGTCTGCACCGGGTGGCACCTTTTTAGGGGTGGCAAACTTCAAAAGTACTAATTAATTATAGAAAAAAATATTGATTAACAACGGAGTGGCAGTGTCTTCTCCTTTAAGGAGGATCATGTGTGCATTGCACACATGCACACCACCACGGATGTTAACTTGTAAAGTCATTCCACACTTCTGCAAGAAATTTAAAATGGCTGTTCCAGTAAAAGAGAAGGTAAGGTGTGTGTGTGTCTATGTATGTATGTATCAAAACCAGAAACCACAGAGAAGAGAAGAGAAGAGAAGAGTGCCAGAAAGCACGAATTACTAAATAACACATGAACAGCACTAGAAACAATAAGGACCAGTCAAAAGGAGAAGAAGGCATGGTAAGGAAGAGAAGCACATATAACCCACCCTGCATCCACAACTGAAAAGTTTTGAGACATATGTAGAAAAGGAATTAAGGGAGAGGTTAAGGGCTAATAAGGTTACCCCAAATTTATTGATGGAGACATATGTAGAAAAGGAATTAAGGGAGAGGTTAAGGGCTAATAAGGTTACCCCAAATTTATTGATGGAGACATATGTAGAAAAGGAATTAAGGGAGAGGTTAAGGGCTAATAAGGTTACCCCAAATTTATTGATGGAAGAAAAGAATTTGCTACAAGAATTAAGAGGTAATAAACATTTAAGAGTCATGAAACCTGATATGGGGGGTATAATTGTGTTAATGGACAACATTTTATATGTGGCTAAAATGATGGAATTGTTAAATGATGATACGAAGTATAGGAGGGTCTCTAGGAATGAGATTAATATTGCCTATTGTAGGGTGGATTTTGCATTGACGGAATTACTGAAGGATGGAATGATAGATTTGAATACATTTAATTATTTACTTATAGAAAAAACAACAATACCATCCTTTTTTGGAATTCTTAAATTCACAAGAATGTGGCAGACCCCCCTTTTAGAATAAAGAGTGTTTTTACAGTTTTTGGCTTTCCTGTGTATTTTGGATAACAGTAGTCAAGGTTTTGAGCTGGTCATTATTGCTTCCTAGTGTCGTTTGTGTGTTTTTTAGTAGTTTATGCATGTATGTATGTATGTATGTATGTATGTATGTATGTATGTAGAGAGAGGGGTGAGAAGCCCTCTAAAAATCTAGATGTTATTAATTTGTAGGTCCATGGCAATATTATGGCTTTCTTATGTCTAGTACATATCTTAATGCTCTTGGATCTTGCAGAGGATGAATCCCAGCACATAAATCATATTTTATGATTTATGTCTAAGACAGTAATGGAAAAAACAATGTATCTCATAAAGCTGTTAGCTGACCTTAAAGAATGGATAACAAAATAACAATAGAATTTAGTTGGTGGAAAGATATACACTAAAGAGTACATGATCTAGAAAATGATCTCAACCTTCATTATATTCTCATCTTTAGCAAGTTAATAACCCATTAATGTTAGTAGATTGCTAATGCAGTTTCCTTAGTTGTTCGGCAGAATACTAAATGCAATGCCTTGTAGAATGATGAAAAATATAGCCAATATTCTGGTGCAAATTAAAAACAAAAGGGAAAACCCAGCTCTGTCCTTGCCTGAACCTCATATGGTCCAAGTTCATAAAGCACCTTGGGCCTTGAGAGAGCAGTTTAGGGGAGGATGGGAAACCATATCATAGAGAGAGACAGATGTTTCTTAACAGTGCTTAAAACCTAACCTACAGCAGTGATTGTCTATTGCTCTTCCAGACGAATACTTCACTTTCATTGAATTTGTTTGCTGTTAAATCTGATTGACACAAGGTAGATTTGATGGGTCTATATTACATTTTCAAAAGTTTCAAACATCAAACACCATATGGTCGACACCATATAAGCGATGTTTGAAATTTCGAAAATATAATAAAAAAGTAAAAATAAAAAACTATACTTACCTAAAAGCTGTAGGCAGGGCAAGCCCCTGCACTATGGGGGCTGCACCCCACACCCCAAGCATTTAAGTATTCCTACTCCAAGATCACACTGCATTGAAGTAAAGGGAAAATATTCCCTATGGCAATTTCCGTGTTATGTGCGGATTTCGACATTTCGACCAATCGGGTTTGCTCAATACGCGTTCGCTGTTTACAGTTTTTGATCACGCGATTGGAACCCAATTTGACTGCATTTGTGTCTGTTCTTGAATAAACAGAAGTCTTGAGTTTGATATTGTACAGCTTAATGCTGCATCATTTGATGTTTTGCCACATATCTGTACAAAAGAGGCATTGCACTATATGAAAATCTGTTTTTTGGAGTAGAATACAGATGTTTAAACTCTTTCATGTAGTGATCTTGAGAGAGATGCCTTTGGTAGTTTAGTGTATGCTAAAAAGGTTAGTAACTGACCTGTATTGTTTGCTGAATTCATTGTTCATTCTTTTGTGCAATACTTTGATTTTTTTAATAACTGCTATGGAAGGTCTTGGGGAACCAAACTTATCCTAGCAAGCAATAGACAGAAGTCAGAAAAGTAATTTGCTGTGGGATTAAAGTCCATTGCAGGACCATTTAGGGGAAAGCAGATTTTCCTGTCAGTATATGGTGGCTCAGTGGTTAAGATCTCTGCCTCTCACATCTCAAAAGTCTGGCGTTCAAACCTTATCTCCATTCATTGCATGTTTGGGACTTGTATGATCTCCCTAATTCTGTGTGGGCTTTCTCTGGATACTCTATTTTCCTTCAAAACATGCTTGTTGACTGATTATTCTAAGGTGCCTATATATTTTCTATTTACCCTTACCCTTGTGTGCCAGGTTATGACTGAAAATGGTCTGTTATGAGACATTTGCTTACCTGGTAAACAAATGAATAAATTGAATTAATTAAATTGCCTTAATTCATCAGTTTGAGGTATTTAGTACTGTTGTTTTAATACTATTACATGACATAAAAAAAGTTTAAGACTTACATAATGAATACTGAAAGACTTAATATTGTGTTGTACTTTAAGGGGGGGGGGTGCTACAGTCCTGCATATATTGTCCTTTGGATGAGATGCCTAGAAGCTATGAACCTGTTATCAGTTTGTTATCCATTCCCTTTTGCAATATTAGCAGGTCATCATTTTTTAATGTAACATAGGAAATTTATTCAAGGACAACAGTCACTTCATTTGTAGATGAAACCATGAAATATAAAGTTGTTTGCTAGCAGTAAACTCTTCATTAGTTACAGATCTCTTTGATGTGGAATTATTTAGATTATTTTTACTTCTGCAGAAATTCTGCATATTTACTGATATTGGTGCATACCTCTCAACTGTTCAGATTTTCGCAGAATGTCCAAATTGTTATCATATATTTTTGGTCTGTTTTTCATAAAATTGTGGTTTTCTGGTAAATTAGTTGCAAGTCATTAAGGACTGAAGTTAGAAAATAATGACAGACATTTGAGTTACATACTTCATACCCTTCAGAAAATTCATGCTAATGCAAAACCTGTTATTCTTTCAACTTTCTAAGTCTGTGAGAGTAATATTTAAAAAGTGTCCCTATTTTTGGGCCTATATCCCACTTTTATTTATGGCTTTATCCAGATTTCTTGCTCTAAGAGGTTAAGAGGTATGTGTGGAGTGTAATGACAGAAGTTTGAGTAGACTTTTAAGATGGAATTATTCTGAAGTGGGTAGTTTTGTCATTATTGGTTCATACATTTTGTTTCATTGCTTACCGAAAAATGTTTAAAACAATAAATTTAAAACACGCTGTAACAAGTGTGCTGTATTATACAAGGAATATAATTTAATACAATCAGGGTAGGTGAATCAAATAACACATTCATGTATGCATGGTGCTAAATATATGTGCAAAGGGCCTATGATTTGAAAACAGCCCAAAGGTAAACTTTAACCTGCACTGATCAGATACATTTTCTTTGAATGTGGGTTTCAGTGAATGTGAGTTTCAATGGCAGAGAAGCTTTAATGCTAAGTCTGTTTTCATTGTGAGACTGTATTGCTTTATTAAGCAAATATCTATCAGTGTTTGTGCTATAAATTTTAAAATAAAAGTTTTAAATTAAATTCAAATAATCATTGTAAAAGTAAAGCAAAAAACATAGGTTCATAGGTTCATAGGTAGGTACTAGGCTATCTGCCTGAAGGCATTTATAAGCCTAGCCGGAATGTGTTGACTTTCGCCGCTCCCTTAGATTAGTTTCCTGTGCTTCTGCCCAGCAGAGTCATTGAAGTGATCTCTGGGGTAAACTTTCTGTTTCCCATCCACTCTTAGCGAGGAGCTCTGCCTAATGTAGATTGGAATCTTGTTCCAGAGCATGGGAAGTCTCTGGGACAGGAATCTATCCCTCCAGCACATCCTATTTATTGTTGTGGTGAGGTTCAGACCCCTGGAGTGTGTGGCTCGAGGGGATATGGTTTTCTTTAGGTGGAGCATGCCCATCAATTCTGGGTTGGACATGGCCTTGTATGTCAGGCAGAGATCACCTCTGAGTAGGCGGTATGCAACCGAGTACAGCTGGAGTTTCTTCAATCGAGCTACATAGGGCATCTGCTTGAGGCCAGTGATCCTCTTGGTGAGGTACTTCTGTGGTCTTTCCAGTTATCGCAGGTGTCTTGTAAGGTACATCCCAAATGGGGCATTGTACTCTATGATGGGTCTGATGAGTGATGCATAGAGGGGCCCAATGACCTCTTTCGATCTGGATGCAAACCCTTTTGTGATTAGGCAGGCCACATAGAAGGATTTTCTAACCACTTTGGCAATGTGATTATCAAAGGAAAGGTTACTATCTATTTTGGTCCCTAGATCCCTTATTACGTCTTCCATATTTAGGGGGCTACCACCTATGTGGTAGTTTGTGGGTACTTTGCTTTTTCCAAAGTGGATGACTATGCACTTTTTGGCATTTAGCTTGAGGCCATGGTATTGACACCAGGTATCTGTCTCAGTGAGACCCTTTCGGAGGATGTCTGTGTCAGCCGGAGAGTCAATTATAGCCCCTAGTTTGCAGTTGTCTGTGAACTTGGTCAGCCATAGTCCTCCTGTGTTTGCCTATACCTCTGAGAAGTATATGCCAAACAGGAGGGGTCCTAGGATTGAGGCCTGGGGAATTCCACTTGTAACCGGTTTAGAGTCAGACCTAGCTCCCGCAACTCTTACCATGTGGGTTCTGTCCTTGAGCCAGTTGGCAACCCATCTCGTGACGTAGGGGTTTATGTTCAGGCTGGTGAGCTTGTCTATAATGCCTGAGTGGGGAATGGTGTCAAAGGCCTTTTCAAGGTCTAGGTAGGCTGTGTGGACCAACTTACCCTCGTCTATACCCTTGGTAATTGAAGTCCACTAGGTTTAGGAGGCATGATCTGCCCTTAACAAAGCCGAACTGGATAGGGTCCAGTGTTTGGAGGTTCCCAATGTCTCTGTTAATGAGATCCATGATGATGCACTCCATAGCTTTGCATACCAAGCTAGTCAGGCTTATAGGGTGATAGTTCCTTGGGTCAGTTCTGGCTCCACCTTTGTGGAGTGGAATAACCGTTGCTGTGCACCACTCTGTGGGCAGTAGCCTGTTGAGAGGCTGAGTTTAAGCAATGTGTTTGGGTGAGGGGTTAGTTCATCTTTGAGCTCGTGTAGGATGCAGCCTGGGACACGGTCCGGTCCCATTAATGCTGTGTTTTTGGCTTTGGAGAGGGCTGTTTTAAACTGAGTGTCTGTGATTTCAGGGGCACTACATTCTTCTGGTATAGTTATGGGCCCCTTTGGGGGTGAGAGGGGGGTGAAGTTTGCACTGAACCTGTCTGCCAGGATGTTGGTTATATCAGTTGGTTCAGTGTATTTTGTGCCATTCTGCACTAACTCCGAGCATATCTGAGAATTGTCACTTAGATTCTTGACATAGCTAAAGAATGCCTTGTGGTTATCTTTGGAGTCCATGGCAATTTTTCTTTCAAAGCTAGCCTTGGATGATTTTATGAGGGAACGTAGTTTCTTGCTGATACTGATCAGGGATGTCTTCCCTTCTTGGGATTTTACTCTTTTCTGTACTAGTTTCCTCCTTCTATTGTATAGCTTGTTTATGGCAGGGGTCCACCAGACTGGTTTCCTTTTCTTGGAGGAGTGAGTCTTGGTTTTATTTGGGATAGCACAATCCATGCATTTTTGTAGGTGCCCGTAGTGTGCATTAGTAAAGGATTTTGCAGCTTGGACAGTGTTATCCTTTAGCATGGGGGCTATGAAACCTTCACCTCGGCCTTAAGTAAAGTGAAGTTTGCTTTTGAAAAGTTTTTCACGGTGGTTTCTTTGACCGGGGGTGGTGCCAGAATGTGGATATCCAAAGTGATTCTCCCAGTTAATGTTTGGGTAACTGAAATATCAGGATGTTTGTTAGGACCTTTATGTTTCCCAGTGTTTCTAGGAATGCGGAATGGGGGTCCTGGGACATGGTGGGTGATCTGTAGCAAGCTATAATTTGAATAGCAGTTTTGCCCATTGTTAGTTGCACATGGATGATCTCTGAAGCATCGTGCTGTGCCACTAACCTGGAGGTGTGGGTATCCTTGATGAATATAGATACTCCCCCACCTTTTGTATTTCGGTCCGGATTTCAGTGGCCAAAATGTATGGTAGGAGTTGCAGCTTAGTAGTGCTGGGGTGCTCTCTGGAGCCTTAAGCCAGGTTTCTGTTACTGCACATATATCGATTTTCTCCATACTGAGGAGTGCCTTGAGTGCATGCATTTTGAGGTTTAGACTTCTGGCATTGAGTAGCATTACCCTCAGTTTTTTGTTACTTGTGCTATTTATGACGGTGGGTTTGTCTTTTGGGCCTTGCCTAAAAAAGGCACTATGGGGGGTGGCAAGAGCCTTGGCCAGTATTTGAAAGCCTAAGGGTGACAGGTGCAAGCCATCGCTAGTGAAGCAGCATGGTTGTCGAGCATGTCATCCCAGGCAAACAAACACTGAATCCCCTTTGAATGTCACCAGAAGCTTAGCCAATTGTTGAAATTGATAATTTGTTTCTCTATACCGTGGTATCATTCTAGGTGAGGGCAGGATGCTACTCAGGGTCAGGGTCTTACCGGCCTGGGCTATATGATCAGAGAGCTCCTCCATGTCTCTTTTCATGTAGTCCAGGGAGGTACGGCTCAGGTCATTCACACCAACATGGACAATGACAGAGTCATATTTGTACTTATTCTGGAGTGACCTGAGTGCTTATGTTATATGGCAGATCCTGGCACCCGACAGGCAGCTAACAGTAACCTTCTCCTTGTTCAGCCTAGTGAGTGGGACTTCAGTGTGCATGACTATAGACTCACCTATTACTAGTGTGTTGGGTATGTTATTTTGCCTTAAGGGCTGTGATTGTGTGGCACACTGGTTTTGTGAAGTATGTGTTTCATGGTTTGTGTTGGGGGGTGGAGGATTTTTAAATGTCTGCTTTGGAGGTCTCTGTTGCTTTTGCAGATTTTTATTTATAGCCTCTGAGGATGTTTTCATGTATGTATGCGTGTTTTTTGCCGGTGCTGATTTCATAGTTCTATGTGAGACTGGTGGTGTGATGCAAGTAATTCCCTTCCCCTCTTGACTGCCTGGTCCAGTCTTGGGTTCAGAGAGCTTAGCCTCCAGTTTGGCTGTATAATTGCATCACTCACATGTATTAGTGTTTGGTGGAAGGAGGAGAGGGTCGTCTGTCTACATGAGGCAATTGTAACATTGCCTCAAAATGCCCATATTCACCAGTTGGACCAGAGAGTACACCTAAAACTGCCCTTTGGACATGCTGGGATAGGTACAGTGAACTGTTTTACTGATTGGTTGGTAAGGTCGAATAGAGAGCCTTATGCTTCTCTACATTGTAGGGGGGTCGAGTGCTAAGGTTTATTAGTGCTTGCTATGAGTTTTGAGCAAGTGCCGGGATGAGAAGTGAATGGTTTGAGTGCTTATGTTGAAAGTTTGTCTAGTTCCAAGGGAAAAATTGAAGAGTAGACTTTGTGGAGCCGGGAATAGTTATACCCTAGCTAACCATCGCTGCACGACGCACAAAACCGCACAAATGCGGGTTTTATAGCAGGGAAATGAAAGAGATAGAAATTAGCCCAAAATGGCCAATAAACTACTAATTTCTGGGCTGAAACCACTCCTCCAGGGACAGATAGGCTGCTCAAAGCTCCTTCTCTCACAGTGAACAGAGAAACTTCCTTCTATCCAAGTAAGGTATGGACAAATACAAAAACTTGTAACACAGCCCTGAATTCAGCACTAACCTGAAAACTGGACTATACTAGCTTAGAAAGGCAGGAAAACAAGTATTTTTGTTTTGCTTTTTTTTTTTTTTTTTCAAAAAATAAAGCAGATACAATCAAAAAAACACTTGAAATGTACATAAATGGCTATCACACTTGATTGTGTAGCTTACAACAGTTAAACATGTAATTTAAACACAAAAATGACTTTTTTAAAGTGCAGGCAGTAAAATAAGTACAATATGTAGCTGAAACAAGCTTTTTAAGTCACAGAAACTCTAGAAAATCTGCGTTTAGGTGGAATTAGCTAAAGGCAGCAAGAAAATGCAGAAAAATGATACTTAATCACTCCAAAGTTTCTCTTTTGTCTCTCTGCTGCTGTAGAACTCTGCAGGGCACCAGGCAGGAGCTTGCTGAGCTGTATACTAGCGCAAAAAGCTTGCAAATGCGGGTTTTATAGCAGGGAAATGAAAGAAAGAGAAATTAGTCCAAAATGGCCAATAAACTACTAATTTCTGAGCTGAAACCACTCCTCCAGGGACAGATAGGCTGCTCAAAACTCCCTGTCTCACAGTGAACAGAGAAACTTCCTTCTATCCAAATAAGGTATGGGCAAACACAGAAACTTGTAACAGCCCTGAATTCAGCACTAACCTGAAAACTGGACTATACTAGCTTAGAAGGTGGGAAAAACACTATATTTTTTTGTTTTTTTGTTTTTTTTTTTCAGAAAATAAAGCAGATACAATCAAAAAAACACTTTAAATTCCCAGAAATGTCTATCACACTTGAGTGTGTAGCCTACAACAGTTAAACAGATAATTTAAACACAAAAACGACTTTGTTAAAGTGCAGGCAATAAAATAAGTAAAATATGTAGCTGAAACAAGCTTTTTAAATCACAGAAATGCTAGAAAATTTGCGTTTACATCATGCACATTACAGAATTTATAGCAAATTGGGAGAAATAGCCAAGTAATGGGACACTGTAATGGCTGCAGGGGGGGCTGTGTATTCACTATGATCTTGTGAGGGGGGGGGACAGCAACCTCAAAGACAGCCCAGACAGCACAAACTCTAGCTACGCCCCTGGGCAGCACAAAAACAATTCTCTATGGAGCACCAAGGATGGTGCTGCATTAGAAATGTTCTGCCTTTCTCTAACCATGAAGGCAATTAGTTCTATTCCCAGGTTCCTCTTAACCAAGTCAGTTCTGCTGTGAAGGATAATCCAGACCTTCAGGTTGATAAGATGAAAGGGGAGCTGGTAAGCAATGCATGGCCAGAGAGACAATGGAGCCAAATAAGTATGTAAAATAACACAACTGCCAGCTGAAGTCAGAAAAGACAGGAAGCCAATGAATGCCATTGTAAGTGAATGCAGAGACAAAACAACATTAAATATCTGCCTTCCTGATATAATCATATAGGACATAGAGTAAAAAAATTCACAGCAGCATGGCAGTCTCCTTATGTCATTTTGGAAAAATAGCTGTGAAAAAGAAAATTAATGATGCAGTGACTTTAGTACTATAGAAAAAACACAATATAAGGTAAAAAATACATGCTTCCCCTTTTGGGATATGGTCATCCTTTAAATATAGTTATGTTAACTCTATGAACCAAGTCTCAGCAAATATGAGGAGATTCATAAAGGTTATTATTGCAAGGTGTACATGATGTGTACACCTTGAGGTAAGATTTCTGAAGTCACAGACAACCCCTACCATGGTGCATTTGCATGAAAACATTCAGCACCCTGATGTGCTGTCTCCACAGCCATTCTACATATAATTTGGCAGTCCAGGGTAATTCACCATTCACTGTCTCCCCTGGAAATTGTAAGACAAAGTATCTACACACCAAGTCATTCATATATTGAAAAAAAGGTGCAGAGAACCACTTGACTCCAGGAATATCCATAAAAGGCAGAAATCAGCTTCAAACCATGTATCCCCCCCAAACACACACACACTTCCCACTGAAAATATCAATCCTCTACACCCCCACTAGACACCAGTGATATAAAGTTGGAATATATAAAAGAAAAAAGAAAATAGGAGGAAAAAGGGACTTCAGCCATACATGCTTAAGAAAAGGAACCCTTGTATAAGCCTGCTACACTAAGACGTTAGTGGAACAGGTGCTTTTATACATACACATATATATATAGAGAGAGAGAGAGAGAGAGAGATCAATGGCATTATGCAATGCCTACAGCATGTTGTGACTTATGAAGGAGCAGTATAGGAAACATTAGGCATACCTCTCAACCTCTTAAACAGCTTTTGTCCTAGCATGCATTTACCGAAGGACACGAAATATGAAACTTGAATGTCAGGCATTAAGGACTGACTGCAATTATCCATTAATTATCTGGACATGGGGAAAGGGACATTGTAGAAGTTCTTACAATAGATATGGAATAGGTGGTATGTGTTTTTCTGTGTGCTTTTATGTGAACCTGTGCTTACACAATGCAGCCACCAGTTAACTACCACAGGAAGTGCTGATCTATACTTTGCAGTAGTTAATTAACTCCAGCCATGCAAATTAGCCAATAATGAGATCTTTCTAATATATCTGTAAATTGCAAAATTCCACATTGCTTTAACAGGGCCTTTTTACAATGGCCCTTAATGCAATGCAGTAGCACTTTAACAAATCCCCGGACTGGTGTTTGACATTGAGTACCTGAGGATAATTTATAACTAATGTTGTCGCCAGCCTGCTGAACTATATGGAATCAGACTTATTGGCAACATTTATGTACAAATAACTAAAATATCATGACAGCCAGGACAAGCTCAGGCTCCGCTATGACTGAAGAGAAACAAAGTATGAATCAAACAATGGAATAAATCAATGAAATACCATGGCCCGACTTGAAAATTTGTTAAGGTTCCATTGCAGTTCAGAAGGTTTTATTTACCTAAATTTTTCTGGATTTTCAGATGAGAGTTTATGGAGAAAATATTTTGCAGCCCATCTGATTTCAACATTCTGTGTCAGTAAAGGGGCACACCAAACATTTATTAAATGGCTAGGAATTAAATCTGTTTACAGAATGTGTTGAACTTTTGTTAAACTGTCACACAATACCTTTGAATAGAGAACTTGTGGTTATATAGGACTACCACTATAGCTATGCTGAGCTATAGAAGGCCAACTTTTATTATAAAATACTGTGGGAAGAAATAACCAGGGAATTATTATGGCTAGGCTTGTATAGGCCCTAGGGCCGATAGCCTAGTACCAACCTATGAACCTATTATATTATATGTCCTTTGATAAGCACAGTTGCACTGTAATTAGGGAACCTACTACTGCTATGCATGTGAGATCTTGGCTGTGGAACAAGGTGGATCCAAATACTCTGCTGCTAGCACTGAACCATAAGTGGCTGGCAGTTATAAATAAGCAATGTTGCGAGAACAAAAATCTGTGGGTAATGCTGGAGAAGTACATTGCAAGTGTGTTAGACACTTTCTTGTGCCCCATAATACAGGTCTAGCTTAGTTTAAGGATGTGCTTCACGAATAACAATTTCTGGAGGAAGCGGATGTTGATTTAATCTGTGACTGTCTGGAGACAGTCCTTCAAGATAACTTATTTTCCTTTGAGGGCTTGTTATTTAAACAAGTATCATGAGTAGCCATTGGGACAGATTTTTGCCAACCTTGTCCTATACAAATGGGAAAAGGAGGTAGTTTTAACATCAGAAATGGCTAGATTTTTAAACTATATGCTAGATTCTTGGATGACATTTGTATTGTGTGGTGTGGTTCTGTGGATGAAGTAATTTTTTTTTACGAATTATTTAAACATGTCTACCACTTTTTCAGCCTTCACATATACTTATTCTTATGGTTTTATTAACTGTTTGGATGTGGAACTTGACAAAAGTCAGAATGAAAGAAGAATATCTTCCAATGCGCACAGAAAAAAAGGTCTTGTAATAATTCCTACCTGCATTTTACTGGTAATCACCCGCTCTGTATGAAATTAAATGTAGTGAAAGGGCAGTTTGTTCCTAGGATGACATCAAATGATGACATGTTTTTTAAGGAATGTATTTTTTGAACAATATGTTTGTAGATAGAGAGTACTCCACCAGTTTGGTGGATGGTATTGTTACAGAGGTGACCACTAGAAGATATAACAATTTTGCGTCTAACCTTTTGTGTGGTATGAACAGGACAAAGGATAGAAACACATAGTTACAATACTCTAAGTCTGCCCAGGAGTTTCTACTAATGTGAAGGCAATTCAGAATGTTATTAGATTGGACTAATGCAACATTGAGTGGGGATCTAGGTAACACTCATCTTAGTACCCTGGTTTGTTTTTAAATCTGATTTTAATTTGAAACAGATTTTTGAGTCAAAGATACCCACAGTTCAAAAAGAAAAAAAGAAAAAAAAAACAGTTTACTTGGCATGCTTAAGTGTGTGGCATGCAAGCAATGTATTTCTGACTTTAATACTGTATTTCTCCGTAAATAAGACCTAACCAGAGAATAAGGCCTAGCATGGTTTTCCAGGGTGGTCATGATATAAGCCCTACCCCAAAAATAAGCCCCAGTTAAGATAGTCAACAACACACTATGGACATGTTGAATTATAAAATAATAATATTATTGACACCTGTTGACTGAGGTTATTGTACTCTGTTCACCATTTTCGGACCTTTCAGGCACCCAACTTCTTTTCTTTGCAGAAAGTCATAATCCTGATCCATCATTCTCCAATCCCTCCCCTCATAATCAGACTACAAACCACATCTTCTCCCAAATCACAGCCAATAGAAAGCCAACCGACCTCCTTCTGATAAGCCTAAATATTAGAAGTATATGCAACAATGTGCATGAATTCCATGCCACCATAGACGTCTACTCCCCTGATGTAGTGACCCTTACAGAAACATGGTTAAAACCACACATTACTAATGAGCAAATCCTCCCTACCAGTTACAATATACTAAGAGTAGACCGACTAAACAAAAAAGAAGGTGGTATAGCTATAATATTTAAGCAGCATCTAGACATCCAGGTCTTAAAGTTAGCAGCCCCCAGATAGGTAAGTAAGAAATAATATATGCCAACCTTAAAATAAACCAAAATAAAACCCTAAACATAATAGGTTGTTACTTCCTACCTGGCCAGAACATCCCCCCACTTGAAAACCTCCTCAGCTGGACTACCCACCACCTACCACAAGAAACTTTAATTCTAGGACACTTCAACACTGACTGGCAATCCTGCTCTAGCAACCACCCAACCCATCATGTAAACCGTCATGGCTTCACCCAACTAGTCCAGTCACCTACTAGGATAAATAACTCCAACAAACACACTACCCTTGATTGGATACTAGTCAATAAGAGCCCCCAGTCATATATAGCAGGTTGCTTATCTGACAGCCTCAGTGATCACTCCCCAACCTTCCTACTAAGAAAACACCTTTATAAAGCAAAACCCATTATCTACTGTCAAATACGCAAAAAAAATAACTTCAACCCTCTCTCATTCAGCTCATCCCTAAAAGACTGTAACTGGCAAGCTCTAAAATACCTCAAACTAGATGACGCAGTTGACTACTTTAATGAAACATTCCTAAGCATCCTTAATTACCACGCCCCTATACGACATTCCCAAACTAGAGCCCAACCATCCCCATGGCTACAAAAAAACACCAAGTCTGAAATGAAAAACAGGGATAAAGTTCGGGACAACTGGCACAAAAGAAAACCCCCCTCTACTAGGCAAAAATTCCTAGAACTACACAATAGAACCAAAAATCTTATAAAACAGGACAAAATCCAATGCTACCAGTCTGCCCTTATCTCCTCCCAACATAATCCCAAATAATTCTGGTCCTCAATAAATTCCATCCTCCACCCAGGTAAAGTAAGTACACCCACTCCTAACTTAACTCACTCCTCCGAAAATATTGCTACCTCTTTCAACAATCACTTCACACAAACTGTACTAACACTAGTTAGACACACCCTCCCCCCATAAACCCACACCATCAACTACAACTAACAAACTCCCCACTAGCTTCTCTTTCTCTCCTGTTCCTACCTCCAAAATAAAACAACTACTAACTAAACTTAAAACCACCAGATTAGCAGCAGACAACCTCCCAAGTAAATACCTTCAATGTGCAGCTGACGCTCTAGCCTACCCAGTATCACTCTTGATTAACAGATCTCTGTTAGAAAGTTATGTTCCCACACTATGGAAAGTCTCACACATAATTCCCCTACACAAAGGAGGCCCCTCCACAGATCTAACCAATTACAGTCCCATAGCTATTCTCTCGCCACTCTCCAAAATACTAGAGAGATGCATTCATTCTCAAGTCTCAGATCACCTCCTTGCTAACAACCTCCTCTCCAACACACAACATGGTTTTCAACCTAACCTTAGCACCACCACCACCTTACTCTCTTTCTCTAACACTATCCTACAAAATACAAATGCAGGTTATCTCTCCTCAGCTACCTTCCTAGACCTCTCTAAAGCTTTCAACATGGCCCCACACAAACAACTCATCTCTCTTCTCAATAACCTATCCTTCTCTCAACCATTCATCAATTGGTTTCAGAGTTACCTATCTGACCGCCAACAAGCAGTTGTTTGGCAGGACAACCTATCCCCCAACTACCAGTCTCCATAGGGGTTCCCCAAAGGTCCATCCTGGAACCCCTACTCTTCTCTATTTTCACCAATAATCTAGCCTCAGCCACAACACATACAATACGCAGATGACTCAACCATCATCTGCACAGCCCACTCCCTACCCGAACTGCAAAAAGTCACACAGGAAGCATTTTCTTCTATTGAAACTTGGTTATCTGATACCCAACTAATACTCAACCCAAACAAAACAAAATTACTAATCTTCTAACCACCAAACTTACCCTAGACAGCTCTCACTTTAACATCACAGCAAAAGACAACACCACCATCCATCCTAGAGAACACACCAAATTACTAGGAGTAGAAATAGACAATAAACTGAACTTTGGCATTCACATTTCTATCACCATTAAAAAAGTGCACAAAAAACTAGGAGCATTATATAGAAATCAGCAACTACTTACCAAAGCAGCTTAAATTTCGGTAGCAAATTCTCATCTTATCTCTACCCTACTCTACGCCTCTCCAATATTTACTAACCTTAGACAACACGACCTAAATAAGCTCGAAACCTGCTACAACAAAATTGCCAAATTCACCACAGGGGCTTCCTACTGTACTCACCATTGTCTCTCACTAGCAGAACTGGGCTGGCTAGAGCTCCCCCACCTCCTTCAATGGTACCAACTCGCACTCACCCACAAACTAATAAACCAACCACTAAAAGTCCCATCCCTCCAGAATCTACTCCAACCCTACATAACCACGAGACCACTAAGATTCAGCCACAAAAACCTCCTACAGGTCACAAGAGCCAATAACTCTGCTGGAGAAGCATTATTCTCCTGCACTATAGCCAAACTCTGGAACTCCCTCCCATCCTCAATTACCTCTGTAACTTCTTGCACCCACTTCAAATCCTTACTAAAATCACACTTAAAAACTTGCCAGATATGCCCTTGCAACCCCCCTCCCTCTAATACCATCCACTCCACCCACCCACTACCCCTAGCAACAACCTACTCTTAGCAAGCTTGGCTAGTCATGTTCCCAGCTACCTACCACATAATACTAACTTCTTGTATGAACAACTGCTAATGGCTGTTATGTACCTCAAAAACAGATTGTATCAATTGTTCACTGATGAATCTCAACTACATTTGTAACCATGTTTAGTATATGTCACCATATTTTAAAATTGTACTATGTTCTACAGCTGTTTTACATCTATGTTTTATTCTTGTCTTACGTCCTCAGCTGGACTAATGTTTATATTTAAATGCTATGTTTTTCAACTGTATAATGCAAGTAATACTTAATGTGGAGCTTTTCTCCCCAGGCATCATCTGAAAACGGACCTGCGTCCAGTTGGACTCTCCCGTCAACAAATGTAAATAATAATAATAATAAGAAGAAGAAGAAGAAGAAGATTCTTTGCCCAGGAGTCCTCCATGATTCTTACTGTAACCCTAGTCCTCACTCACACTTAACGGTTGAGATCCTAGGCCCATAAACACTGGCAAGTGTACTTTGATTGGTCAAAGTACAGACAATGCACGTAAAATGTGCACACTTGATAACAAATGAGTGTGGTTGTGTCTTCTTAACCATCGCCATTTTGTGTTGCCACTCCTGTCTTGTAATTCTTCAATTAACCCCCCCCCCCAGACAAGATGAGTGCAAAAAGAAAGAGCTATTCTGTCGAGTACAAGAAAGGAATCATGGAGGACTCCCGGGGAAAGAATCTGATGGCTTTCTGCAAAGAGAAGAAGTTGGATCTCTGAATGGTCTGAAAATGGCGAGCAGAGTACGATAACCTCAGTCAACAGGCAGACGAGGGAAATGCTAAGAAGTGCAAGTGTGAATCAGGTCTGCAACCATTATTTCCTGAGCTGGAAGACATCATCTGTGAATGGATTGCTAACAGGAAAGCAAAGGCTTTGGTTTTGCGCAGGTCTGATATTCAAGTACTTGCCATTGCAATGGCACCACAGTTAGAAATATCCCCAGAATAATTCAAAGCATCACAACATTGCCTGGATGGCTTCCTTCAGCGATATGAACTGTCTCTAAGAAGATTGACAATACTGTTTAAGCTGGAAGATACTGAAGTTATTAAACATGCACTTGCATTCAAGTCCTTTGTTGATGGCATTGACTTTTCTAAATATCAACTCTCCAACATGATTGCTATGGTTGAAACTGCAGTGTTTATGGGCCAAGGATCTCAAACAACAATTGATCAGAGGGGTGCGTCATCAATCTACATTCCCTCCACTGGTTACGAAAGTGCACGTGTTACCTGTATTTTGGCAATTCGTCTAGATGGAAAGAAAACTGTAGGCCCTTGGGCCGATAGCCTAGTACCTACCTATGAACCTATGAACCTCTAATCATTAGTAAGGGCAAGAAAGATAAGAGTGAATGTGTTTCAAGCATTTACATTCTTGAAACTGAAAAAGCCTGGTGCACACAAGCAGTTATAAGGAAGTGGGTCGATGTAATGCTGCCACTTGTTTTGCAAGGTGTCAAAAGAGGTTTGCTAGTCTGGGATTCAGTCAGCACTCACCGCACTAAAGACATGAAGAACTTCCTTGCACAGAGAAGAATAGATCAAATAATGATTCCTGCAGGAATGACTGCCTATCTCCAGACTCTTGATATTGCAATAAATAAGCCATTCAAGGACCATTTGTGCATGGAACTCAATGACTACATTGAAAATAGAATGGAGAGAAATCAGCATGGAAACTTTGTGAAGCCTAGCCTGCAAGAAGTCATGACTTGGGTGAAGAATTCATGGGATAAAATCACTGACAGCTGTGTTGCTAATGCACTACGAGCAGGCTACATGGACAAGCAGTGCTCATTTAAGGAGAGCTCTATTGCTAGGCATGACAGATGCCAATGGTTCTACAGGAAATGGAGTCACAAGAAATTCAGGCTGGAATTCGGGGGTTAGAGGCTAATGACAATGTTCCAGAAGAAAATGACATGACTGTGTTTGAATAACTTTTCCGTTATTGGGGCAACAGAATGGATTGCTTCTGCTTTCAGCTGCCAGCAAGCTCTTGTCAGTTTTTTTACTTTACTGTATTAAGGTAACGTTTCATTATCAAGGGGTAATTACAAAGTAAGGCCATTAGTTCCCAGACTTCATTTTTATGACTTTCCATCATTGGTCTCTTTACGGTTTGGGTAAGGAATAAAGAAAGCATCATCACTCAAAAAGTGACAGTTATTCACTGGTTTTATCCCCCTCCTCCAATACGCATGTATTGAAATTTTTCTGCACTTTCTGTTAAGCATGAAATATTGCACTGTGAAAGCCAAGGTGTAGATATTCTGAAGTTGAAATGTTTGCTGCACTGTTTATGTAGAATTATTACACAACTGTTAATGTGTTACCTAGAACTGTTGCCCAATAATGTAAAAGTACCAAATAAATATCAGTTTATGTACATGAATAAATGTCGATTTGTGTACATGAATTAATGTCGATTTTTGTACATGAATAAATGTCGATTTGTGTACATGAATAAATGTCAACTTTTGTACATGAATAAATGAATAAATGTAGGTTGTTGTACCTGGGGGGGTAAATAAGCCACTACCTGATAATAAGCCCTAATGCGTATTTTGGTGGGGGAAAAAGTATAAGACGCGGTCTTATTTTTGGGGAAATACGGTAATTTCCTTATTTTCTGGTGTCATTCTAAGAGGATTCAGTATTTGTTGCCATGGAAGGAGATGGTCAACTGACCTCACAGCTTTACCGAGGATAGTCTGCACCTCTGACTGACTCTGATAGGCTTTCAAATATTAGATAAAACATTGTCCTCCCCCATAGAGCCTTTTTAGGCAATGCCAAACTTAAAGTACTGCTGACATAGCAAATCAAAACCAAGAAAATCTAAAGGTGTCACTGCTCAATGCTAGAAGTCTAAACAAGAAACTCCACTCCTTTCAAGTTCTCCTCACCCTAGAAAATGCTGACATCTGTACAGTCACTGTGACAGGATTTAAAGCCATGGAGAGTACACCAGCAATGCAAAGCCTTTCACACATTTAGACCAGATGCTACACAGACAGGGAATAAAGATGGAGGGGTCTCGATTTACATCAAAAATAAATATACCTCAAGGCTGGTCCAACAGGATGATGCACGCAGCTTTTCTATGTTCAGATGACGATAGGAAAAATCCCATACCACTTACTTGGAAGCTAAGTATTCCCCTTTATCACTTTATTTAACTGTAAACCCCAAGCAGGATTTCTGCCTCACGAATGGAGAACCGCAACAGTCATCCCTCTGCACAAAGTTAGGCCATTTACAGAACCTAGAAACTACCAAGCCATAAGTCACAGTAGTCTCATATACAAAGCCATGGAAAGAATTATCATGGAAATGATCAATAATGACATAGGAAACCTCCAAACACTGGATCTAACCCAGTTTGGTTTCTTCAAGGGCAGATCATGCCTACTCAGCCTAGTGGACTTCTTTGAGAAGGTCAGTAAAGCAATGGATGAGGGCAAAATGGTTCACACTGCCTGCCTTGACCTGAAAAAGACATTTGACAAAATACCTAACTCGGGCATTGTTGACAAACTCAAAAGGTTAAGTATAAACCCTTATGTCACCCGGTGGATAGCCAGCTGGCTCACAGACAGGACCCAGAAAGTTAGAATTAGGGAGTCCACCTCTACAAAGAGTCCAGTCACAAGTAGAGTCCCTCAGGGATTGGTCCTGGAACTGCTCCTTTTTGGCATTTACTTCTCTGTGTCAAGGGCCTCTAGCTGACCAAATTTGCAGACAATTATAAACTGAGAGGATTCATGGAATTTGCTACCTACGCTAATGTTCTCCAGGAAGGGCTGACATAGACAACTAACTTGTGTCAGAGCCATGGACAAAAACTAAATACCAACAAGTGCATAAAAGTATCCTTCAGGATGTCATCCACCCCTGGTAGCTATCATACTGAAAGAGTCAATCCAGTAGTTATTGACTTGGGAACGCACATAGTCAGTAATCTAACCTTTGACCATCAAGTGTCTACAGTATTGAGAAAATCATTTTATGCTGTACAACTTATATACAAAGGTATGGAATCTAGGTCCAAGGAAGTAATTGTTCCACTGTGTTCAGCATTCATTAGACCTATCATTGAGGACAATGCCCCCTTTGGTATGTACCTAACCAGGCATATCCAACAACTGGAACTTCCACAGAGATTTCTCACTAAAAGAATACACAGTATAAATAGCATGTCCTGTGTGGACCACCTCAAAGCTCTATCCCTGTATTCTGTCTCCTACAAGCTGTTGAAGAGATATCTATGCCCAGCATACAAGGCATCATCAAAACCCATCCTGATGGACCTCTTGCATATCTCCAAATCAAACAACACCAGAATTACTCATTCTAAAGACTTAAACATTGCTTGAGAGACAGGTATGTACCCCAGAGACTACCCCTTCTCTGGAACAGGCTTCTCATCCATATGAAGCAGAGTTTCTTCCTAACCCAGTTCAAATGTAACTTGGACAGTTGGATAGAGAACATAAAACTCATCCTGGTTTGGCACCCATGTCTCTAATGGACACAGGCAGCCTGTAAATGTTTCATCTCCCAGGCTCCAGCATGTAAATTTTTCATCTCCCAACTTCCTGCTCACATTTGGCAAGGGTACCAGAACTTGATGGAGATTTGGGATGGACAGCTAGGTTAAAAAAGGCCCTAGTGATTGATAGCTATGTACACATCTATTAATCTGTGAACCTATGTAAGTTTATTAATATGGGCACTTTTATGTCTATAGGAGATAAACCTACAATACTGTCTTGCAAAGGTCATTCTAATTGCACATCCAAGGAATATGTGGTAACGTTTTTATCCTGTTCTGCATTTTATACAGGAAAAACTAAAAAAAATCCCAGAGTAACAATTTATCTGCATATTTATGCTATTAAAACAGATAAGAACAATATCATAGCCAGACATGTGGGGATGTGGCCTGATTTTAGTTAATTTGTTATTTTTATATACTGGAAAAAGATGCAAACCTACAGGTGGGGATTGGACTAATTTGCTACTGAAGATGGAGTTGTTTTGGCAAATTACTTTGAAAGCCAACCAGTCTAAAGGTGTTAATGACAGTATCTCTATAGCTTGTATGTTGAAATATACACAAATGAATATTAAGTAGTTGCATTTACATAACACATCATGTGACTGTTCACTATAGAAGGTACACCGGTTTCCTCCTACATTCCAAATACATGCATCTGGAGCATTTCTCCCCAGGCCTCCTCTGAAAATAGGCCCTGTCCTAGTCGGACTTTCCCAGTTAACAAATGCTAAATAAAAATAAAATAAATGACTGACAGTGTAAAGCATATGATATAGTGACCAACAACACTCTGCCCACTTACTAATGGACAGAGTTCTACTATCTTTGTTATGTATTATGACTGCTGATATTACTGATGTCACTGTTAGCATGAGTCTAAATAGATGTATCATTGCTGGAGTGAGTCTATATACTTGTTGCTTTACACTTTCACTGCACTTACGGCATAGCCAGCTATAATACTTGTTAAATAAATGAAGTTTAAATAGTCTTGGCAAGTCTGCTTATTTGCTATAACCTACAACTGCCCCTTTACAAATGATGTGCTAACACCCAATTTGCTGGCATTCACAAGTTTGACAGACTGGCATCAGTAATCTGGAGGATAAGGATAAACCTCCTCTTCCTGTAAGAGCAAAGTGCCTGCATTTCCACTTCATACTGTAACTCCAAAATCATGACATGGCATAAAGAATCTGGAATCTCTGACTGCTGCACCCTCCCTTAAAAATTTTACATCTAATATAACCAGGGCATCCCTATTTGAGCAAGACTGTCCCGAGATCAACAGCCCAATCCCAAGACCCGCACTGATGGATGAAATCCCAGCGAAACAGCCTTTGCTTTGTGATTTTTGATTGGCTTGTATACCGGTATACAGGCCAATCATAATTCACAAAGCAGAGCTACTTCTGTTTAATGCAGAACTACCTGCTGTTCCACCTGAAACCCCCTTTTTTTTTTTTTTTTTTTTTTTTTAGCATGATGAGTTGGTCTTTGATGAATAAAAGTAATATCTCCTTACAACCATCATTTTTACATCTGTACCTAAAAGTGGCACAGTATACATTGTATACCATACACTGTACAGTACAAAGTCCATTACCTCTGATATCATCAACATAGCAACACACAAACTAAATACCAGATGATTAGATTTCAATTTCCTCATTGCAACAAGCAGCAATGCAATAATAAGTGACTAACAGTAGCAAATAACCACAACAGTGTAAAGCATATGATATAGTGAACAATGACATAAACATAAAGTAAGACATAAGTAGATGTGACATGTGGTATATAACATTGAAAAATGTTAAGTTTACAAGATTAAAAGCATTCAGAGAAGTGCTATGTAAATAACCAATCATTGAATTGGTTAAAGGGGAAGAGGTGTACGTCTTTGGTATAGTGGTCCAAGGAACAGAAGAAGGAGCAGTAGTTGTGTGTTTCTTGTTGGAGATATTAGTATTATAGTGTTAGGAGGAGGGTAGATTAGGTAAAAGGATAAGAGATGTAGAAATGTAAACCGATGAATGGATGTTAATGAGTAGATGCTCTGTAAGAAGATCAGACATGCTGTTCACCACAGTGGTACTGTGTGCACAATTTCCAATAATCATGCAGTTGAACTTGAAACTAGATGAGTGGCTGACTTGACTATGCTTGAAACCAGACTTCCATATTGTGGAACTGTACAAAAACATTTGCATCATTCTATTCCCTTTCAGTGGAACAGTGTAATAGTCTACTGAGTAGATAACAAGTCATATGTTCCATTACAAGAGATGGAGAGGTTTGGGTATTTTTTTTTGGGGGGGGATTGCAACAAACTGAATTATAATACCGCAGGAAAGAGTCATAAAATCTAGTAAGTACCCACAAATTTCTATAAGAAAAACTGATCTAAACAGGAGCCTTAGTGTTTAAAGATTAGCAGCAATGTTTTTGGCACTGTTTCTATCCTCAAGCCTTATTCTGCACTCTAGGCATACATCATCAAATGGGGAAGTTTGACATGCGTTACCTGCATGGACCTTGTATATCTATTAATTACAGTACCCTCATAAATGCTGTGCAGCAATTCTCCATCTCTGTCCATATCTTAATTATCAGGTAAGGATGATCTGATGCTATCAATTTCCATTCATTCCTCATCTTATGGGATCTGATCTGATCCTTGGATCCAACTCAGCTCATGGCCTCCAACAAACTGTCAAGATCCTTCCCAACCCATAATGCAAACATCCCTCATTTGCTGCTTTAGTGTTTAGATGTGGTCTCCTTCAGCTATTGAGTTTTCAGTGAGAGATAAGTCAATTTTCCATATTTCCTCTCTAAAAGCCTTTACAAATAACTATTCCCTTAATCTTCTTATTAATTTTAAAGTGTTTCTTCCATTATCTTTCTTATATTTTCAGTGTAAAATTTTTCTACCATCTTGGTAGGCCTATCTCCTTCCCTTTTACCTTCTTTACACATAGTGTAATCTCTGTCATTACTGGTATTTTCTTTTTTCCAAAAGTCTTTTTCTTGTAGATCTTAAATACCATAGTTGATATGTTTCCTTTTCATATTTTTATTTCTGCCTATTAAAAATAAATTTACTTTAATCTCTCTCTCTTAACTAGAAAAAATGTCTGAGAAGGGTCCAGCAGGTTTTAAAAAAATCTGACAAATGTGGGCACAAATTGCTTTTGTCTGATGCCCACAATCTTTGTGTGTATTGTTTAGGATCAGAACACTTACAACAAGGCTGCAGTATTTGTTGTGGGTTCAACCCCCGAGCTTTAGCAGACAGGAGAAATAAGCTGATTTTAAAGGGATTGCTGCCATCTTCCTTTACTGAAGCCATTGCTGGGGTTCAATCCTCCAAACATAAATCTAAAGACCCATCAAAAGATCTAGGTCCTTGGATTCTCAGGGCCTCTACCTAATCTGTAGCAAGAAAAAAGAAAGAAAAACTGCATCCAAAGCTATGTCCGATCCGACCATCATTGGATCCGACCTGATCAAACATATTTCAGATCCTAGAAACCAAAAACTCCAAGAGACCACCACAGCTAAAAGCATACATAGTTTATTAAAAATACAACAGGATAACCGCTTTCACACAAAGTGCTTCTTTAGATCCATATAACAGACAGACATTGCATCCAAGTTCAGAAATCTTATTAAATTTACTTTAATCTCTCTCTCTCTTAACTAGAAAAAATGTCTGAGAAGGGTCCAGCAGGTTTTAAAAAATGTGACAAATGTGGGCACAAGTTGCTTTTGTCTGATGCCCACAATCTTTGTGTGTATTGTTTAGGATCAGAACACTTACAACAAGGCTGCAGTATGTGTCGTGGGTTCAACCCCTGAGCTTTAGCAGACAGGAGAAATAAGCTGATTTTAAAGGGATTACTGCCATCTACCTTTACTGAAGCCATTGCTGGGGTTCAATCTTCCAAACATAAATCTAAAGACCCATCAAAAGGTCTAGGTCCTTGGATTATCAGGGCCTCTACCTAATCTGAAGCAAGAAAAAAGAAAGAAAAACTGCATCCAAAGCTACGTACGATCCGTCCATCATTGGATCCGACCTGATCAAACATATTTCAGATCCTAGAAAACAGAAACTCCAGGAGACCACCACAGCTAAAAGGATACGTAGTTTATTAAAAATACAACAGGATAACCGCTTTCACACAAAATGCTTCTTCATATCCATATAACAGACAGACATTGCATCCAAGTTTAAATATCTTAGCAATAATAAAACAACCAATAAAAGCTAATCAATAAAACAATTAAGTCACTGAGGTGCTTGCATCCATTATTAACAATAGAGTAGAGCTAGCTGAAATGCAGTGGATAGCAAGGATGCAAGCAGATAAATCACCAAGAATTAATGCTACTATGCCTTTAAAACCTGTTCTTAAGAAACGTAGATCATATCAGCGACTTAATTGTTTTATTGATTAGCTTTTATTGGTTGTTTTATTATTGCTAAGATATTTAATCTTGGATGCAATGTCTGTCTGTTATATGGATCAGAAGAAGCACTTTGTGTGAAAGAGCTTATCCTGTCATATTTTTTAATAAAATAAGTATGCTTTTAGCTGTGGTAGTCGCTTGGAGTTTTTGGTTTCTACATTTGCAGTTTGCTCTCCTGGGTGACCCTTGTCTGCTGGTGGTTGCATTTTTCATTATATTTCAGATCTTACATCTTCAGATCCAAAGCCCTTGCCAAGAACTACATATTCACCAAGTCTGGATCTGGTTCCTTCCAGGGTACCTGTTCCCTTTTTAGAGAGGCACTCAAAATCACCGTCCCTGGTGTCCTCTCATTCCTCCAGTAGTCTCATGGAAGGCGATGTGGAGAGGGTGACAAAGAAATTTGTCACAGAGCAAATTCAGAAGGGAGTTCTCATAGTTGCAACCCCTTTGAGTCAGGAAGTCCATCCATCTACCACTCCACCAATAACAACTCCTTCTCTAATTCAATCTGTAGTTTTAGAGCCCTCAGATCCAAGTTTTCTGGGTTTATCTGGTTCAAATACGAAAAGAGATGGATGACTCTCAGAGCTGAAGCTTCCCTGTTGGATGTGAGAGGATGGGGTCATTTTGAGGTTTTCAAAGCCATCTCTTCCTCTCAGAGCTTTGGCACTGGATAGCTCGGCTTCGACTTTCACCTTGGGTGGGTTGCTCTTGGGGCAGAGGGAGGTGACAAGCCAGAAACTCAAGTTCTCAACTTTGTTGGGTTCCTCCTCTATGGAGTAGTCTGCCTTTGAGGTAGTGAAGAGAGTTTTCTCTGCTCTGGTAGGTCAGATGGGTCCTTCCCCCTTGGATCAACCCTACTTCTCAGATGACTTTGCACCATGATCCTCAACATTCTGTCCCACAGGGACAGACAGTCAAAAGCTTCCAGTCTACCAAGCAGGGTATTTTTATTTCTTCTGATCCTCCTTTGGGCTACCACACAAAGGAAGTCCCTAGAAAAGAGAAATTGCAAAAGGAGGCACTTAGACTGTCCTCAGGAGTCAGTCACTGAGGATACTGATTTTGATGAAAGGAAGGGTCCCCAAACATCATGCCCTGATGACATTTCATTTGGAGACATTCTTGAAATCCTAAAGGAAAAGGGTGGCTTGTCTTTCCAACCATTCCCCTGAAGAATCAGTATTTCTGGAAGCATTTGGTACCAGTCCATCTACCTCCTGGGTTACTCCTCCAGCCGATTAACTTATTGATTTGATTTCCAAGTAGGCATGGAAGGAACCTGATACAACTGAGCCAATCCCCAAGAGACCAGACTGGATTCTGGCTCCACCAGTAGACAGGGAATATTGGAGTAAAGGTGTTCCAGTAAATGTCATGGTTGTGGTGGCAGCTATGAAAAAGGACCTCCCTGAACAGAGTTCCATTGTCTATCTTCTGAATAGATACTCAAGGGTGATAGAGAGATTTGGGAAGTGTGTATATGCTTCAGTGGCGTTTGCACTTAGATCTTGAACTTTTACTAGGTTACAGAGAGATTTGATTAAAGAATTATCCAAATTTCTTTCTGGAACTGGAACTGCTAAGGCTCAATCTTCATTAGTCTCTCAGTTGGCTACCCTACAGGCTATATCCAATTTGTCCATGAGGCTTATCTCGTATGCTGCAGAAGGTGCCTCAAGTGCTGCAGGTTAAGGTATTTCCATCAGGAAGCATGCCTGGATGCGCCTGTGTGAGTTTGTCGAGTCCTTCAAATCATCATTTGTCAGAGCTCCCTTTGACAGCACTTCTTTGTTTTGCCCCCACAGTAAAGGACACACTCTCCAGGTATAAAAAAGATTTAAAGACCTTCTCTGCAGTGGGTGTGTGTTTTTTGAACCCTCAAAGGACCTTTTCCAGGAATCAAAGTGGAGGTTGAAAAATGTGGTTCAGAAAATTTCACGGTCCTTTTTTATGGTAATTAACGAAATGAAAGAAATGTGCCTACTCTGTCTTCATGTTTCAAATGTTTTTTTTTTTTTACTTATTTAAGTTGAAAAACTTTGCAAGTAATAACTTTTATCCAAAATTAGTGTATTTTTAGTTTTATTATTATTAATAGTAGTAGTGTTATGTTAACAAAGGACATATAGTAATTATTTGCTAGTTTTGAGTAAGTTCAGTTTTTGTTAGTTTTTAAGATATACCTTGCACCTTATATTATAATATTGTGTCATAGAGTTGACAGCAGTCTTTTTTTTATTATTATTTGGTGTCATAGTAAATACACAGTATTCTAGAGCTGATAATTTGAGGATATATTGTAATCAATTTATTTGATGATTCTAAATAGCCTACTTTTTAATGCCTCATTCAGTAGTTCGGAGCTTTTCTTCATTTTGCTTTCTACTACAGTTATGATTTAGTTTTGTTTTTATGGCTTTCTTTCAATTGCTTTTTAATTTTTGAAACAATGTGCTTACTCCGTATTAGTATATATTCAGTTTCAGTTGTAGTAGCTGGAGATTCTAATTTTAGGTTGTAGTTTTTTTGTAGTTCTGGAGCTATTATTCTCTATGTTTATTGATTCTCTTGAAATATGTGACTCCACTTCTGCAACTGGATTAAGTGTGGTGCCCAGCATGTTTCCCATTTATGACAGTAACTAACATTATTTCCATTCTAGGCATGTTTCTTTTTGAAAAATGACAGCTGACTGCTACTGAAGGCAGGGAGGAGTTCTGTGGAAGTGCAGAAGTTTTGCAGTTTTACAAATCTCTGGAAGCATACAGCGGAGGTATTTTAACCTATTAGTTCTGTAGCATGCCAAGAGTGCATTTGATTTAGTTGTTCTTAGGAATCTTTTTGAATGGCAGAAGATGTATGCGGCTGTAGGTAATGTATTCCACTAAGGGAGTTAAGCTGGCTAGAAGTACCACATTACCCGACCCTGATCCGACTTATAGCACCACAAGCACATCTATAAGCCAGAAAACTGCCCCTGTACTAAACAATGTAATACATTATACCCAAATAGAGCTTTAAGCTCTCAGGATATATCCCCTCTTCTTATAGCCATGTTTCACAACTTGGCAAGAGATTCATCATAAGATAATACAATTGCTAAATATTGGAATGAAGTCACTTTATTCATGAGAACAATTCAAAACTTTAATTCCTTCAACTTAGAGCTCAAGAAACAATATTATTTAATAAATGTCTTTGCTCTTGCACCAGCCAGAATAATTTTCTACTCCCATACTCCCTCCTTCTCTTGATTTTTCCCAATATTAGGTGCATACCCCAACTTACACAGTGACTGTGATACTTATAACAACCAAGACATTGTTTTTCTCTCTCTACCACTGTCTCTACTTTCCCCTTGCTCTCCCTACTTTTCTTTGATCATATGTACATAATCTTGATATTTATAGTAGTGTGATGTATTGAATTGTTATTGCCAGTACCTTTTGTAAATATCTGTATTTTGTGTTCTCTGATGTAAGGTGTTACTTTGACATTGTCTAGGTGTAACCACTATTATCATTCTTTTAACTCTAATTCATGTAAAATTACTTTGAATATGAAGCTTTTCTCCCCAGGCCTCCACTGAGAAGGAGTGATGTAACCCATATCCCAGTAATTTAAAAGCAACAAATAAATACATAAATGTTTCTAGGTGTTTCAAGAAACTTTTAGCTGAACATAGTGGGCTGTTTTCTGCTCTAACATGAAGCCCCTTTGCAATTGTTTTGATTCTCAAAAGGTAATTTGTAATTTGTATTTATTTGTTTTACAGTATTACTATGTTATGTATTGGACTCTTTAGTCTGTTTCTGTTATTTCAAAAAAATTATAGCCAAAATCAATATGGGAGACTTGATGATGCATCCGAGTTCCTAATATAATGAAAAACAGTACTGAGTCTTGCCCTATCCTTGTCATCTTGTATTTTTAATACAGCATTGAAGATATTTTTTTTTAAGTTGTGATTTCAGGATACCTTCATCAGCTGATAGCTTTTTTTAATTTAAAGCCTGCTGCCTGCCAACCATCAACCCATTCCCAGCCAATTCAGCTCATTCATCCACTTGACTTTATAGTTCAATTAGTAAAGTGCTGCAACCAACATTTGTAAACATGCATCTCACTTAAGCCAGTGGCTGTGTTTCAAATACCACAACAGGCATAGTTAGATGAGTTTTCATTCTGAAGACTAAAACCTTGCCTGTGGTATAAATAAGATCTGCTGGACAGACAGGTATGTATCCCAGAGACTACCCCTTCTCTAGAACAGGTTCCCCATCTATGTGAAGCAGAGTTCCTTCCTAACCCAATTCAAGTGTTATTTGGACAATTGGATGGAGAACAGAAAATCCATCCCTAGTTTGACTCTTACATCTCTAATAGACACAGGTATACTGTAAATGTTTCATCTCCCAGACCTCTGTTTGTAAATGTTTCTTGTCATCTCCCAAGCCCCTGCTCACACTTATCAAGGGTACCAGAACTTGTCAGAGATTTGGGATGCATAGCTAGGCTTAAAAAGAGTCTTGTGGTCATTAACACAGTAAACACATATGAACCTCTTACCATAAGAACCAAATGAGAGAAGCCATTATTTAGACAGTCATCAAGTGTTCTCTAATGATCCCTAACCCCCTGCCCCTTGGAGGCTGATGTACTCTGTTACTGACTTGTGGGCCCTTCAATTCCCCCCCCCCCTTCTAATAGCAGGATGAGTATACATCTGTACCATCCTTCCCAAGGAAGCTACACCCCTTTGGAGGACTACTGCCAATGCAGCATAGTTAGCAGCAGCCAAGGTCACAGCCACAGTCTATAGCTACAGGTCATTCTCCCATCATGCATTGCAGCAGATCAGATGATCATCCTCTACTGGGATGGGAAAGCCAACAAAAGCTGCTCACTGCCAACTGCCAACCCCCAACCAGGGTATTCCAGAACTCGAGACAGTACTCAGGCTCAGTTCATCTGGATCATAGCCAGGGCTTTATGTCTTGACATCACAGAATCAGGCATATACAGTTTTATTCCTTTGTAGTGGTGGTTTCATTTATAAATCTTGTAGGTCTGCTTCAAAACCTGACAAAGATACTGAGAGTTTAGTTACTTCTGTCAGTGACTTGTACTGTGCTGTAAAACAACATTTTTAATGTAGCTTTGAGTTCATTTGCTTGTAGTTTCTAGGTCTGTGGTTGTCTTGGATGACATGATGGTGAGAAGGGAATGGATATCCTGTGTATAGATCATTAAGTGTATTGTTCCTATTCAGCCACTGTAGCTAGAGAGCACTTGCATATAAGTACTGAGCATGTGCAAGAAAAGTGCCATTTTGTGCAGTCATTCAATGTGAATTTAGTCATGAAAGGACATATGAGTGTATTTGAAGTAATGAGTGAATCAGTTGGCTTAAATACAAGTTCTAATTACAGTTGCTGACATGCTTATGTACAATAAATATCTTGAACCCATACATCGCTTCATGGTCTCTTTTGAATGCATGATACAAGCGACACTCTGCATCCAAAAGACAAAATGAAAGGGCAGTGCAGTGAAGCCATTTGGCTTGGGATCCAAAGTCTGTTACTCGATGGGGGGAGGGCAATTGGAAACTACGGTGAGAGAGTGATCTGAAGACAATGAAGGATGTCATCAGAATTAGTGATAGACTCATGGCATTCAGATTCCAGTTTAAAGACATGGCTGCATTCATAATCTCAGTATATGTCCCACAGCAGGGTTGTGATAGTAAGGGAAAGAGTGCATTCAGCCAGCAGTTGGAGGGCCTATTAGAAAAAGCAGGACAACAAGAATTGGTACTAATATTGGGAGACCTGAATGGTCATATTGGAACAGACAAAACAGTATGTGAGGACGGCCTGAGTCCACATGGGTGGGGCAATGGGAATAAAGTAGGAGAAGCCATCTAGAATTCTGTCAGGCTAATGGCTTGATGGTGGCCAGCACATGATTCAGCAAGCCAACCACAAGATTATATACAGTACTGGTAAACAAACAACTCAGGTAGACTTATTACTAGTAAGAAAAGGGCACCGAGGTAGAATCAAAGACTGTAATGTCATCCCAGTGCCACAGAATAAATCACTAGGAACCACAATCAGCTGCAACCAGGGTCTGGGAAAGCTGAAAGGTCAACAGACACTATGCTGAAGATCTAGAAGTTGCCTGAAGTGAAAGAGGAAGAGTTCAACAAACTACTTGGGACTCTAGCATATACCTCTCAATTGTACAGATTTTCACAGAATGTCCATATTGTTGCCTCCCTCATATTATTGGCCATTCCTTATAAAATCTGCAATTTTGTGGCATATCACTGAGTACTGAAGTCATTAAATAATGACAAACATCTGAGTTTCAGACTCAATATCCTTCAGAAAAGGCATGCTAATGCAAAACCTGTTATTCTGTCAACTTTCTAATTTTATGAGAGCAATATTTAAAATATACCACTATTTTTGGGCATTTGTCCCCATTATTTTAGGCTTTGTCCATATTTGTTTGCTCTAAGAGGTTGAGAACTATGCTCCAGCACCTCAGGTTGAACAGGAAAAGGGTGGAGTCTGAAGAATGGCAACTGGAATAGCAATGCCTCAAACCAGCAAGTATGAACACTGTAGGTGTCTGAACCAAGTAATAAGGTACATAAGGAAATCTGAAGATGCAAAAACCAAACGGCTGCAGGTACACTGAGGTGCCCAAAACACACAACAACAGCAAAAGTAAATTAAGGCACCAAAGTTACACACTGGAAATCAGTCACTGTACTTTATTGCAGAAGACAAACGGTAAGCGCTTTCACAACTTAATGTTGCTTCATCAGACCACATCACTACAACTGATGCTTGGTTAAATACTAGGACAATTAGTATGACATCACAATTTAAAGAGATATTACTCCACTAACATAAGAACATATATCGATATCCATAAGAAAAATGCATAAAATATATAGAAAGGTGTGTATTTACACACAATAATATTTAAAAAAGGGGGAATGTCATCCCTGATGGTTATTAAAATATATATATATATATATATATATATATATATATATATATATATATATATATACATACACACACACATTTTTGTGCACATGTAACCATAATAGTACAATAAAAAATATATAAAAAAATCCTATTTAGTGTTTAAGGCGCCTTGCCTTAAGGTAAGGAACTAATGAGGTGCAGCCATTCAAACCAGGATATCTATCTGCTTGTAATTTAGTGATCCATTGTTGTTCTAATTCTTCAGTGTGGTTTTCTACATCACCACCTCTGTTTGTCCTTACTATTTGTTGTAAGATTAAAAATTTAAAACAATGACTACTGTCTGTATTCAGGACATGATTAGCTAGAGCATTTGATTGCTTCTGGTTCCCTATGTCCCTTATATGGTCTAACATTCTTTCTTTAAAACTCCTATTTGTTTTGCCTACATAATAGGCATGGCATGCTTGGCAAAAACAAAATAAACAACATCGACACTTTTACAATCATAGTAATTCTTCAGATAAAGTTTAAAACATTTCACAGGAAGAATGAACTCATTTTTAGAGAAGACATGCTGAGAAGCAGCACAATTCCTGCACGGAAGGTGCCCTGTCTGTTTGAGAGATTTTTTCTAAAAGACTGATGTTCTCTATTACAGAGCTGCTGCTTTAAAGACACATTATTTCTAAAACTGAAGTTTGGGGTGTCACCAACTGTGAAACCAGACCTGGTATTTCATGTAATAAGTGCCAATTCTTTTTAATAATTTCCATATACTTATTGATGTCACTTGCAAATCTAAACACTATTCTAAACTTATTTCTATCAATACTTGTATCATAAGGTATACTTGTATCAGCACTATAAGAGCTCATGTATGGTTTACATCTTGTAGATCTCAATTTCCATGCATCTGCTATCACTCTAGTGATTTCTGAGCTAGAATAGCCTCTTGTTTGAAATTCATCTTGTAATTTATTTAAAGCAACTACTGCCTCTTCATCATTATTATGTAGGCGTAGGGTTCTATAGACTTGTCCTTTGAGGACATTTCTAGGTATGTGTCTTGGGTGCATGCTTGACCTGTGAAGACAGGCATTAGTTCTTGTGGGTTTGTGATAAATACTGGTTCTTATCTGCTTTAAATCAGTAAGGGTGACACTCACATCCAAGAAATCAACACATGTATCAAAAAAAGTAAAAGTAAACTTCAAAAAGTCTGTAGTACTATGCAGGTAATCAATGAAATTACTGATATTTTCACCATGCCCTTTCCACAAGACAAAAACATCATCCAAGAAACGGACGTACCAGAGAATGTAGCCAAAAAATGGGTTAACATCTGACAAAACATTTTGTTCTTCCCATCGTACTAGTGATAGATTGGCGTAGCTATTTGCACACGAAGTGCCCATAGCCACGCCAATCTTCTTTAGAAAAACTTGATCCTGAAAAGTTACAATGTTATTTTCAAGTATAATCTCCAATAGTGCACAGACTAGCATAATCTTATTAGTAGTCAGCTTCTTATTCATATCTAGGAATTCTCTTATTCTATCAATACCCCAAACATTTGGAATACTAGTAAAAAGAGATTCAATGTCCATGGTAAGGAATACAAATTCTTCATCATTGTCAATGGTTTCCATTCTATTTTGCAACCGTTGTAAAAACATTTTTGTGTCTCTAAGAACTGTATAACAACTATCCAAGAACTCATGTAAAATGTCTTCTACATAAATAGATAGGGGCTCAGTGCACCATCCAGCTCCTGATACAATGGGGCATAAAGGAGGAACCATGGGATGTTTATGGATTTTAGGGAGTCCATAAATCCTAGGAACTAGAGGTTTTTGTACTGAAAAATAATTGAATAAGGATTCATCAATTAATCCTGTAATCAGTAAATCAAACACTAAAAAAGACACTTTATAAGTGATAGCAATTACAGCTGTTTTTGTCAGCATTTGATAGGTACAAGTATCTAATAGCAAAACCTTCATCTGGTTAACATATAAATCTTTGTCCATTAATACAATTTTACCACCTTTATCTGCTTGTTTAATAATAAGAGAATGCAAATCCTGCAATTCATGTAGAGCCCTATATTCTTCTGTATTTAAATTATGAAAGGTGCAGCCTTGCGTACCAGGAGTATAAGCTTCATTAAAAGCATTTTCACAGATATCTAAAATCTTTGTATGCCTGAAGGGGTGGGAGGTACAAAAGTGCTAGGTTTCTTGTATATATTTACATTGACATTTTCATTATTATGAAACATGCATTTTAATGATAAATTCCTACCAAGCAATTTCAAGTCTGTTAGCATTTCAGTTAAATCTGCCTTCTTGGCAGGTATAAAAGACAAACCCTTATTAAGCAAACTGTTTTGTTCATTAGTTAGAGTAAAGGAAGAAATGTTAACAATAAGATCAGTTTTTACATCCTCCTTTTCTTTGAAAAGTGTGCAGTTCTGTCCATTTGATATTCCCTTGCTGTCTTTCCCATATTGGGATTGCTTTTGGCTCGAGCTCTGAAAGGAAGAGCTGCTTTCAAAGTGAATTCTCCCACTTTCAAATTCTCTAAAAAACACTAGTATCTGTAGCATTTGCTTGTGAAGTGTCTATTGGAGTCTGACCTATAGTGTTTGCACTCCTTCGTTCTTCTGACTTCGAATTTTTATCCATATTCGATGTAGATGTATTCCCATTCACTATAGAAGCAAAAGATGCAACTTGGAGAGTAGAAACACTAGAATTTACATGTTCTTGGTCAGTTTGTTGTATTGCCATGCTTTCCCTCATCTCAGTAGCTTTAAAACAGGAAGTGGAAGCCTGTGTCTCAGTATTTAGTGTCCTACTAGTTCCTCTGTTCACTGTAGCAGGATTATACAAAGGGGTTCTATTTATAGGGTCTCTCGGCCATGAGAAGACATTATTGTTGCTAAAATCAGTTTTATCTCTGTTTAATTTATTTAATTTAACATTTTGAAGTTTTTTCTCATAGGCACTAATGCTTTCATACAACTGGCCCATTTTATTAAGGGTAATAGTGGCAGGAAAGGTTACAGATATCTGGTTTTCTAGTGTCACAATTTCAGTTTTCAGCTCAGTTTCAAGAGGTGTAAAAAACTCTATAAGGAGCTCCATATACTTGGAGCTAAAAGATAAATTCAATTCTTGCCACTTACGTAAGAGTTCAGGATATGTATTCCCATAAATTGGCATATTTAAGATACGTAGACCTCGAGGTATTACTTTAGCTTCTAATGAAGCTTGTAGGTGTAGTCTTTGCCATTGTAGTCATCTGTACTTATATAGAAGGTTTTCTAGCCCCCTATATTGTGCCTGAAACTCAAGCATTTTTTTCCATCTCTGAACCAATATCCACTGTATTTGCCTGTACATCAGCATTTAATAATGGATTCACTGGTACTTCAAGAAACATTAAAAATCGACGATGCTCATTAGATGATTCTTGGTTGGTATCCATGTCCATATTATATCCACGTGCAGTGTGTCCTTAGCCGAATAAAACATAGGAACTGAAGATGCAAAAACCAAACGGCTGCAGGTACACTGAGGTGCCCAAAACACACAACAACAGCAAAAGTAAATTAAGGCACCAAAGTTACACACTGGAAATCAGTCACTGTACTTTATTGCAGAAGACAAACGGTAAGCGCTTTCACAACTTAATGTCGCTTCATCAGACCACATCACTACAACTGATGCTTGGTTAAATACTAGGACAATTAGTATGACATCACAATTTAAAGAGATATTACTCCACTAACATAAGAACATATATCGATATCCATAAGAAAAATGCATAAAATATATAGAAAGGTGTGTATTTACACACAATAATATTTAAAAAAGGGGGAATGTCATCCCTGATGGTTATTAAAATATGTGTATATATATATATATATATATATATATATATATATATATATATATATATATATATATATATATATATATATACATATACACACACATTTTTGTGCACATGTAACCATAATAGTACAATAAAAAATATATAAAAAAATCCTATTTAGTGTTTAAGGCGCCTTGCCTTAAGGTAAGGAACTAATGAGGTGCAGCCATTCAAACCAGGATATCTATCTGCTTGTAATTTAGTGATCCATTGTTGTTCTAATTCTTCAGTGTGGTTTTCTACATCACCACCTCTGTTTGTCCTTACTATTTGTTGTAAGATTAAAAATTTAAAACAATGACTACTGTCTGTATTCAGGACATGATTAGCTAGAGCATTTGATTGCTTCTGGTTCCCTATGTCCCTTATATGGTCTAACATTCTTTCTTTAAAACTCCTATTTGTTTTGCCTACATAATAGGCATGGCATGCTTGGCAAAAACAAAAATAAACAACATCGACACTTTTACAATCATAGTAATTCTTCGTATAAAGTTTAAAACATTTCACAGGATGAATGTACTCATTTTTAGTGTAGACATGCTGACAAGCAGCACAATTCCTGCACGGGAAGGTGCCCTGTCTGTTTGAGAGATTTTTTCTAAAAGACTGATGTTCTCTATTACAGAGCTGCTGCTTTAAAGACACATTATTTCTAAAACTGAAGTTTGGGGTGTCACCAACTGTGGAAACCAGACCTGGTATTTCATGTAATAAGTGCCAATTCTTTTTAATAATTTCCATATACTTATTGATGTCACTTGCAAATCTAAACACTATTCTAAACTTATTTCTATCAATACTTGTATCATAAGGTATACTTGTATCAGCACTATAAGAGCTCATGTATGGTTTACATCTTGTAGATCTCAATTTCCATGCATCTGCTATCACTCTAGTGATTTCTGAGCTAGAATAGCCTCTTGTTTGAAATTCATCTTGTAACTTATTTAAAGCAACTACTGCCTCTTCATCATTATTATGTAGGCATAGGGTTCTATAGACTTGTCCTTTGAGGACATTTCTAGGTATGTGTCTTGGGTGCATGCTTGACCTGTGAAGACAGCCATTAGTTCTTGTGGGGTTGTGATAACTACTGGTTCTTATCTGCTTTAAATCAGAAAGGGTGACACTCACATCCAAGAAATCAACACATGTATCAGAAAAAGTAGAAGTAAACTTCAAAAAGTCTGTAGTACTATGCAGGTAATCAATGGAATTACTGATATTTTCACCATGCCCTTTCCACAAGACAAAAACATTATCCACGAAATGGACATACCAGAGAATGTAGCCAAAAAATGGGTTAACATCTGACAAAACATTTTGTTCTTCCCATCGTACTAGTGATAGATTGGCATAGCTATTTGCACATGAAGTGCCCATAGCCATGCCAATATTCTGTAGAAAAAATTGATCCTGAAAAGTTACAATGTTATTTTCAAGTATAATCTCCAATAGTGCACAGACTAGCATAATCTTATTAGTAGTCAGCTTCTTATTCATATCTAGGAATTCTCTTATTCTATCAATACCCCAAACATTTGGAATACTAGTAAAAAGAGATTCAATGTCCATGGTAAGGAATACAAATTCTTCATCATTGTCAATGGTTTCCATTCCATTTTGCAACCATTGTAAAAACATTTTTGTGTCTCTAAGAACCGTATAACAACTATCCAAGAACTCATGTAAAATGTCTTCTACATAAATAGATAGGGGCTCAGTGCACCATCCTGCTCCTGATACAATGGGGTGTAAAGGAGGAACCGTGGGATGTTTATGGATTTTAGGGAGTCCATAAATCCTAGGAACTAGAGGTTTTTGTACTGAAAAATAATTGAATAAGGATTCATCAATTAATCCTGTAATCAGTAAATCAAACACTAAAAAAGACACTTTATAAGTGATAGCAATTACAGCTGTTTTTGTCAGCATTTGATAGGTACAAGTATCTAATAGCAAAACCTTCATCTGGTTAACATATAAATCTTTGTCCATTAATACAATTTTACCACCTTTATCTGCTTGTTTAATAATAAGAGAATGCAAATCCTGCAATTCATGTAGAGCCCTATATTCTTCTGTATTTAAATTATGAAAGGTGCAACCTTGCGTACCAGGAGTATAAGCTTCATTAAAAGCATTTTCACAGATATCTAAAAATCTTTGTATGCCTGAAGGGGTGGGAGGTACAAAAGTGCTAGGTTTCTTGTATATATTTACATTGACATTTTCATTATTACGAAACATGCATTTTAATGATAAATTCCTACCAAGCAATTTCAAGTCTGTTAGCATTTCAGTTAAATCTGCCTTCTTGGCAGGTATAAAAGACAAACCCTTATTAAGCAAACTGTTTTGTTCATTAGTTAGAGTAAAGGAAGAAATGTTAACAATAAGATCAGTTTTTACATCCTCCTTTTCTTTGAAAAGTGTGCAGTTCTGTCCATTTGATATTCCCTTGCTGTCTTTCCCATATTGGGATTGCTTTTGGCTCGAGCTCTGAAAGGAAGAGTTGCTTTCAAAGTGAATTCTCCCACTTTCAAATTCTCTAAAAAACACTAGTATCTGTAGCATTTGCTTGTGAAGTGTCTATTGGAGTCTGACCTATAGTGTTTGCACTCCTTCGTTCTTCTGACTTCGAATTTTTATCCATATTCGAGGTAGATGTATTCCCATTCACTATAGAAGCAAAAGACGCAACTTGGAGAGTAGAAACACTAGAATTTACATGTTCTTTGTCAGTTTGTTGTACTGCCATGCTTTCCCTCATCTCAATAGCTTTTAAACAGGAAGTGGAAGCCTGTGTCTCAGTATTTAGTGTCCTACTAGTTCCTCTGTTCACTGTAGCAGGATTATACAAAGGGGTTCTATTTATAGGGTCTCTCGGCCATGAGAAGACATTATTGTTGCTAAAATCAGTTTTATCTCTGTTTAATTTATTTAATTTAACATTTTGAAGTTTTTTCTCATAGGCACTAATGCTTTCATACAACTGGCCCATTTTATTAAGGGTAATAGTGGCAGGAAAGGTTACAGATATCTGGTTTTCTAGTGTCACAATTTCAGTTTTCAGCTCAGTTTCAAGAGGTGTAAAAAACTCTATAAGGAGCTCCATATACTTGGAGCTAAAAGATAAATTCAATTCTTGCCACTTACGTAAGAGTTCAGGATATGTATTCCCATAAATTGGCATATTTAAGATACGTATACCTCGAGGTATTACTTTAGCTTCTAATGAAGCTTGTAGGTGTAGTCTTTGCCATTGTAGTCATCTGTACTTATATAGAAGGTTTTCTAGCCCCCTATATTGTGCCTGAAACTCAAGCATTTTTTTCCATCTCTGAACCAATATCCACTGTATTTGCCTGTACGTCAGCATTTAATAATGGATTCACTGGTACTTCAAGAAACATTAAAAATCGACGATGCTCATTAGATGATTCTTGGTTGGTATCCATGTCCATATTATATCCACGTGCAGTGTGTCCTTAGCCGAATAAAACATAGGAACTGAAGATGCAAAAACCAAATGGCTGCAGGTACACTGAGGTGCCCAAAACACACAACAACAGCAAAAGTAAATTAAGGCACCAAAGTTACACACTGGAAATCAGTCACTGTACTTTATTGCAGAAGACAAACGGTAAGCACTTTCACAACTTAATGTCGCTTCATCAGACCACATCACTACAACTGATGCTTGGTTAAATACTAGGACAATTAGTATGACATCACAATTTAAAGAGATATTACTCCACTAACATAAGAACATATATCGATATCCATAAGAAAAATGCATAAAATATATAGAAAGGTGTGTATTTACACACAATAATATTTAAAAAAAAAAGGGGGAATGTCATCCCTGATGGTTATTAAAATATGTGTATATATATATATCTATCTATCTATCTATCTATATATATATATATATACACACACACACACATTTTTGTGCACATATAACCATAATAGTACAATAAAAATATATTAAAAAATCCTATTTAGTGTTTAAGGCGCCTTGCCTTAAGGTAAGGAACTAATGAGGTGCAGCCATTCAAACCAGGATATCTATCTGCTTGTAATTTAATGATCCATTGTTGTTCTAATTCTTCAGTGTGGTTTTCTACATCACCACCTCTGTTTGTCCTTACTATTTGTTGTAAGATTAAAAATTTAAAACAATGACTACTGTCTGTATTCAGGACATGATTAGCTAGAGCATTTGATTGCTTCTGGTTCCCTATGTCCCTTATATGGTCTAACATTCTTTCTTTAAAACTCCTATTTGTTTTGCCTACATAATAGGCATGGCATGCTTGGCAAAAACAAAAATAAACAACATCGACACTTTTACAATCATAGTAATTCTTCGTATAAAGTTTAAAACATTTCACAGGATGAATGTACTCATTTTTAGTGTAGATATGCTGACAAGCAGCACAATTCCTGCACGGGAAGGTGCCCTGTCTGTTTGAGAGATTTTTTCTAAAAGACAGATGTTCTCTATTACAGAGCTGCTGCTTTAAAGACACATTATTTCTAAAACTGAAGTTTGGGGTGTCACCAACTGTGGAAACCAGACCTGGTATTTCATGTAATAAGTGCCAATTCTTTTTAATAATTTCCGTATACTTATTGATGTCACTTGCAAATCCAAACACTATTCTAAACTTATTTCTATCAATACTTGTATCATAAGGTATACTTGTATCAGCACTATAAGAGCTCATGTATGGTTTACATCTTGTAGATCTCAATTTCCATGCATCTGCTATCACTCTAATGATTTCTGAGCTAGAATAGCCTCTTGTTTGAAATTCGTCTTGTAACTTATTTAAAGCAACTACTGCCTCTTCATCATTATTATGTAGGCATAGGGTTCTATAGACTTGTCCTTTGAGGACATTTCTAGGTATGTGTCTTGGGTGCATGCTTGACCTGTGAAGACAAGCATTAGTTCTTGTGGGTTTGTGATAAATACTGGTTCTTATCTGTTTTAAATCAGTAAGGGTGACACTCACATCCAAGAGATTAACACATGTATCAAAAAAAGTAAAAGTAAACTTCAAAAAGTCTGTAGTACTATGCAAGTAATCAATGAAATTACTGATATTTTCACCATGCCCTTTCCACAAGACAAAAACATCATCCACGAAATGGACATACCAGAGAATGTAGCCAAAAAATGGGTTAACATCTGACAAAACATTTTGTTCTTCCCATCGTACTAGTGATAGATTGGCGTAGCTATTTGCACACGAAGTGCCCATAGCCACGCCAATCTTCTTTAGAAAAACTTGATCCTGAAAAGTTACAATGTTATTTTCAAGTATAATCTCCAATAGTGCACAGACTAGCATAATCTTATTAGTAGTCAGCTTCTTATTCATATCTAGGAATTCTCTTATTCTATCAATACCCCAAACATTTGGAATACTAGTAAAAAGAGATTCAATGTCCATGGTAAGGAATACAAATTCTTCATCATTGTCAATGGTTTCCATTCCATTTTGCAACCATTGTAAAAACATTTTTGTGTCTCTAAGAACCGTATAACAACTATCCAAGAACTCATGTAAAATGTCTTCTACATAAATAGATAGGGGCTCAGTGCACCATCCTGCTCCTGATACAATGGGGTGTAAAGGAGGAACCGTGGGATGTTTATGGATTTTAGGGAGTCCATAAATCCTAGGAACTAGAGGTTTTTGTACTGAAAAATAATTGAATAAGGATTCATCAATTAATCCTGTAATCAGTAAATCAAACACTAAAAAAGACACTTTATAAGTGATAGCAATTACAGCTGTTTTTGTCAGCATTTGATAGGTACAAGTATCTAATAGCAAAACCTTCATCTGGTTAACATATAAATCTTTGTCCATTAATACAATTTTACCACCTTTATCTGCTTGTTTAATAATAAGAGAATGCAAATCCTGCAATTCATGTAGAGCCCTATATTCTTCTGTATTTAAATTATGAAAGGTGCAACCTTGCGTACCAGGAGTATAAGCTTCATTAAAAGCATTTTCACAGATATCTAAAAATCTTTGTATGCCTGAAGGGGTGGGAGGTACAAAAGTGCTAGGTTTCTTGTATATATTTACATTGACATTTTCATTATTATGAAACATGCATTTTAATGATAAATTCCTACCAAGCAATTTCAAGTCTGTTAGCATTTCAGTTAAATCTGCCTTCTTGGCAGGTATAAAAGACAAACCCTTATTAAGCAAACTGTTTTGTTCATTAGTTAGAGTAAAGGAAGAAATGTTAACAATAAGATCAGTTTTTTACATCCTCCTTTTCTTTGAAAAGTGTGCAGTTCTGTCCATTTGATATTTCCTTGCTGTCTTTCCCATATTGGGATTGCTTTTGGCTCGAGCTCTGAAAGGAAGAGCTGCTTTCAAAGTGAATTCTCCCACTTTCAAATTCTCTAAAAAACACTAGTATCTGTAGCATTTGCTTGTGAAGTGTCTATTGGAGTCTGACCTATAGTGTTTGCACTCCTCTGTTCTTCTGACTTCGAATTTGTATCCATATTCGATGTAGATGCATTCCCATTCACTATAGAAGCAAAAGATGCAACTTGGAGAGTAGAAACACTAGAATTTATATGTTCTTGGTCAGTTTGTTGTACTGCCATGCTTTCCCTCATCTCAGTAGCTTTAAAACAGGAAGTGGAAGCCTGTGTCTCAGTATTTAGTGTCCTACTAGTTCCTCTGTTCACTGTAGCAGGATTATACAAAGGGGTTCTATTTATAGGGTCTCTCGGCCATGAGAAGACATTATTGTTGCTAAAATCAGTTTTATCTCTGTTTAATTTATTTAATTTAACATTTTGAAGTTTTTTCTCATAGGCACTAATGCTTTCATGCAACTGGCCCATTTTATTAAGGGTAATAGTGGCAGGAAAGGTTACAGATATCTGGTTTTCTAGTGTCACAATTTCAGTTTTCAGCTCAGTTTCAAGAGGTGTAAAAAACTCTATAAGGAGCTCCATATACGTGGAGCTAAAAGATAAATTCAATTCTTGCCACTTACGTAAGAGTTCAGGACATGTATTCCCATAAATTGGCATATTTAAGATACGTAGACCTCGAGGTATTACTTTAGCTTCTAATGAAGCTTGTAGGTGTAGTCTTTGCCATTGTAGTCATCTGTACTTATATAGAAGGTTTTCTAGCCCCCTATATTGTGCCTGAAACTCAAGCATTTTTTTCCATCTCTGAACCAATATCCACTGTATTTGCCTGTACGTCAGCATTTAATAATGGATTCACTGGTACTTCAAGAAACATTAAAAATCGACGATGCTCATTAGATGATTCTTGGTTGGTATCCATGTCCATATTATATCCACATGCAGTGCGTCCTTAGCCGAATAAAACATAGGAACTGAAGATGCAAAAACCAAATGGCTGCAGGTACACTGAGGTGCCCAAAACACACAACAACAGCAAAAGTAAATTAAGGCACCAAAGTTACACACTGGAAATCAGTCACTGTACTTTATTGCAGAAGACAAATGGTAAGCGCTTTCACAACTTAATGTTGCTTCATCAGACCACATCACTACAACTGATGCTTGGTTAAATACTAGGACAATTAGTATGACATCACAATTTAAAGAGATATTACTCCACTAACATAAGAACATATATCGATATCCATAAGAAAAATGCATAAAATATATAGAAAGGTGTGTATTTACACACAATAATATTTAAAAAAGGGGGAATGTCATCCCTGATGGTTATTAAAATATATATATATATATATATATATATATATGTACATATACACACACATTTTGTGCACATATAACCATAATAGTACAATAAAAAAATATATAAAAAAATCCTATTTAGTGTTTAAGGCGCCTTGCCTTAAGGTAAGAAACTAATGAGGTGCAGCCATTCAAACCAGGATATCTATCCGCTTGTGTGTATTTACACACAATAATATTTAAAAAAGGAGGAATGTCATCCCTGATGGTTATTAAAAAAAATATATATATATATATATATATATATATATATATATACGGTTCCCTATCAGAAGCCTGAAACACTATAAGCCTGAAAATCAAAATCCTGAAAACTAAAGCCTGAAAATTCAAAATCCCGAAAACCCAAAATCCTGAAACTCAAAATCCTGAAAACACAAATAATGCTAATATTTCACTATAAAGACACTAATATCTACCAACTGACCCTGACCCTAACCCTAACCCTAAGGTCCGTCACTATCGCACACTCACCTGACCCGCGCCCTAACCCTAACTCACTTAAACTGCCCCTAACCCCAATATTTGTCACTATTGCATACATGCCTAACCTGCGCCCTAACCCTAACTCACTTAAACCACCCCTAACCCTAACATAAAACCAACCGCACACTTACCTGAACCCAACGCATGACCTAACACCACAGGGCTAACAATAGCAAAGCCACAATGACGTCAGTATGTCCATTTTGTGTTTTTAGGATTTTGAGTTTCAGGATTTTGGGCTTTCAGGATTTTGCATTTTCAGGCTTTAGTTTTCAGGATTTTGATTTTCAGGCTTATAGTGTTTCAGGCTTCTGATAGGGAACCGTGTGTACATATACACACACATTTTTGTGCACATATAACCATAATAGTACAATAAAAAATATATAAAAAAATCCTATTTAGTGTTTAAGGCGCCTTGCCTTAAGGTAAGGAACTAATGAGGTGCAGCCATTCAAACCAGGATATCTATCTGCTTGTAATTTAGTGATCCATTGTTGTTCTAATTCTTCAGTGTGGTTTTCTACATCACCACCTCTGTTTGTCCTTATTATTTGTTGTAAGATTAAAAATTTAAAACAATGACTACTGTCTGTATTCAGGACATGATTAGCTAGAGCATTTGATTGCTTCTGGTTCCGTATGTCCCTTATATGTTCTAACATTCTTTCTTTAAAGCTCCTATTTGTTTTGCCTACATAATAGGCATGGCATGCTTGGCAAAAACAAAAATAAACAATATCGACACTTTTAAAATCATAGTAATTCTTCGTATAAAGTTTAAAACATTTCACAGGATGAATGTACTCATTTTTAGTGTAGACATGCTGACAAGCAGCATAATTCCTGCACGGGAATGTGCCTTGTCTGATTGAGAGATTTTTTCTAAAAGACTGATGTTCTCTATTACAGAGCTGCTGCTTTAAAGACACATTATTTCTAAAACTGAAGTTTGGGGTGTCACCAACTGTGGAAACCAGACCTGGTATTTCATGTAATAAGTGCCAATTCTTTTTAATAATTTCCGTATACTTATTGATGTCACTTGCAAATCTAAACACTATTCTAAACTTATTTCTATCAATACTTGTATCATAAGGTATACTTGTATCAGCACTATAAGAGCTCATGTATGGTTTACATCTTGTAGATCTCAATTTCCATGCATCTGCTATCACTCTAGTGATTTCTGAGCTAGAATAGCCTCTTGTTTGAAATTTGTCTTGTAACTTATTTAAAGCAACTACTGCCTCTTCATCATTATTATGTAGGCGTAGGGTTCTATAGACTTGTCCTTTGAGGACATTTCTAGGTATGTGTCTCGGATGTTCTGGAGGTTATCACTAAAAGAAAGAGTGCAGGAAAAAGTGGAATATAGAAAGGGTGGACAAGACTAAACAATAATATTGGTTGGCTAAAAAACAAGGTGTCAGATGCACTCTACCAAATACGGGAAAGTGACTCAGCAGATGGCACAAAGAAACTCTATCAGGTTGGAAGGAAAACAGAAAGTTAAAGAAGATAGTCATCAGATACCCTTCATAATGGATGCCAACAACAACTGGTATACCAGGCCACAAGACATGAGAGGCAGGTGGAAGGAGTACTTCCAGATACTTTGAATGAAGAACACCTCGCAGAAGCTGCTTTGCCCCATACACAGCCTCCAATGAAAGAAGAAGATGAACCCACCCTAGAAGAACTAAGAACAGCACAAAGGAAAATTAAGTCAGGGAAAGCAGCAGATATAATCAAGGTGTTGGGTGAGCTAGTGGTAAAATAGATCTTGAGGGTACTTGCAGCAGTATATAGTGAAAAGCATATCACAGATGACTGGAGAATAAGCACTCTAGTGTCATTGTACAAGAACAGAGGGGATGTTCAAAACTATGTGCACTACATAGTAATAAAACTCCTGTCATACTGCATGAAAGTGCTGAAGAGAGTGATTGATAAATGAGTTTTGGAATGTAACAGAAGATGAGTAGTTTGGATTCAGATTAAGATGCAGCAAAACTGGCCTGATATTTGCAGTGAGACAGACAGCTGAATATGAGCAAAGAGTCTAACTGTGCTTTCTCAGACTTGGAAAAAAAACATATAACAAGGTCCCAAGATAGCTGATTTGGGAAGTCCTGTGATGGTTTGATGCTCCATTAACATTGGTAGAACTGGTACAGGCTATATACATGGAGCCAAAGGTACAAGTACAGACGGGCTCCCAGTAGCAGTAGATATGTATCAGGGTTCAGTTCCGAATCCACTGCTCTTCATACTGGTAACTACATTCGTAAACAGATCAGGGAGCACAGATCAATAAAACATATGAATGCAGGCAATAACAGGAACTTCAGTGAATGATAAGGAGTCATACCTCTCAACTGTACAGATTTTCGCAGAATGTCCAGATTTTTGCCTCATAATTTTGGTCTGTTCCTTATAGATTTTGTGGTTTTCTGGCAAATCATTGACGATTGAAGTCACTAAATAATACTAAGTAATGACATACATTTGAGTTTCAGACTTTATATCCTTCAGAAAATACAAAATAATGCAAAACCTGTTATTCTAGCAACTTTCTAAGTTTATAGGAGCAATATTAAATTCTGTCCTTAATTTTGTGTCTTTCTTCCCCCGTTCTTTCTGGATTTGTCCAGATTTCTTGCACTGAGAGGTTGAGAGGTATGAGGGGAATGGAATACAAAAATGAAGGCACATGGGCTGAAACTGAGAACAGACAAGACAGCTGTAATGGCAGCAAATGAGGGAAATCAGAAGAAGCTGAAAATCACGACAGAAGGAAAAATATTGATACGGTTCAGAGCTTCAGGTATCTGGAAGGAGTGGTTGGGGAAAAGGGGTAGTCTGAATGAGCAGGTCAAATCTATCAATCAGAAGAGTTTAGAAAACAGTGAAATGAGAACTGGAAGGCAATATACAAATGAGTAATGGGAAGATATTTGTATGGCTCCCAGTAATGCAACAAAACCTAGAAAATTTAGGATTTTTCCATAGAAGTGTTTACAGAGGCAATTTTGTATCTCAAATATTCAACAAAATCTAGAAAATGCAGAATTTTTGCATTGAAATGTTTGCAGAAGCATTTTTTTACCCCAAGTAAACTTCAGACAATTTTTCCACAGGTACAAGTACTTAGGTACAAGTTTTTTGAAATTCAACCAGATGATAGATTTTGAAAATTCCCAATATGGTACTTCATCAGAGGTGTTGGGGGAACAAATTATTATAAAAGCTGTTGTTGAATATAACATTCCTTTTGGCATGTATTTATCAAAACATATGCAACATGAGAAACCTCAGAGATTCATAACTAAAAGAATCAATGGCCTCAACAATTTTAGTTATCAGGAGATACTGGAAAACCTTTCTCTGCACTCAGTTTCTTACAGACTCCTCTGCGGAGATCTGCCATCCGTGCCATGACAGATCCAACCCTATTTGATATCCTGTTCCCTCACAGAACTAATGGTACATCAAATAAATGGTTAAAGGAACTAAACCTCATCAACAGATAAATAAGATACATTGGTGTGACAGATTCATATCCCAGCATGTCCCTCACCTCTGGAACAAACTTCTACTACATGTCAAGCTGAGTAGCACCCTTACTAATATTAAGATAAACAGAGATAATTGGATGGGCAGCCTCAAATTCTCTCCTGGCCTAGCTTGTCTTGCCCTCCTTGAAACTAGATGGAAATTTTGAATAGGAATTTTTAGCTAGGCCTGAAATGGTCTGCAGACCAGTTGCTAGTACTTAACTTTGAACTTATTGTAACTAAATAAATTAATCTTTTGAGCTATAATTGCATAGACATAGTAATGGTCCATTTAATACTGTTGGCTGCCAAAAAAGCAATTTTTAGAAAATGGAAGTCAAAAACTAAACTAACCATGACAGACTTATCGCATATTGTAAAGAAGATAAAAGAACTGGAGATCAAATCTTTACAAAATGGAAGGAGCAGCTGTATAGAAATACAGGGAATATGTGTGAACAATAGTGCAAAATAATGTTCCTAAGGAGGTACGAAACTCATTGAACAATGTAATGTTAAACTGAATAATAATTAAGGAAGAAACCATATATGTGTGTGTAATACATGAAGAAGAAAACTTTGTGTAATGGTTTATTTACTCTTTTTATAATTTCATGTGTCCCTATTACACTGTGTAATATGTGAAGTCAGTAAAGGTGTTTAAAAAAAGCTAGAATAAGAGGTGCTGCAGTCAAGTGGCAGAGAGTGTCAGGGGTAGTGTGTGTGATAAAAGAATGCCAAAAAAGCTGAAAAGTAAGGTGTACTAAACAGTGGTGTGACCAGTAGTTCTGTATGGTACAGAAACCTGAGAAGTGAAGGCAGACATGGGTGGTAGGATGCACACTATGGGACATAAAAGCAAAAGCCAGAGTAGTGCCTATTGCAGAGAAGATCAAAAGGAACATATTACAGTGGTTCAGTCACATGTGCAAAAATGCAGAAGATGATTTGGGAGTGGCACAAAGAAGACAGGAGATGGATGGCTTGCATGGGACAAGACTTGCTACAGTTAGGCATGAATGTTAAAGAAGGTAGGAGAATGGCATAGAATCAAATAGGTGGTGACAGTTGTCATGACACCCTGTACCTATGTACAAAAATGGGAAAAGGGAGGGTGATGATGATGATGATGAGTTTGCAGATAGCTTACTCTACCGCCCTTAGGGCATCCCACCTGCAAATAAAATTAAAAAAAAGTATTTTCAATAGCTCGTTTGGGGTTTGGCATAATGGGTCAAGTGTTTACCTCATAAATCCAGCATACAGGGTTTGTTTCTTACCTTGGCTAGGCTTAGAATGGTCTATAAGAGCAAATAGCCTAGTACTAACCAATAAAACAAGTCACACTTTACAAAGCAAATAAAGCTTGAAATTTTGGAAGACATCAGCATTTTATATACAAATATTATGATATTCTCCAACCCTGAAGCACAAATGTTAGTGGACTGTTAAAGGCAGCACCCAATTTGGGCATTAATATGTCTGTCCACATCTGAATTTCATGGCACTTTTTCTCTGTAACTGAATTGTCACCTTCATTTGGATAGTCCCTGATGAATATTTGTGCTTAAATTGCCTGGGCATAGTCATAGTCAGGGGGGCTGGCTGTGCATAGGGATACTGGAAACGCTACGACCTCTGGTGTCAGACGAATAAATGGATAAGCAAAGAAATGAGGAAGGAACATATGCTACTAATAATGATGTTTTCTATGAAACTTAACAACAACATGGGTATTGGTTTGTATACAGTGGTAATAAAACTACTAAACATTTCTACATTTATTATATGTCTAGCAAATGCAAACTATTAAAACAAGCACTCATTTTTCTAGTGAAGGCACAGCTATGAGTTTTAAGTTTAAAAAGACAATGCTTCATTTACACTTTGTTGTACGTGCTCATTTCAGTTTGATATGAATGGAAATTTTACACTAAGTCTTTGAGATCTTAACACACATGCCCAAAGTGATCTTCATTAATGTACTGTTTAACTACTATTATAGCACATGAGATTGATTTATAACTTGCTCAGTTCATTAGATATCTTTCTGTTCCTACTTATTTTACCAATCAGCTAATAAAATTAAATGCAAAATAATGTTTATGTCTGCATTTTAATTAAGTTGAGACGTAGTACCCCATTTTTAGGCATGTCTTGCTCAAGCACACATTCACAGGTCTGTACAGTAATTGAAACTGCAATACCACTTCCATTAGTGCATGCATTGTTTGTTTTAACTAATTTTTTATTCACATAACCTTTGAAATACAGCACAACAAAAGCGACATGAAAAAAGAGTTCAGTGAAATGTCAGGAAGAGGTAGAAATGCCAAGACTTCATTTGTGACGCAAGTGCTCTCCTCACATAAATCTTGAGCAGATTATGTTTTAACAATGCCCTCCCTTTCCCAGTCTCCTCTCACAGTACAGTGATGCAGAAGTTAATTACTGAGTGCTGCATCCAGTCTGTGCAGGAAATTCTCTTATCTGTTTCCTGCTATGCATTAAACAAATATTTAAAGATGGGTTACAAATAAATGAGAGCTGGCAGACAGCTGCTGCAAAACTGAGGCGTGCTGCAGTATAAATGTTTAAAACAATAATTTCTGACTCATCATAAAGCATAATAATTTGTTTGAGATGAAAAGTGCCATAGAGAAATGGCAAGAAAAAGTCAGGTGGGACAGACGTAAATTCAGAGTCATAAGCTAGAATTACCAGAGAGGCCACAGGTATACCGTTATTTCAGCAACCCCATCTCCAATAAGTAAATGTTGCATATTGCAGCATGCAAGCCTTATTTTCACAAAATACAACAATTCTGTCTGAGCCTTACCCATGTCTGACTTTCTACATCATATCAATTATGTGCCTTTCTATGCAACTGTATGAAAGAGTGCAATATTCCATTCAAAAGGATGACTATAATACATGGTTTGGTGCCTTTTACTTTATAAAATAGCAATGTGTAACATAATGACAATGTCTGCAAGAAAATATTGATAGTTATACAATGAATTGTGCTATCATTATGCTACCAGTTTAAAACGATCAATATAACAAAATAACAAAGATATGTTAATGTAAAGGTGGGCTTTCACAGCATGTAAAGCTGACATGGGTCATTTATACTCATGTTGTTAATCAAACTAAACTAAAATGTTGATGTAGGATGTTAAATGCCCAGCTTTGTAGTTATAATAGACTCAATGTCATTCAACAGACTTACAAAACATTTTATATTTAAAATCAGGCTGGTACAAATACTGAAATTATGTTCCATTAAGATATTTAGTTTATCAAATACTGATAAAAAATATAAATGTAAACTTTCTTGTACAGTTACAAGTATGACTATTTCCCAATCTCTCTCTCTCTCTCTCTCTCTCTCTCTCTCAGACATCCACTAGTTTAGAAATTCTGTTGTAAACTTTTCAGTATAGACATTTTGCATATCAAGGCATATTTCCTTGCACTGGTAAAAAATACACATATGCCCTAGGAGTGAGAAGGGCTTACCACAGTTAGGAAGCTTTAACACAGCTGTCTTCCCACTCATGGTAAGCTTTTCCAATTCTTAAAGCACCTCAGTGCTGAGGCTTCCCACTAATGGGAGCCTCATCATGATGGGGGGGGGGGGTCCCCTCATACACAGCTACATGCCAATGTGGCAGTCTGCAGGTCGCTAATGCTAATTAACCATGTGAAGTTCCCTGAAAATGCCAGCAGCTCCTGATTAATGCTGCAGAGTGATTCAGAGAACCTCCTAGCTTTATGAACTACCAGTGTTGGAGGAAAGGAGGAAATAGTGACCACTGAAACAATCATAGTACTATAAGTTCAGCAAAGACATGGCGGGATGTCAGTGTGTGTGTGTGTGTGTGTGTGTGTGTGTGTGTGTGTGTGTGTGTGTGTGTGTGTGTGTGTGTGTGTGTGTGTGTGTGTGTTGATGTATGCATGTTTAGTATATGGTTGACTTTTTCTGTGAGTATGATTAACTGTGGAGCGAGTTTGGTTTGAACATGGATGTGTTTGTGTGTGTGTGTGTGTGTGTGTGTGTGTGTGTGTGTGTGTGTGTGTGTGTGTGTGTGTGTGTGTGTGTGAGAGAGAGAGACACAGAGAGAGAGGAGAAGCAAGGGCTATCAGGAAAACACTATCACATTTAAGTTTGACAGTGTTAGTGTTAAACAAGGTGTGATTTAGAGATATGCTAATGGCACAATAACAAATGCTTTCTCATTATGAGCATAACTGTCTCTGAATCACATTTTCTCCGGATCATGTATATTGTCCTAGTTGTGGTAGGCAATTTATTCAAGTCATAAGGATCTTTTTGAATCCTAGGAATGTTCTTCAAGTTATACTGATTAATACAACTTCTATGTGTTTTGGCCTTGAATTTTTAATGGGTGCTTCATAAGAAAATACATTTTGTCAAATAAAATAGAACTCCTTTTCCATGAAACTTAAATTCGTATAGGGCAATCTTTACTGATCATCTGACTGTTTTCATTCACTGCCAGTATGGTTTTGAGAAAAAATGTAATTCTTTCAAACTCACAATTCATAAAACTAACATCCTGGAGACAGTTACATATACAAACTCATGTAAGAGCTTGCTTGGCTGGAATTCTAATTATGTTATTTGAAAATAATCTAAAAATAGATCTGATACTTGATAAAAATACTTGATAAAAATAAGTAACATGGCATAGTTGCAAATAAAATGCAATAAAAATGTCCCAGTCTGAAATACTAGAGCTGAATGGCAGCTTACCACCTGTACAACAGATGACTGTAGATTTGAAACATGTAAAAATGAAAATTCAAGGTCTAACAATCAAGCAAAAGGCTATTTGAATGGTGGGACACAGGGCATTTGGATGGATTTCTAAAAAAAAAAATTGTATATCTATATATATATATATATATATATATATATATATATATATATATATATATATATATATATATATATATATATATATATATATTTATATATATAAATAACTGTCCTGTTCCTGTGACATAAAGAAATAAAGTCCTGACTACAGCCCACGTGATGTAAGTTCCATTACTATCTCTGGCACTTGACAACAGATTCATGGAGGATGGACGTGCCCATCTCAGGGAAAAGGATAACTGTACCAGCAATACTCACACCACTGCTATGGTGACAGGACCTTAACCAGGCAGTGGAGGCCCATCATGATGCAGGGAGCTGATGGAGGGAAGTCATGGGCATGGTCAGCCATGCTGGAGATGGTAGCCCCTGTTGGCACATGTGAAGAAACATGCATGTGTGGACTGGGGGTATAGGTGGCTCTTGCACTGCTGTTTACATTCAAATCACACCCAGGGTGGGGTTAGACATAAAAGTAAAAAAGCTCTTATTGCAGGAATTCTTTTCAGAGAACAAATCACCATCATTGCTGCCCCATCAGACATTGTACATCTTATCAAGGGAGGCTTGATGATCAGCAGACTTAAGGACAAAAATGAACAAAAAAAGGAAATACATTCTTTGTGCAAGTGAGGATAATTTAAGCTAAGAATTACAGGTACATGGGATAAGATGAGGGGAATGAAACTAATAGATTCCCCCAACTAAGTCTATCAAATGCAAAAAAGGTGATTATTAATGGAGGTGAGTGGCCAGCCAGTGGCAGTCAATTGAATGTATGAGTGCATGTGTGTATATGTGTGTGTGTGTGTGTGTGTGTGTGTGTGTGTGTGTGTGTGTGTGTGTGTGTGTGTGTGTGTGTGTGTGTGTGTATATATACCACATTGTATACATGAGGTGCACTGTGCAAGGAGCAGAAGAGGCATCTGTGTACTCAAACAATTATAGATAGATGGGGTACAGAGAGTAAGGTGACTGAAGTAAGGTAGGACACATAGAAGATGGCAATCTGATCACAAAATGGAGATAGAGGTCTGTATAAGAGGACTAGGGACAAATGGCAGGTGTGGGTATGCCCTATACTGCAGATTAAAGATATCAAGCAGCATATTACCGTGTCTGAAAAGATGCTATGTTACTTCCTATTTTATATTGTTTTAGTATGAGTTCAATACAAGAAATTAAATAATAAAAGAGAAGCAACTAAAAGCACAAGGACCTGCATTGCAAGATGGGCTGCTGAGCTAAGAATGGAAATGGGGAGGTTTAGCAAGCTGTTAGGAACTGTATATGAGCACTACAATATATGAGCTTTGGACAAGAGCTGGAATGTATGATGTTATTGTGCTGGTTTGGGGGAATTTTAATGTGGTACCTGGCATGTAATATTATAATGAAAATGCTAACCCAAGTAGCTGAGTAGGGCATTATTGTGGCATCATCATGGGTGTCAATTCAAATAGTTTAGATCACATTTGAGTTGACGGCCTGAATTATCTCTGAAGATAGGTTAGAAGTGGACACATATTAAGGGAAGATAAGCGTGTAAGTCAGGTATTTTTATACGTCCTTAGAAAGGTAGAAGGGTTAAAAGAAACATTGCAGCTATATTAGAACCAGGTGTTTGACAAGGAGATGTGCAGTGTAGGGGCCGGCCTTTAGTAAAGGAGGGTATATAAAGTTAGCTAGGCACATAGGGAAGTGAGAAGCAGAAAGTACACAGTGATGATAAGTGTGGCATAAGAGATAGAAATAGAGGGAGTCTTACCTTTGGTAGGTGAGATGAAGGCCTAGGATTGAGCCGAAGAAGAATAATGTGTGGGGAAAGAAGGGAGTGTTATGGTTTGGAGTAGAGTCCATGAAGGGAGCAAGCCAATCAAAGTAGTTTGTGGGCCAAGAAGAAATTGTAGCTGTATATCTGGACAACCAACACCAAATTCTTGTGATGTGGCTGCGAGCAAAGTTAGGATGGGAGAGGGGAGGGTTGAAGGAAGGGGTGGTACTGGTGGGATGGAATGTAAGAGATTCAAATAAATCAGTAAGGGTGGTTGAGGCAGACAAATAATGTTGTGAAGAACTAAAATTAATGCACTAGAGCTGAGGAGGTTTGAAAATAAGGGATTTAAAGCTGAGAAAGTGTCAGGAGGGATAACAAATGAGTAATGATTTGGTTGAAGGGACAGGCTGAACGAATGGGGAGATGGAAGGATAAGGAATGAAGATAGGTATTGGTTAAGTTAAGGATGGGAGAATGTCAGAATCTGTTGGGGATGATTCACGAACTGAATCAGGACAGAGAGTAGCTAAGGAACCAGTTTTCTAGCCCAATAGGCTGACTCCAGGATGATGTGAGGCAGTTGTCAATAACAAGCAAGTTCAACATGATTTTGAATTCAGATAAGAACATGTTGTATGGAAGGATGGAATAACATGGAGGTGTTAAGAGGCAATGAGGGAGCAGCTGATGGTTTTGCCTTTAAGTAGGGATAATAAATATGAAGAAATGAGGTGGCTTTTGTGGGGCAGGAGAATACTGAAAATACAACTAGACGTGTATAACAGATCATACTGTGGTTTTAAAGGTTGTCAGCTGCAGGCTACAAAATACGAAATCATGGACGTTTTCACACTGGAAAGGGGGAAACAACTGCAGTGGGTTAGAGGTATGGAGAGAGATTGTAAGGGAGAAATGGGAGATGAATGATGGGAGGAGGTACAAGGGACGAGGTGCTGTCAAGTTGGTATGAAGAGGGCATAATAAGGAGGGGAGATGATTGCTGTAAAAGTATAACAGAAAAAATAAGGGGATAAGGATTCAAGAGTGGAAAGGGAATTCATGTGTGTGCAGGTGGTTTGGCGGTATGAAGCAAGGTAAGTGAGACACTGCATGGAAATGAGGAAGTGAAACAAAAGATGAAAACAGCAAAAGATGGGCAGATACATGCTGAACTGAAGGAAATATATTTTAGGAGCGAGTGGCAAAGTAGGAAGCTGAATGAAGGATGCCAGGTAAAAGGATGGGGAGTCTGAAGGTCAGGTAACGTGGAGAGAAGGAAAGTTACATGATAGGACATGTAAGGAAGATGTGCTTGCTAGGATCTGTGAAGGTTTAAATGCAGTCAGAAAACAAAGCTTAGTTGCAGAAACTCAAAGAAACTGAGACTGGTAGGAGTGTGACACAATGGGGGGAGGGGGAGATATGGGAATTACTTCCTTTATACGTTCTGACGTCAGGGTACTTGCTGGTACAGCCGACGCCGGACCCAGACTTTGGAATTATGGCCGACCTCGGGCTGCCTGCTGGCAGGAGCACCCTACAGTTATGACTGCAACAGCGAAACACGAAGAACATCTGGCTATGGCAACACTACATCTATATATCTTCTTGCCACAATTTGTAGCATGCCTGTGGCCTGCATCACAAATGTGTCACTTGCTCCATGGAAGGTATTGACAGGGGTATGTGACTGCAGTACCAGTGCACCCAAGCCTTGTGTATATTTAACACACAAGCACCTACATCTGCACCACTGAACACCATCATAAGCATCACCATGCACACCCTGGATGAGGCAGTCCAGGAACTGTCTATCAGATGTTCCCACCCATCACACTTGTGGTCTCTCAGGGTTACATGTTCAACACAGCAGGAGTCTCTTGGGCTCGAACCTGCCCCTTTTTTCTACTGATAATGCAGGGCCAGCCCATAGCAATGAAGACCATATTTCAATCTTAGGATGTCTAACTTCCAGTATTTGCCAGCAGTAGTCCAGCTGTCTACCGACAGTAAAGGCCAAGTCTAGCTTGGCAAACAGAATTGCTCCAAAAAAGCTTTGTCTTGGTATACCAGACATTCATGCTGTAAAACAAGTTTGCATCACACGATGGATAAAAAGAGGTCTTGCCACACATACACATAAAATACAGTCCACTGTGTCATTGCAAATTAATTGTGCATCCAACCTCCATGTAAAATGAAATGCATCTAGTTTGCAGTTATGCAGCACATCACGGGATAAACAGAATGCTGTCATGATTCAGATGATCTCAGCATGTGAAAAAGTAACAGTGGCACAGTATGGCAAGTACAAGTCTGTTGTGTCGAACCTTGCAATCCTCCTAGTTCTTCATGAGGAAAACATAAAATGTTAAGCATCACATTAGTCATCCCATGTGCAGCACTGGATAAGAACATCTGTATGTGCTACTTCATTCTACACTTGTGCTTATCATATCCATGGTAATGAATATGACTGACAACACATGTTGTATGTCAGCTTGCAAGTGCCTAAAAAGCACATCCCTTATATCCTAGAACAGTTTAAGAACCACACCTACCGAGTTCCAAGCATGTTGTGACCAAAAAACAATTCCAGTGTTAGCATCCATGCTCTAGGAGACCTACATTTTCAGTGGGTGAATGCACAGTGCCTGTGTAGAGATGAGGTCCTAAATAGTGAGGAGTTCTATATATCAATATGGTGCACATACTTACAGGAACATGAATGCTGACACTAGGAACTGGTATAGCAGTGAATAGTGCAGATCCACCTCCACAGTGCAGATGGACAGAGCCTAACTGAGACTCAAACAACATGAGTTTAGTTAGTGGTTGGAGCAATACAGAAGCTGACCAGGAGTGGGGTGTGATTGTGCAACCTCATCCATGACTGGGCATGGAGTTAGTATAACATCCCATTATAGGAGCAATACTTGTACATAAGACAACAAGCATTTAGTCCACGCAAGAAGACAGGATTTGAGGAGTGAGACTGCAGGCATTTAGTCCATGCAAGAAGACAAGATATGAGGGGTGAGACTGCAGGTATTTATTTCATGCAAAAAGACAGGATATGGGGAGTGAGACTGCAGGCATTTAGTCCATGCAAGAAGACAGGCTATGAGGAGTGAGACTGCAGGCATTTAGTCCATGCAAGAAGTCAGAATATGATGGGGTGAGCTTCCCAGGAAAGCATCTTACTTTAGATAGACAGAGCAGATGAGAAGAAGCACACCTACACAATGGAACCTAGCATAGCCAATATTGTACCCCACCTGCCAGACAACAGTAAAAGGTGTTAGGACTAAACAGAAAATCTCTTCTGATGGCTTGCAAGGTGATGATACATGATGCCATACCAAATGTTCGTGGACTACATACAGTAGGGTGGATGTAATGGGACATGGGTAGGAATATTCAGTGGTAACAGGAGCAGTAGGTACCAAAATAGGCATTAAAAACAGTAAATACTGCAGAAAAAGGTATACTTACATGTTTCACATGGCACTGACCACCTGTAACAATTTTCAGAGATGGCCAAGCATAGACAGCCATTTCTTTTGGTATGTATGCACTATGTTTGCTGTTCCTTTGTCCACAGCATCCATCTATAAAAAAGGACCATATCAGTGTGCCTTTCATTTTTCATAACAAACATTGTCAGTATCCATACATGTCTCTGAGAAGAACAAGGTATATCTGTATATCTGTACAGCATGTTACTGACAGTCTCAACTGTCATTTTACTAGAGAAGTATCCATGACTGGTGATCTCAGGCCTCACATCCACTGTTCTGAGCAAACCTTAGATGTATGTCTGATGATGTCAGGTACCTTTCACTGACCATAAGCAAGGGCAATCACTCCCACTGTACTATGCAGTCCACTGGCACATAACTTGTGTTGTTGGATGTTATTGTGGTAGATAACATAGCTGCTGCCTGTGACCACCATGCTATTCAGTTCATAGCTGCCCTATTGCTGATATCAGAGAACATTGTGGAATATGAGGGGTAGGCACTCATGCTTGTTGTGCTGTAAAGACCATCTCTGCAATGTTGGTGGTGCACAGAGGGTAGGCAGCTATACACACAATGTTAATTTGGGTGATCACTGGCAAAACCCATGAGTGTGTGCCAGTGTCATCTATACTTTACATTCCATGGTTGTATCACTGATCTGCTACATACCATACAGCAATTATTAGAGTTGGCACCCCCACATCATTCAGTGATTACATGGGTGGATTTTTGTACCCCTCATTCTATAACCTTGATATACATGCTGATTGTAATGTTGAGTGCCATAAGTAGATAACAGATGTGGATACCCTGCACAGTATAGGGTACACACCACAGGCAAGTCACTGGCAAACTGAGGACTAAGCAGTGATTATAAATTTGGAGTCCCACTCCCACCATGCTGCACACCCTTTCTGTGGTGACACTAGTTGTACAACATGTAGGACTGTTATTCTGCATGAACAATGAATGTTGTGATACTGCTATTTGATAACACATTTGATACTACAATATGTCAGCACTGTGTGTTGATGTTGTGTGTACCATTATGTACCATTTATAATGTATACACAGCAGTTGTGGTGTTTGTGGCTGTGACAATGTGAGGTAGTGCCGGCTATGTCAGGAGAAGTAGGGCAGTGGATGTGTAACATATGCCAGCACAGCTAGCTCGAGTTTTGTAAAGAATTATATGTAATTTGTATATCAAACTGATTTGTACAGGTGCTTGTGTTGAAAATGTATTTGTAAAGCTGCTTGTGGTAAAAATGTACCAATAGTAGGTCCTGCTGGACAGAAAAGAAACATACCTGTATGTTAGACTGTATTGCAACTGTTGAAATGAATATATTGTAAGAGAGGATACTGGAAGACAAGAGGTTAATCTCAGTCCAGCTGACTTTGAAAAATAGTCTGAAATTAAATTACCTAGTTTAGGGCATAAAACCTGTATCTTACAGTTCTGATTGCAGCCAGAGATGAAATGTCTGTGAAAACCAGGACTAGGAATCCTACTGTGTTGTCCTTAGGGGTGAACTAATTGCTACCCTGGAAGGGTGGAAGTTTTTGAAATGGTTTTATAGCTTCCAGATGTTATAACACATCTTATCAAAGCTCTATGTGTGTGTATGGTGACACATATGTGCAAGATTCTGGCTCACTTTCTAGTAAAGGGGGGAGTGTGGGGAACCAGATATCAGGTGACCAGATGTATGTAATGTCATTCGGCAATCCAGCACTGGAATTATGTTTTAATACTAGATGAGGCAGAAGTCTCAAGGAAGTCTGTTTGTGAAACCTGACAGAGAAGGATCACTCACCCAAGTGATCTTGCCTTGCTCTAGTAAGTGAACTATGGGACAATAATTCTTTAGATCAGTCAGGAAAATAAAGTGAAATTAGTTAGTATTGTTTTTCTGTATCTGAGGGAATCTTTCCATTGGTGTTATTTTTAATATTTCCTGTGACTGAAACACTGGTGTTTATTGTAAGTAGATTATTATTTTCATGTCCTTTTATTATTTATTATTAAATATATTTAAACTTTTCATTGTGGCTCATCTTTTAGAGAATATTTTAACATTTGAGAGTACTTATATTTATTTGGTGACACTATGTCCGCTCCTGAAAACCTTGCTGCATTGGTCAAACACTACCATTTGTATTAGTATTAATCTTACTCAGTATACTTGGGTACCCTTGTAAGAGCCTTAGAGTAGCTGGCTTTGGAGTTTTCTGGTGGCAGTATTTACCTTAAAGTCTGGGCAGAGGGGGGGGCATAGGTGGTAAATTTGTGCCAGCCTTTCCCAGGTAAGTTTGTGTGTGAAAATCAAATCTCAAAGTGTGTGTGTGTCAGCTACTTGGAGCAGGGACACAGAGCACTTGCTTCAAAGAGATAGTGGCAGAGGACATGGCTTGGAACACTCAGCTGAGGACTCAGCACTACAGCTGTGTCAGTGGGGAGTCTTATTTGGGGCCTGGAGAGAGAGCAAGAGAGAGAGAGAGAGAGAGAGAGAGACAGAAACTCAGCCCAAGGACTGAGTGTGCTCCCTGTGTACTTTTAAGTGAAATTGTTCTTGGTGCAGAGAGCTGCATCTGTAAATACTGTGTGTATCTATTTTTGTTCCAAGCAAATTTCCCTCACTGGTGTCAGTGGTGAGGACTGAGTCTTCTTGATTACTGGCACAGAGGAGGGACATCACAGTGACAAACATATCTGGACTTGCTCCAGCCTCAGCAACCCTGTAATTGTGATCTGGAATGACAGTAACATGCAACCTTCCTACAGTTGGTATATGTAGTACACACACAGGTCTGAAGCTGCCATGCATAGTGTGTTCTTTGAATTCAGACTGTACACTGCACTATACTTGTTTCCTCCTCAGTCAGTACATGTTCACCTCATACATGTCAAAGAGGTCTACATGAGGCAAAAATGTGTAGAAAACAAAAAACAGTGACCACTGAAGAAGGCCTGCAGTTAGCAAAGGAGCAGAGAATTAGAAATAATAATGTAAAAAAAAAAAAAAAAGAATAATTACCATATGAGTGTGACTGTCAAGGCCCACTTTAACAAAGTCATAGCTTTCAGCTTTCCATCTCCAAAATGAGGAACATTAACCTTCATAATGTGGAATAAATGGGTAAAATGTGGAACAGATAATAGCAGCTTATTAACAACTTCAACTAAGAAGGTCATAACATGGTTAAAATATGTTGGTTTCACTTATAAAAAATATATTTTAATAACTTAATATGAATCTTTTCTATTTTCCATGGATATTGGTTAAAAAATTCCTAACTGAATGTGTGACAGAGCCTTTCAATGGGGAACTTCAAGGAACTTGAACTTTTTAAGACCCTAAATGAGCTATGTTCCTCATAATGAGGTACATTGAGAGGCATGAGCAATGCCATAAATGTAGAAACATTAGATTGATATCAGTAGTGACATGTTAGTGAACCAAACAGCATTGCAAACACAAGTGTCACACCTTTCCATTCATAGTAACAAAGGGAAGATTATAATGCAGTTACCAAAAAAAAAAACATGAAAACAGTAATAGCTGTGATAAGTCTTTCTGGTTATTAAGATACCTGGGCTGAGGACAATGCTGTACATTCCAAGTTGATGACATGAAACTATTACAAAAAATGAGATTAGGAATAATGCAAGCCAAGAATGCAGCAAATGTCATGGGAACTCAACAGAGCTGAGGGGAGGGAGATGAGTTACAGCAAATAGTGGAAGGGAGCCACTTTACCCTATATCAAGTTTGTAAAAAGCACATGCACCTAAAGCTGGATCTGTGGTATACATAGATAAAGCCTGACCACAACTCAGATGACATAGGACTGATTAGAGTCCCAACTACCTCTCAACCTCTTAGCACAAGAAATCTGGGCAAAGTTTAAAATTGAGAGACAAAGACTCAAAAATAGGGACTGATTTTAAATACTGCTTTTATAAACTTAGAAAACTGTTAGAATAACAAGATTTGGTTAGCACGCATATGTTAAAAGATTTAATCCATTGTTATTTGCCAGAAAACCACAGATTTTATAAGTAACAGACCAAAAATATGAGGCAAAAATCTGTATATTCTGTAATAATCAGGACAGTTGAGAGGTATGGGACTCCCAAGATCTGCAGAAGTCATAGTGGGGAGGCGGGAGAGAGCAATGTCTGCATGCTTGCCCACTATTGGTTGGAACTGTTGTGGATTCACCCGCTGCTGTACTGTGTCTTAACCAAGGTAGGGGAACAATGCATAGGGTCACAAGATATGCATGGAAACACCAAGCAGTACCCATCACTATAGCTAGGAATCATTGCATGCATGTAAGCACCTATGCATAATAAGCTGGTACTTTGCACCACTGTTCAGTGGAGATGTCAGGTTTGTAATAAGCAGAGTTCAAAGTAATATCAAAACCTCAGTGAGTACCAAGAATGATGCCACAGAACTTCCATTTGGTCTTCTCCAGCTTAAGCACTATTAGATTCCATCTGCTGCTGTCCACCAATAGAACTGATTCCTGATTTATGGGGTAAACTGGACCCTCAGTTTAGGGCCAGAAGGGATCTCCTATAGGCTGGCTGATAGTCAAAATATTGCTAGGAGGAAAAAAGCATATAAAAAACAAATGCACTTGTCTCAGATTTTGTGATTTTGAATTCTATGCTGGGTACTATTGTAGTTTAAGTATAATGATTTTCTATTTGCAACTGCAGACATGCAGAACCCATCAGTAGTTATATAGCTGAGTGTCAGTTAAGATGTGCCACACTGTTAGCTACCCATGTGCTGTTCCTCTAAAGATTGTGATGTCAGAATTGGTAGCCATTCTGTATGATTTTATGTCATAGACGCACCTTATCTGCAGTTTACTATTGTGAACAGTAACAAATACGGGCAAAGAAAGTGAATCAGGTAAACATTCATTTAATCCTGTAGTGCTAAAATGACTTGAGATTATGAGGTAATGTAGCACCTGCCAAATGAACTGCTTCTTGTTGATAAAGACAGCAAAATTAAAGACTATTACTACCTGAACAGCCAAAGAGACATAATCAGAGTATATAGAATATGTAGCCTTATCTTATTGCATGCAGAAATATAGCTACAGAGAAACAGTAAATGTGACTGGATATACAAAGAAAATTCATAATCCCTTCTGAATTCAACAGAGAAAAGTATACTTTTGACTTTTACTCTAGATATAACCACAAAACCTCAACTTTCCTCATGTGAGTTATTCGGAACATAATAATTTGCTTTAATGTAAAAGGTGATTTTGTACAGATGTAGTTTTAATGATGAATAAGTACTATTGCTAAAGTGCAATTCCAGTGAAAATATTACAAAGGCTTCTCTGCAAGCACGGCTTTTCTTCAAATTAAACGCAATCTGTTTAAACGTGTTGGGCTGCAGGTGCACTCCCCCACCCTCCAAACTTGAATAAGTACTATTGCTGAAGTGCAATTCCAGTGAAAATATTACAAAGGCTTCTCTGCAAGCACTGCTTTTCTTCAAATTAAACGCAATCTGTTTAAACGTCTTGGGCTGCAGGTGCACCCCCCCCACCCTCCAAACTTGAATAAATACTATTGCTGAAGTGCAATTCCAGTGAAAATATTACAAAGGCTTCTCTGCAAGCAAGGCTTTTCTTCAAATTGAATGCAATCTGTTTAAATGTCTTGGGCTGCAGGTGCACACCCCCACCCTCCAAACTTGAATAAGTACTATTGCTGAAGTGCAATTCCAGTGAAAACATTACAAAGGCTTCTCTGCAAACACAGCTTTTCTTCAAATTAAATGCAATCTGTTTAAACGTCCTGGGCTGTAGGTGCACCCCCCCCACCCTTCAAACTTGAATAAGTACTATTGCTGAAGTGCAATTCCAGTGAAAATATTACAAAGGCTTCTCTGCAAGCACGGCCTTTCTTCAAATTAAACGCAATCTGTTTAAATGTCTTGGGCTGCAGGTGCACTCCCCCCACCCTCCAAACTTGAATAAGTACTATTGCTGAAGTGCAATTCCAGTGAAAATATTACAAAGGCTTCTCTGCAAGCACGGCTTTTCTTCAAATTAAATACAATGTATGTCTTAACTTTCAACATAAAGACATAACGTTAATGCCTTTATATACTGAAGTTTTTTTTTGTTTAAAGCAGACCTGTCTAGCTAGCCCAGTTTTCCTAACTCCAATCCGTAAGACCCCATTTCAGACTCTAATTGATGACACACTGCTGGGTTATGTACCTCTCTCTGAGTAGCAAGGCAAATTTTTTTATTTTTATCTATGGCTTTTACATCCAACTGTGCTTTTTTCCCCAGTTTCATCTGTAACTAGTCAATATTAGACTATTTTTGTATGGCAATAGCTATCCACTTCCAAACTAAACTGCACTACCCCAGAATTAGTAACACCAGAAATAATTAACTTGTGCTAGTTTAGTTCCCCCTTGAACTGTACTGCCATTTACTTAACTGCAGTTCATCTATTCTCTTGGTACTCTCTCCATATCACTTAGCTACAGTTTGAGTCAGTTGATTGTTTGTTTTTGTTTGAATTGCCCATCTTCCAGAATCTGGTTGAGAGACCTGTCAATCACTCCCACAGGACTCCTCCTGCAATTAGTCCCTACCCTCCTCCCCCACTAGAAATGCATAGCACAGAAGTTATATAAAGGCCTGTATTCTCTGTTATCTGATTGTTTTCCAGCCCACAACCACTCCTAAGAGCAGCTAACAAGTCTCTGCCTGCTTCACACCCCACCCTGCCCCCAATTCCCACCCCCGGCGGTGGTCCTACCTTTATTAGAACAAACCCCTTCCATCATTTTTACCACCAACCACAACACTACTCCCAACTCTAAATCCACCATCTTCCCACTACTACCCCTCCTCATCTGATAACATGAATAAGCATACCATACTTATACCCTTTGCATACCCCCTCCTTGCATATCTTACATCTTACCAAAACTCCATTATACCCCCACTCAACCACTTCCACTGTACAACTATTCACTCGATCACTCATAACTCACCCTCACTTTGCTCCTCTCCAACCAACTCAAGAACCATCACTATGCATCCCCCACATATTTTATCCATAAAAATACTAAAACTAAATGCATCCCTACAAGTTAACAAAATAACCCTCCCACCACATCTGTTACCGACTGCACCCAATCATAAAGTTTCCCTAAAATGCAAACTCTTTCACAAACTGATAAAACTAATAACCTCATGCATATCAAAACTTGCCCTCAGTGGAGACATCCATCCCAACCCTGGCTCCTCCATCTCCAACCCCACTTCTAATAATCAGACTAACAACCACATCTCCCAAATCCCAGCCAGTAGAAAACCAAATGACCTCCTTCTGCTAAGCCTAAATATCAGAAGTATAGCCAACAAAGTCTGCGAACTCCATGCCACCAAAGACTTATACTCCACAGATATAATCATCCTAACAGAAACCTGGCTAAAACCTCACATTACCAGTGAGCAAATCCTGCCTAATGGTTACAACATACTAAGACTAGACTGACGAAACAAGAAAGGAGGTGGTATAGCTATAATATTTAAACAGCATCTAAACATCCAGATTCTAAACTTATCAGCTCCCCAAATTGCCAATGAAGAAATAATATATACCAACCTGAATATAAACCAAAATAAAACCATCAACATAATAGGATGCTACTTCCCACTTGGCCAAACTATCCCTCCACTAGAAAACCTCCTAAGCTGGACTACCTACCATCTCCCTCAAGAGACCATCATTTTAGGTGACTTCAATATTGATTGGCAGTCCTGTTGCGGCAACCATCCAACCAAGCATCTAAACCTTCATGGCTTCACCCAACAAGTCCAGTCACCAACCAGAATAAATAAAAACTCCAACAAGCACACTACCCTATATTGGATACTAGTCAGCAAGATTCCTCAGTCCTATATAGCAGGCTGCCTATCAGATAGCCTCAGTGATCATTCCCCAACATTCCTACTCAAAAAACACCTATACCAAGTTAAACCGGTCATCTGCCGTCAAACACGTAAAAAACTACACTTTGACCCAATCACATTCATCTCATCCCTCAAAGAATGCAACTGGCACCCACTAAATTACCTCAACCTAGACAATCCAGTCCAATTTTTCAGTACTACCTTCCTAAGCATCCAAAATAACCATGCCCCCATAAGACTTACCAGAACCAAAGCCCAACCCTCCCCATGGCTACAGAAAACCACTAGGTCAGAAATGAAAAACCGAGATAAAGCCTGGGAACACTGGCGCAAAACCAAAACCCACTCAGCTAGACAGAAATTCCTAGAACTATGCAATAGAGTCATAAAGCTAATAAAGGAGAACAAAATCCAGTACTACCAGTCTGCCCTCAACTTCTCCCAACACAACCCCAAACAATTCTGGACCTCCATAAACTCCATCCTCCACCCAGGTAAAATCAATACCCCTACACCTATAGTCCTCATTCCTCAGAAAATATTGCTACCTCATTCAACACACACTTCACACAAACCATACTATCACTAGGTAGACAACACAACCCCCCTCCCCTACACCCCACACCTTCACCCAGTAATCTCCCCACACTCCTCTCATTTTCTCCCATTCCTACCTCCAACATAAGAAAACTCTTAACTAAACGTAAACCCACACAATTAGCAGTAGACAACCTCCCAAGTGATTTCCTACAAATTGCAGCTGACGCCACAGCCTACCCAGTATCCATCTTGATTAACCGATCTCTGTCAGAATGCTACATCCCTACACTATGTAAAATATCACACATCATTCCCCTTCACAAAGGCGGCCCCTCCACAAATCTAACCAACTACCGCCCCATAGCAATTCTATCTCCACTCTCCAAAATACTAGAGAGATACATTCACTCTCAAATCTCAGACTACCTCCTTACTGACAACCTCCTTTCCAATACTCAACATGGTTTCCGACCAAACCATAGCACCACCACTGCCTTACTCTCATTTACTAACACTATCCTTCACCATAAAAACAATGGCCATCTCTCCTCTGCTACTTTCCTAGACCTATCTAAAGCATTTGACATGGTCCCGCACAACCAATTCCTCTCTGTGCTCAATAACCTATGCTTCTCAATCAGTCGCCAACTGGTTTCAAAGTTACCTGTCTGACCGCCAGCAATCTGTTGTATGGCAAAATGACACATCTGCCCAACTACCTGTCTCTATTGGTGTTCCCCAAGGATCCATCCTTGGACACCTACTCTTCTCTATTTTCACCAATAATCTAGCCTCTGCCACCAAACATGGCACACTCATACAATATGCAGATGACTCAACCATCATCTGCTCCTCCCAGTCCCTACCCGAACTGCAAAAGTTCCCACAGCATGCCTTTTCCTCTGCTGAAACTTGGCTATCCGATGCACAGTTAATACTCAACCCAAACAAAACTAAACTCCTCATCTTCAAACCCACCAAACATACTCAAAACAACTCTCACTTTAACATCACAGCAAAAGACAACACCACTATCCACCCAATAGATCACACCAAATTGCTAGGAGTTGAAATAGACAACAATCTTAAATTTGACATTCACATATCCATGACCATAAACAAAGTCCACCAAAAACTAGGAGCCTTATACAGAAATAAGCAACTCCTCACCAAAGCAGCTAGGATTTCAGTTGGAAATTCCCACCTTATCTCGACCCTACTTTATGCCTCTCCAATATATACCAACCTAAGGCAATGTGATCTAAATAAACTCGGGACCTGCTACAACAAAATCACCAAATTCGCCACTGGGGCATTCTACCACAGTCACCACTGTCTCTCACTTACTGAACTAGGCTGGCTAGAACTCCCTCACCTCCTTAAATGGTATCAACTCACACTCACCCACAAACTGGTTAACCATCCTCTAAAAGTCCCATCCCTCCAGTATCCACTCCAACCCTATCTCACCACCAGACCACTACGATCCAGCAACAAAAATCAATTACAGGTTACTAGAGCCAATAACACTGCTGGAGAAGCACTATTCTCCAACACTATAGCCAAATTATGGAACACCCCTCCCCCCACAACAACCTCTCTACCATCATGCACCCACTTCAAAACTTTACTTAAAGCGCACCTAAAAACATGCTGGCTATGCCCTTGTAACTCTCCCCTCTAACTTCTCCCACTCCATCTACCCTCTACCTCTCTTCCACCCCACAAACTACCTTTCATTACAGCAAGCTCTGATACTTCCATGTCTATCTACTTATTATATGGCAGTAACTTCTTATTGTAACAATTGTTAATATCCGCTATGACTTCGTGGATAGAACAGATGCTAGTTATCTACTGAATGTACTATGTTCTTCATCTGTAACTATGTCTGTAATATTTTAATTTGTGGAGCTTTTCTCCCCGGGCCTCTGCTGAAAATGGACCTGCGTCCAGTCGGACATTCCCGGTCAACAAATGTAAATAAATGAATAAATAAATAAATAATATATTTCTGTCATCACAGAATTATTTGTCTTTCTGTTAGGTACATAATTCAAAACCCATCCTGGGTTTCCTGGCCCTTCAAAGATCTTGCTACTAACTACTACAAGGATAGCAGTAAAACCACATTTTCTTATGTATTGTGTATCAGAACAGATGCCACTTGTGGAAGTAATACACTTACAAAACATACAACTCACTTTTTAATCATGTCTGCTTAATGGCTTTTATTGTCAACTTTCAAAAACTCATTAAAACCAAACATTACTTAGGGCTGTGGAGCAGACCTCAGGACATTTTAAATAGGTAAGCAACAAAAATGATTTCAAAGCTACAAAAGTACAAGACAACATCTTTTATAAAGCTGGTAAAGGCTGAACCATTTCCCATTCATAGTGTGCATTCAGAATTCTGAATAATTTCTGTTTAATTAATTTATTTGCTTTTGCTTACTGGAAAAGTCTGACTGGCAGAGCACACTTCTAGCAAAGATCCAGAGAGATAAATGTCAGCTCTTACAGAGGTAGGTTGCACATGTGAAATGGTAACAGCATCACATAAACAACTGAGCTTAGTAACAACTCAAAATGTTCTGTCTAACTGTATAAACAACTATCCATCACTGATATGTATATCATAGAGGATTATAATCAGATCTCCAATCATAACCAATTTATTATATGTTAAAGACATGGGTGCCTTTAGGTCAGGAGGTGAAACATCTGGCATCCATGTCAAGAATACACATTAAAGGTTATTATCAGTGAGATACAATCATAATTATCATAGTGTATGGACCTTTATGTGCTCCATGTACAATCAATTACAGAAAAACTTGTCTTGGGTGTAAGACAGTAAACTGCTTTTTATGTAGGTGTTGTACAACCTGTGTATGAATATAACTTTCCAAACATTTTGATAAGGGTGAGAGAATAGCTTTTGATCTGCAGTTTGGGTGTTGCCTTTAAGCAATAGAGCAATATAAGATTGTTTCCAATGTGTGGATTCACATGATTCTTTGACCTGTTTAGTAGGACTGATACTGGGTATGTTGAGTATTTCTGTTTGAAAATATTATATATTCTGGGGCTATAGCAGATGATTTAAGCATTTTTAGAAATTTGAAGACTTTTGTTGGCATTTGTTCTTTTTTTTACTGGTTCATTGCTGAGGTTTGTTGAAGCAAGTTTTGTTTGTATTACGGTAAGTGCTGCATTTATTAAATGAATGTGTGAAGGTTTTCTTACTGGTTTAAGTAGTTTACTAATAGTGGTCCAAGGTTGTTTGGGGTTATACTTGCTGTTATTCTGAAATTTTTGTAGTAATCTTGCTGACTTTATCTTTCTTTTTCTTGTGTTGTTTGCAATTCTGAAACTTTGGATCTTTGCTTGTTTGACATAAGTTTCATGATTTGCCTCTTTGGTTGATGGTTTCCTCCATATTATATTTCAGTTAAGGAACAGGTATATAATTAGAGATCCTTTAAAGTACTGATAGATGTGACTGTACAGTGTGCGCATGCATGTGCACATGTGTGTGTGTGTGTGTGTGTGTGTGTGTGTGTGTGTGTGTGTGTATGTGTGTGTGTGTGTGTGTGTGTGTGCATGTGTGAGTGTGTGTGTATGTCTGTGTGTGTGTGTGTGTGTGTGTGTGTGTGTGTGTGTGTGTGTGTGTGTGTGTGTGTGTGTGTGTGTGTGTGTGTGTGTGTGTGTGTATGTGATCGATCAGGTGTCTATGTGAGTATATATCCATGTTAGAATGTGTGTGTCTATAATGATATCTTCTCTGAATAACGCCCCCAGTATACTTAGAAAGGTGTCACTAAAGTATATTACTGCTTCACTCCATCTAGCTGTTGACACTTGAGTGGTGTGGTGTCTAGTTCTAGTTTGTGACCATTATCAGAGAAAGTATCTGATAAAGATTTTTTAGCTTGTATACTCAATTATATGCAATTTTTTTTCATAATTTCTTGTTTTTCTAGATGGCTAGGTTGGATCGTGATCAATTACAATGTCTGGCAGTATGCTGCCTAAGAGATTTGATTAGGTCTTACTGCCAGCACCCAGTCTAATGTACTTTGTTTTCTATCCTAGTTGGTGTGTTAATTAGCTGATTTATGCTATGGGATTTGTTGATTTTGTTGCTCAGTTTGTGGTCGATTTAATGTTGAAATCTCTTAGTATAATAATGGCTTGTTTTTAGTGTCTCTAAGCCAGGTGAAAATATCTTTAAGTCATTTGATACTGCCGATTTCTGAGTTTAGTGGAATATAAATAGTAACATTATGTTGGGCTATGTAGAGGTGGGTTTTAAGGTTAATTAAAGCGTCTTCTTTGTGGAGATATGCGTGAATGGGCGTACCTTCGTTGAAGGTTGTGCGTCAGGGCTGGCAACTCGGCACGTAAAAATCTACTGCCAATCATTAGCGGACCGGAGTTCCGTTGTTGCGACCCCCTAGCCGGGAAAAGCTGAAAGACACAACAAGTGGTAAGTGTCTGACTTGTTAAAATCAGGTACAATTGTAGAGTTACTTGTTATAAAAATTAGGATAGAGAAAAGGGTTGCAATTCCTCTTGCTCTTTTTATTTCTCTGTCAGTGCAAAGTATAGTGCATCCAAAAGGTAAGAAGTGTTCTTTGTCATTTGAGTTCAGTCCTTTCTCTGTTTTGGATATAAAAAGAACAATGCATGCATGTTTACAGCTATTGGGGTTTGGCTTTGTTAACCTGAATGTACCCATAAGGACTTAAAAAGTCATTCACAAGCCATGTAGCTAAACACTGGTATGTTCTTGAGGTGATCAATGGCATATACCACATAAGCCTTCATTACAGGAGTTTTAAGGTATTGCACAGTAAAGACTAGCTTGACTTGGTCTTTCTAGCAGTTTTTCCTCTCTGTTATGGAGAAGATATCAAATTTGTTTCGGGCAATCCAGGAATCTATATTTGTAAGCTTGTGATATATATTTCTGTTATTTAGGTGATATATTTTTAATTCCAGAGTTGTAGTAGGTGATTGCTTGATCGGGACACCTTTGGAGAAGCATGAGGCGGAGAGCCCTGCATTTATGTATTGTTGTGGCAGATGGTGTATACAGTAAAACTTAATGAATATTTGCTGTCTTGGCAGAAAAACTTTACAGGGAAATGTTGATGCTTTTTTTTTAAGATTAGAATGATATTTTATAAGATGGGATATGTAACTGGAATGAAGTTACAAAAATGAACTGTTATAGCTATGCTTTCTGATTGTTTTTGTTGTGTGCATTGTAGGTCTGCTGGAATTTAAATTTAAGAAACAGTAGTGGATGTTGACATTGTGAGAACTGTCATATTGGAGAATATGATTAATAATAAAGCATGTAGAATGAAGTATCTCATTAGAGCAGGTTAGAGGATGCAGGAATGGGACAGGAGACAGAGATGTCAACAAATTAGAAAATATGCTTGTAACAAAAATGAAGTAATATTATAAAAGGTACAGAAATCAGTAACAGTAACAGCTCTGACTGTTGGACAGTGAAGTAACAATGTGATAATATTGATAGTACTTAATCTGTTCTCAGCAGTATTTATTGTTTAAATGGGCTGACGATACTATTCGTATGCAGCTCAATACTGCATTTCTTGTTTCAGTCTTTTAATTATAGCAAAAATGTAGAACCACCATAGTAGCAAGCAAACACTTACAGATGGCTTACTATCATCAGTGTGTGTGGGTTCAGAAATATGTGTATTAAAACAGTATACATCAGATGTGTTGCATCAACCAGCTAGTTTGATTCAACAGTCTGACAATACCAATGGCTTTAACAGCATATCAATGTCTAATTTTATGTAGAAACAGCAGTAACTATAGAGTATCTATTATCTTGTAACAATTGTCATTGGCATAAATGTCAGGCAATAAGTATTGAAGTGGCAATTTATGTTACATCAGAATGCATTTACACAGTATTATTTACAACTTGGTAGAGTCTACCTCTACATCAGACTGCATTTACAGTGCTATTCTATACAACTTGGTATACTATACCACTACATCAGAATGCATTTATAGTACTTTGGGGTCCAGATGGAGAAATTATAAAATCAGCAAGCAAAGGATAGTAGTACTGCTGGAAGTGAATTAATCTTCAAGTCTTGGTGAGTACTGTCATGAGGTGGACACAGCTTTTACAAAATCTCACCATGATGACACTGATATATACACTGTATTTTATACAGAATATATCGTAGACAATATACCTCTCGACCTCTTAATGCAAAAAATCTGTACAAAGCTTGACAAAATGGAGGTACAAATAGGGACATATTTTAAATATTGCTCTTATAGACTTAGAAAGTTTGCAGAGTAACAGGATTTGTTTTAATATACATTTTCTAATGGATTTGAAGACTGAAATTCAAATGTATGTCAATATTTAGTGACTACAATCCTGAGATCATCCCAGTGATTTGCCAGGAAAATAGAAGAAGAGGCCAAAAATATGAACCAAAAATCTGGACATTATAAAAAATGACAGCTAGGTGCGCAAGTTTGGGGATAGAAAAGTGCCAAGTCCTGGTATGTGCACTGGTGCCAGGACTGGAAAAAGTGACAGTGTAGAATCATCAGGACACAGAAACATTCCTGCAATGGGGTTAGGCCAAGCTGGGGGGGGGGGTGCTCGCCCTCACCCCTGTTGTAGAATGACGTAGTAGTCTACAAAAACTGACAAGCCAAAAAAAAGAGCCATAAAGATGACAGAGGGGGCTATTGAGGATAAGGAAAAAACTATGCATTGATACTATCATGCAAGAAGCCCAGAATTTCCAGATACAAGATATTCAAAAACAATGAGAGAAAACAGAGGAAACATACTTGCACAAGAAAAACTGTCAAAAGCTTCAAATGCAAATTTGTGTTTCATTAATACACCAGATCCATGAAAAACATTATATAGACCCAGAAACTTTGGGCTGTTTGGAAAAAGAAGCAAAGAGGAAGTGCAAAAATATAAAAATCAAAACCTAAGAGATTTTTGAAAGGTATTCATAGATTGTTACTAGGCTAATGACCTGAGAGGGCCTTTCTAAGCCTAACCAAGTTTTCCAAAAAGAATAATGATATCCTGTATCCAAACTGGGCATTGAAGGCCAGGTATTTAAAAGCTAGCCAAGCCTAGTGTTAATTTGCCATTCCCCATCCACGGGTCATGGTTGCACAGATGGGAAGCCTGCTGCATTGGAGGGGTAGTCTCTGGGACACACATCTGTCTCCCCAGCATGCTCTGTCTAAGTCACAGACAAAATTCAGGTCCTGAGACCTTGAAAAAGATTCATAAGTGTTGAATTTGCGGATGCCTTGTAAGCCTGGAATAGATCACCCCTCGGCAATCTAGAGGAGACTGAGTAGAGGGAAAGGGTTTTAGGGTGCTCTGCATAAGGCAGGTTTTTATGCATTGTATTTTTTGTAAAGAACCCCTGAGGTTGCTGTAATTGATGTGAAGGGAGCACTGTACTCTGTGATTGGTCTGATAAGCCTAGTATAAAACAGAAACATGCACATGGGAAAGAGATATCTGATATGGTATTATATTTATGCAAAGGAGAAACTAAACTAATCAATATTAAAAAAGCAGCTCCAAAGATATATAAAGAGAGATATAGGCAAAGGCACCCAGATATGGAAAATTTCGCAACACAAAAAATAAGATCACAAAGGAGGAATGCAGAACAGAAGATTAGTACAGTAGAAGTTAAATAAATAGAAGCTGAAGTTATGAAATATCTGCAAAGTGAAGGATTTAGTGTAGAATGTCTAACACAGGTTATGTCACAGCATGATGGAACAATGAGTCCCCAAAGTAAGGAGAAACAAGTTTGTAGGAGACATCTGAAAAAGAAATATGGACATGGGAAAGAAAGAGAGATTTGACATGGTGCAATATTTATCCAAAAGAGAAACCAAAAACAGTCAATACAAAAACGCAGCACCAAAGGTATTTGAAGAAAAATACAGACAAAGGCCTCTGGATATGGAAAATTTCACAATACCAAAAAATATGAAAACAAAGAGGGAAGGTAGAAAAGAGGATTAGTAATGGAGAAGTTAAAGAAATAGAAACTGAAGTTATGGATTACCTGCAAAGTGAAGGATTCAGTGTAGAAAATCCAACTCTGGTAATATCACAGCATGATGGGACAATTTGTCCCCAAATTAAGGAGAAACAAGTGGAACAGGAAGTAGTTACTCACTTTACAAAAGAAGATACTCTAGACCCTTCGATAGGAAACCAGTACAAAAGTTTACTTGGAGTTGCACAGGAAACAGAGGTAACTAACACAGTCAATGCTGTGGAGTGATAGGCCAGTGAGTTTCCATATGAAAGAGTAATGGATGATGCAGGATGAAGCTGAAGAGATCTATCACAGGAAGATGGTCTGGAAGTTTCTATAGAATGCCTGCAGGAAACAGAGAACAGAGAATGTGCCCTCAGTTTAGAAGAAAATGATCTAAGGGAAGAGTTGTTTGATTTAATAGAGATGAATAGGCATATTGCGATCAATGAAAGAAATAGATTACAGAAACTCAATAAGTCTTACCACAAAAACACACAACAATAAAGGAAATTAAGAAATCAAATGCCATCATGGATGTATCAAAAAGAGAAAACTATAAAGCAATTAAGAAGTGTTACTGTTAGAAGAGGAAACAGATCAACAAAGTATTTAGAAAGATAGACAGGAAAGAAGCAAGGTACAGTATAAGAACCGACCAAGATCTATTGTACACTAATGCAAATAATACACTAAAGATATCATCGCAGGTAGAAAAACTTGCAAGATATGCAAATAAAAATAAAGGAAAAGAAGAAAATAAGCAATTCATTAATGATCCAAATAAAGTTTTATAGAGAACTGGGAAACAAAGCTAAAGGAATAGAAACACCACCAAAAAATAGAAAAAAATAGACACATTTTGGAGAAATATCTATTAGGATCCCGTGGAACATAACAAAGATACTAAATGGATAGAAGTAAAACAAAGAATAAGAAGTTCAAATGTACAGGATATGAAATGGGATGAAGTAACGGCCAGAAAAACTGAAACAAAATTAAGAAAAGCTCCTAAATGGAAAACCCCAGGACTAGATGTAGTACCTAACTTTTGACTAAAAGTATTGGCTCCTTTACTTGAAGATTTAATCCTGAGTAAGAACTACTTATATGCACATCCCAAACAGGCATCAATGTGGTTAACAGCAGGAAAAATTATAATCCTCCTTAAGAGCGAACCTGCAAGCTATCCTAAAAAATATTGACCAATAACTTGCCTTCTTACTATGTATAACTATATACTGGAATTGATGCTTACAGAGTTTATAGTAATTTAGGTGAAAACCCAGTCATGGAAATAGAACAAAAGAACAACAAAAGATAGTCATATGGAGCAATGTATCATTTGTTGTTAAATAAAGTCATAATGGAGAATTGTAAAAATGGGAAGAATCTAAGTATGGCATAGCTAGATTACAAAAAAGCATTTGACAGCATGCCACATTCATGGATAAAGGAGTGCTTACAGATGTATAAGATATGCCCTACACTGATCAATTATATTACAGTGAGCATGAAACAGTGGCAAACCACTTTGCAGCTAAGCCATGATAAAGGGCAAATTATTATCCCAAGGATAAAAAATTCAAAGGGGGGTATTCCAGGGTGACTCTTTGTCACCGCTGCTCTTTTGTCCTATCCTTAACCAACTTCTTAAAGGATTAGCTCATGGTTGCAATTTGTTTCCAAGAAAACCAACAAAGTGTAAAGACTTTTCATCTTCTTTTTCTGGATGACTTAAAACTGTATAGTTCATCAGATGAGAAGTTGAAAGCGCAACTTCAAGTGTTCAAAACTTGGTCTTAATAAATGTGTAAAAGCAACATTTAAAACAGGAAAGCTGCAGCACCAAGAAAATATTAGTTTGGGACAGAATGCGATATAAAAGAACTTGAGAGGGAGGGAGTGTATAAATATTTGGGAATTGATGAAGGATCAACAATAAAACATGAACAAATAGGAACAAAACTCAGTAAGGAAGGAATATTTATAAGGCTAAAATCTGAAAACAACCCTGACATCTATGAACAAAGTCCAAGCTATAAAGCAATTTGCTCTTCCTGTTCTAACTTACAGTTTTGAAGTATTGGATCAGATATACAGGAAAACAAGAAAAATGCTTCATGCTTATCAAATGATATATATAAATTAATGTGTACTAAGATTATTTATTCCTCATTCCGAGGGAGGTATGGGCCTCCTCAAAACTGATTACATGTACAGATCTGCAATTGTAGGACTGCATACATATCTGCTGACTTCACCAGATCGAAACATAGTGAAAGCTATAAAACATGAGGAGAACAAGTCTAAGATGACGTTACTGCGTGGTTTAGCAGAAGCATATCGGTGGCAAGTGGGAATGGAAATTGAACCAGAAGTAGACAAATCTCAGACAGACCCCAGCAACTGAATGTGCCAAAAAATAATATAAGGAGAAGGATCAGATGAAAAGGAAAAAATGTGGATAAGGCATAAGTATAGGTGCAAGTAGAGAAAACTACTGCAACAACTTCGCGTCAATAAGGATTTGATGCAGGAATGGTTACGGAGAGGTGAATTTAAACCAAAAGACAAAAGGTCCAGGATAGTGGACTTATGTACACACTGGCTTACAAAGTCCATTGAACATGTGGGAGAGACAGACAAATTCAAGTTCTGTAAAACAGAACAGGAAACAGTCGTACATCTTGTTGCTGGGTGTGATATACTAACGGCAGAGGACATGTATACTGAAAGGCGGAATGTGGCAAGACTGTTGCATTGTGGACTGTACAGACATTACAGTATTGAAGTAGCTGAAAAGTATTGGAAACAAAGGATTATTGAGAATGATGACGTTTATATCACATGGGATCACACATTACCAACAGTTCAAAAAATAGATGCAAGAAAAACTGATATAGTTGTCCACGAATATAAGACAAATTGCTCACTGAAATTGATACACCCAGTGATTCCACTGTTTTACATGCAGAGAGACAAAAAAGTCATGAAATACCTGGATTTGCAGGCAGAAACCAAGGGCAGTTAGAAGATGGATACTCCAACAGCAGTAGAAGAAATGGGTCTCATAAAAAATTACAGTTATATTTATGTATTCTACTAATACATGTAACTCCCTATAAATTGCAGGATGAGTAATTTCTGGGCACATTGTAGTTGCTGCAAAGGGCACTTTTTGGCTAACATCAAAGATTGAAACAATACTAATTTCACAAACTTTAATCATACTTTGACTTAAGCATGGGGTCCATTCCCATCATGGTACTAGAAACCCAAAACAGTTGGAGAAATTAAAATGCTGTTCTATACAACTTGGTACTGTCAACTGCTACATCAGAATGCATTTACAGTGGTATTCTATACAACTTGGTACATTCTACTGCTGTATTAGACTGCATTTACAGTGGTATTCTACACAACTTGGTACAGTCGACTGCTATATTAGACTGCATTTACAGTGGTATTCTATACAACTTGGTACAGTCTACTGCTATATTAGACTGCATTTACAGTGGTATTCTATACAACTTGGTATAGTCTACTACTATATTAGACTGCATTTACAGTGGTATTCTATACAGTCTACTGCTATATTAGACTGCATTTACAGTTGTATTCTATACAACTTGGTATAGTCTACTGCTATATTAGACTGCATTTACAGTGGTATTCTATACAACTTGGTACAGTCTACTGCTATATTAGACTGCATTTACAGTGGTATTCTATACAACTAGGTATAGTCTACTGCTTTATTAGACTGCATTTACAGTGGTATTCTATACAGTCTACTGCTATATTAGACTGCATTTACAGTGGTATTCTATGCAACTTAGTGCAGTCTACTGCTATATTAGACTGCATTTACAGTGGTATTCTAAACAACTTGGTACAGTCTACTACTAAATCACAACACATTTGCAGTATTGTTTGATGCAAGTAGAGTCTACCATTGCATCAGAATACATTTAAAGTACCATTCTATATGACTTAGTACAGTTTACTTCCATATCAGAATATATTTACACTGCTGTTCTATGCATCTTGATACATTTTACCATTATATCAGAATGCATTTGCTGTTCTGTCCTGTTCAGTTCTGTTCTGTGCTACTTGCTATATACTGTACATGACTAAAGAACCAGTCATAGGGAATATTTGAGAGGATTAGATCATAGATTTAATACAGTTGAATTTTACTTGGATGCATTATGCCATTATGTTGTGACCATTCATTTGTTCATCATAATTCAAAACTGTTTTTAGCCTGGGTACAAACAAAACAAGTCAAGTGCAATCTTAATGTAGATATGATGCCACAAACCTAAAGTACTGATACACACACATCACAAAACACATCACTTTCTAGAACATAACACCTTTTGTAAATACACAGTTTGTCATGCTTGTTCCTTGAACTGTGCCTATAGCATTACAGATATTTGACACTGATATTAAACAATCTGCTCCTCTGGTCATGTATGTATGTATGTATGTATGTGTAGGTCTATATATACCATTTCATCAAAACCATTTGTGCTGAAGCAGAGGTGTTCAATGTGGGTACAGAAAAATCTGCCAAAACTGCAGTTCTCTGAATTTTATGTATCATCACAACTACTTCTGCTAAACAGGAATGCTCAGTGTCACTGTAGATAATTCTGTCAGAAACATCAGTTCTCTCAGTGTTACTAAATTCCAGGTTACCACAGCTGAGGATGCTCATTTGTTTTCTAGAGCTAGAGATACTTCAAAGTTGGTTATAATAATGAGAAAGAATATGAGGGTGTGAAAGGCTCAATACCCCTCCGCCATACCTGCTTAAAAAGTAGCCTTTCTGTCTGATCTCCTCTGGTACTGCTTTCTGATTAATTTAGTTATTATTTATTATGGAAAATTGTATGTATGGATCATGCTTTGGTTTTATTCTGATCACAATACTGACCTGCAGTATTACAACAGTGCATTATCATTTGTCACAATAACACAAAAGAGCAACACACAGATGGGATTAACACAGCATTTGTTCCAAAAGCACCGCTGCTCAGTTTCACCATTCTGTACCTTTATCTTGTACCTCTGAAGTTATGAACATCATATAACTGCCTGGTTTTGTTCCATGCTTTGTGCCTCACATTGTGTTGTGCTGATATAGCAGTCCCAAAGTATGTTGCATGATGAAAAAAGACTGGTTTACCCTGTCTGCTCTCTACAGACTGCAGATGCAGTGGTTCCACGGGAAAAATTAAGATATTCATTAACGTTTTACACAGACACATAAAAAAAGCTAGCAGTGTTCTACTGTCCTTGTATAAAATATAGTATGGGTAATGAATGGAGATAAATGTCACCTACAGGAAATATATGGCCAATCGGTTATCATTTGTGGATGAACAGCTGTTTTCTGTTTCACACTTTTGCCTGATTTTTTGTCTTCTCACACTGATAAAGCCAGGGACTCAAAAGAAAACTATTAACAGTTTGATAATTTTAATGGATCAGCGATATTCCAGTAATAAGATGCCTTTCAATGGGTGAACAATTATAAACAAAATGAAACAACATGATTTTTGTACTAGTTGTATTTACTATCATTACATCCTTTTTAAGCTATACAAATAAAGATGTACTCCCGAATATAAGCACTGAAATGTTTTTGAGCACAATAAAAGTGACTGTGTTAGCATGAGATCTCAAGCTACTCTCTACAAAAAAACAGCTGTGAGCAATCTGATTACTAACTGACAGTTCTTACAGAATGAATGGTCTGACAGCAAACATCCTATAATACTCCTCCATTTACAAACCCAGTGATATAAATAAAGGAGTAAATAACAGTAACCAAATGAAATCAGACTTACGAAGCCAAAGAAGGACACAACTAATATAACTTTCTAGAGTTCTTTTAAACATACTAATAAAAGAGCTCCTTGCACTTTTTTTTAGGGAAGGGTGTGACTCATACCTATTGCTTACTCCTCAGAGAATGTGATGAACATGAGGAACTGCCTTGCATGTATACAGTCTGACTACTGTTTTGATGACAGGTTCAGTTTGGACTTAGATAGATGCTGAATGGGGAAAAAAAGGGAAAGTGGATCTGCTAGTTGTACAGATAAATAGCAGCCTTGTAAATATGATATAAAGGCAAGTGCATCCCTGTGCTAATAAAAGACTCATGCTCTTAACAAACAGATCCTTTCCATTCTATTGACATTACCTGATATTTAAATTGTTTTAAAACACTGGCAAAGTGCCAATATAAAATTAATAAAGACTGATTCCATAACATAATGCTGATGATACTTTTTATGCCTCCCCCTGTACACACCTGATCACTTAACAGAGAAAATAAATGACATTCCAAACACAGAACCAAAAGCTAATATTAAAAATAGAGTCTTCAGGTGTTAATACTTATTACTAGCGATTCCAAGTGAAAGAAATTAAATTGAAATGAACAAGTTTGAATTAATGTATAAAGTCTGCTAAGGAAAAAAAGATTTACATTTAACATGATATATATTTGAATATGCCAGCACATTTTCTATTTCTCTTTCTTTGCCTACAGAACATTTAAATTAGTAAAGTAGTCATATTGGAATATAGCAAATGTTAAATACCCTCATTGTCTCTTATTCCAGTGGATTAAAAACTATACAAAATGTTGAAGTCTCACAGCACCAGTGATTTAATCTTTAATGGATTCTCTGCACAAAGTTAGTGGGAATGTACAGACTACATGAAAGCTAAAAGTAATTGTAATCACAGCTAGCTAAGTGACAGAAACAAAGATAATATTTGGAAGAGAAAGCCTTCTTTTATATAGATTATCAGAGTTCTGTACATAGTTAAGAGCATTACAATAAATTGTTTCATTTTTCTTTATTCCTTTTTCCCCCAAGGGGTTTTACTCATTAAAGTGCTATTAGCGGTTCTGTTATATATTCTCTTGAGTTAAAAAAGTAATGTAAAATAACAATTATGACTGCAATAAAATGTGCATTTTTACAAAAGAGAACTTTTTAGAAACTGATCATATGGTATTCCATATTCTACACCCTAAACCAATTTATTTTGTAAAAAGAGATGAAAAGCAGTGACTGGATGCTAATTTTAACAGCAGACAAGGCTGTGAAGTGACCTGGCACAGAATTCCCAGTTATTAGTGAGGCCAGCAGAAAATTGCTCATGTTGTAAAAATCCTGTCACCCATAGACCCTCTTTCAACTCCATAGGGGATAGAATTTAAATATGAAATATCCACTAGCTTTGTCTTTGCTTTGCTTTTAACAGTTTATTTCTGTCCTCTCTGCAAATTCACAGGGAGAGAGTTGACTGGTGTTCTTAAACTGATACTGTTATGTTATACACTTATTTAAATATTTAACTACACAGCTGTCACACCATTCACTGCATATATTAAGCACTGAATCCCAAATCTGAGGGTTGGTACATCAGGTCCTATTTGTAACTATATCATTTAGAGCAATTATATGTCTTTTGCTGATGAAGAAGGAGAGATAAACAGACACTTAATACTCACTTTTTTTATGTGTTCATAATTCAAAGCCATTGATATAAACAGTTCACCACTGAAAATGTGCTTTAAACAAATAGCCTACGCAAGTATAGTTTAACAAAATTATAACTTTGGATAGCCAGATATCATTTATAAAGACAGGATAATGCTGCATCCTTTCCTACTAAGGTTACACCAGTAAATCCTTCTATACTCCCCCAGGGATGTAACCTCCACTGCCATACTTTTTGCCTATCACTCCCAGTTGTCAAAATAACCCACACATTTACTGGTCCAGGTTTATGTTACACACTGGAATCCTCTCAAGTAGGCACAGTATATTAAAACTATATGTCTATCATTTCTTTTCACATTCATAATTACATTCATAATCGTATGGTAGTCTAATTAGCTAAAAAATACTGCACTGGAATATGAACTTGTAGAACATTGTATATCTGTTTGCAATGAATGCACCCAGGCCACTAGTATAGGTATAAGGACAGACACATTCACATACACACACACATGCACACGTATTTGAGGGGGGGAGAGACAGTAAGAAGGAAAGTGACAGAAAGGGGGTGGGAGAAAGAAAGGCAGCTGTGGTTCACATTTGTATACCTTCACTGTAACAGCCTTATGTATCTATATAAGATGTTATGGTGTTTGCAGTGGAATAAGAAAATATAACCCATATTGCAATCATAAAGACAAAAATGTTGATAACATTAGATAGTATTACTTCATAGCAAGACAAGGAATGCCAGCAAGCTATCTCTGTGTAACAGAGAGATAAAGCCCTTACTACAATTTTGGCAACCCAGTTTCAATTTATGGTTCATGTGTTTCAAGTGTTGTCAAAGGAGGATGAGTGTGCTTATATTCGAGGCATACTTTCTGACACATCTCCCATCTTGGGGGGGGGGCATACACTCTGAATTTCTGACACATCTCCCATTTTGGGGTGCATACACTGATACATCCTGTGGTTGACCTCTGGTTGATGCCAGGGACACAGAGGGGAGTAATTGTCTTCAAGAAGGCAAGACACTATTTGTGTTGTCACAGAGGTGGGATGATATAGCAGCGTGACTAGTGCAAGTCTGTCACTAGACATGAATGGGTCTGCACAAGGGATGGAAATTTAGGGAATATGAAAACATTCTCCTTGGCCACAGTAGGATACTGTCCTGGGTGCCTCAATCTCCTCACCAGCCCAGAACACTGTAGAGAGAAACTTCACCCTGAAGCTGATGAGAGGCATCTAGGAGCAGCTGTCTGGTCAGGTGTCAGGATGGCTAAAATATTAAAAAAGGAAAGCAATGCCAACATCAGTGACTGTTATTCATGTTGCCTCATTTTCTCAGTGCAGTATAAACCAAGCATGCAGCTGATGTAACTTTCTGAAATTAACACAATGAACAGAAGTAAACAGACTGCATCAGATGAGTCTGCTGGTGACAAAAATTAGAAGACGAGGCTGTGATGAGCAAAGGCAGCCATGAGAGGTAGAAGTGCTATTTTTAGGACACAAGTAGAAAATAACACCCACCAAATTCTGACCATTTCCTTTTCTCAGTCATGTTTATCACAATCAGGATAGTGGGGAGGGGGCCATCTAACCTTCTTGTAGTGCATGAAGTATACTGATTGTTCTCTGAAATCTGGAAAATGACAACCATCTTATGTACCTTTCTGATATCAAAGACGTCATGCTTGGCTTTCAGAGCACTTATGTTCTAGATTCATCTAAGAGTATACGGAACAGCCACCACAGAGCAGCAATCAGAAGATAAGATTGCTTTGAAAGCTTTGCAAATAAGTATTTCTGTGAAATAAAAAAAGCAAATTGCAATGTTTAGCCGCTTTTAAAGCTGTTAGTCCATTAGAGGTACACTTAGCTCATGGCTACTGTCTTGTGTTTTGCAGCTTTCAAAACACTTAAACACTTTGTGCTCCTACACTTATTTTTCTACAACTGATAGTTCAAGAGAGCAGACAAAGCTGTGTGTACTACAAACAATTATTATTAGGCCTCTCCAATCATGACTAAGAAGTTATGTGTTCTTGTCATGGATGTCGAGATTAACCTCTCAAGCTTTGCATCACACTCCTCCCCGGGTACATTGTTTTTGGCATCCTTGTCTGGAACACACAACAAATTTCTTATGATCAGACACCCAGCCCTAATCTTCTACACTGAACATGTTATTAACAACAATTATCAAATGCATTTCTTCACGTAATTCATTTCACAAGTATTGCTCCAGTAAATCATTTCAGACTGACAGGAAAATGAAGCTGAAGATTCCCTGTGCTAATGTTTAATAGGTAAAATAAATAAAAGGTTGTCAGAACAGCAACATAGCTGAAGACTCTTCTGATAACTAATGAAACCATGTGATGTCACAGAATGTATTATTATTATTATTATTATTATTATTATTATTATTATTATTATTGTTGTTATTCACCCAGTAAGTGGACTGATTGATTTAGGCCTCCTTTCCACCATACTCATGGTCACAAAATGGAAAGGTAGTATTTAAAAGTAGATGAAACTGTAGCAGCTTGACACAGACTAACAAACTAAGCAAGAGATAAATTAGGGTAAGTGAAGCTAAATCAGAGAAGCTGAAAGATAATCCAGCATAGCAAGAATTAAATATCCATGCTATTAACCTAAGCAGAAAGTACAGAAGTAACACAGAGGTTATCATCTGTTTCAGCAATAGCAAACAAATTGCATCCTCACTGTTTGATGTCATTTCTTTTTTTTCCCGAAATCTCTTTATTTCAATTTTCTTTTTTCAAATAATAACAACAATATGGTAACTCAAAAACACAAATAAACAATACAAATACCTATCTAAAGAAAACAGACAACAATCTCGTTCCCAGAAAATTATACATATATTTGATGTAATTTCTAAAGTTAAGACAGTCAATGAGTCATGCAAGCTAAATGAAAGTTGGTATTGCAAACTACCAGCTCAGAATAAGCAAGTTATTTTACTGAGTTAATTTCTGACTTGGGGTATTTGAAGCCGAACAACAATGCTGTAAAGAGTGCCAGAACTTAACCCACGTTAGAATTTTATTTAAAAAGAACAATTCTTTCTGACTCTACAGCACTTGGTAGAGGGCAATTAAAAAAATGATAAGCTCTAAGCTGGTCAGGAACAAAGCATTTACTTACGCATGTAGGAGACAGAAAGGCAATGAAAAGTGATTATGTTTTGTAGGGTTTCCAGAGTATTAAAATGTTCTACAAAAGCATCCAGAACAAGAAGCCCATAGTCTAACACAGCCAAAATCACATATAGGCTGAAGGATTACCTAATACCAGGAGAGTAAGAGAAACTTCAGCAGTTTGAACCAGTCCAGCAGCTGTTTTAATACTTTTTCCAGATTCATAATTCAAATGTTTTTTAAACAGGAGATGATTTCAAGACAAAGTTCCATATATTTAAAAGCATTATTGCTTTCAAGATAAGCACCAGAAGGAAGTGAATACATCAGTCCCAGAGAAGTGTTGGTAAGTCAGGCACTGTTGCATACAGCACTGTGTTTGTTTTATGAACAATGACAATTAGCAGTTATATTGCAAGAACCCACCTCACACATGAGATGTCCTTCTGAAATGTGCATTCATGGGAGGAGGAGAATTCTGTAAGGAACCACATCATCAGTGTAGACATATGACTTTAGCTGCAGAAATATGAACATTTGTTGACAAATAAGACACAAAATTACTCAAAACTGAGTCATTAAAAATTGTATCTGACCTTATTAACAGAAAAGAAATTATTTCTTTAACTAAATAGGTATGCTAAATAGAAGTAGTTATGGATCCATTCATTAATAGTCAGTGACCCCCCCAATCCCCTTGAATTTAAATTAAAGAAACTAATGGTGGACAGAATCAAAGGCTTTGAAGAGAACAATAGCAGCAGTTCCTAATTCAAGATGACTGCCCATTCTTCCTGTCACATGACCTGGTAATGCACTCTCCCCATAACCAAAAAAACAAAGTGAGATTTGCTGCTTCACAATAAAATAATTTTTGCAGAAATATTTCACCCTACCCCCAACCACATACATGCGTATATGCGTGCGCGTATGCACACACACATGCACACACACAATCACTCACTTACATGCATGCATATACACACACACACACACACACACACACACACACACACACACACACACACACACACACACACACACACACACACACTCACTGCACGCCCATCAGCTGTTAACTAAATATATTCCACTTCTGAGTTTTCTGCACCTCAGAGTATTGGCAATACTTTGAAAAACTATAGCCCTGGTCTTAGCATATGCCTCCCCCTATAAATTAATTATAACAGTCTCACTATCCTAAGGATCACAGTTACATTCCTCAGGCTTATAACAATCACTCACCCCCACCAGGCCCTCAGAGACCTTGACATTTAGAAGGTCTTCAGTAAGAAAACCAACCTTGTCACCTGACCAGACTTTGGGAGCCCATGACATAGAAGCTCATCAATAAGAAAGCTATCCATGTCACATGACCACACCCCCTACTTTGAGCGCGTGGCTAGTAAAGCTAAGCAGTGAAGTTTCATACATACATTAGCCCACATAAAGAGATTATTGACCTAGTCTACTTGCACCCGCCCCTCCCTCTTTGCTTTTCTCTCACTCTCTCCTCTATGCATCCTGCATTGTTTTGATGAAACCTGCTGAGTTTTTCTTTACTCCCTACTCCGGCATCCACTTCCATACTACCACTATTTTCTCCAGGGAGTAGTATTTTCCCCAAGTATAAGTTAAAATGAGTTCATTGTCTTTGTAGTCAGTAACCCCTTATATTCTTCCTTTTTGGTTTTTAGTTCACTTCCATCACAGTCCCATTTTATGATCTCATATACTCATATAATGCTTCCTGTATACCTAATTTACTCCAATCAATAGTGTCCTTGTTTCAACCTTTTGTAAGGCTAGCATCTCCATCCTGATAGATTTGATACACCTGCTATTCATGGTGCAGATATGTGAATAATATATTTCTGGGCTACATTAACCAAATAACACTGACATTAAATTTCCATAGAAAATTTCTGTAGAGGATAAACCCCCATATTCCCTATACAAAAGCCTTACAATTTCCCATATAGAAGCCTTTGCCCCTATACTCTTAGACTAATTAACATTAGCCGATGAACTGCAACAGCATAGGAAGTAAAATAATTTTATGCCCATCAGAATTTTTTTTTCAAACACCTTTATTAAATTATCATTTATGAAATAAGCAAATTTACATTCATATGAAAGTAATCAAACTATATTAACATAGCAAACATTATACTTCACATATATTGCAATATATCATATAACCTAAGCAATATTACATAAATTATTACATTTCTGCCTTTTTTTTAAACAAGACACATCTTTATTAAACCATCACTTACTACATAGGCAATCATACATTTATATAAATGAAAACAAACCACACCGACACAATCCTAGTAGCAAGCATTTTACATCACAAACCATACTGACACACACCCATTTGCAAACATTAATCATCACTTATAATTCAACCAATCTTTCTCACCCAAACATTACATAACTCATTTAAGTCCTGCTACCTTTTAAACCTCATTCCTCCCTTGTATATATTGTTTCCACAATTCCAATTTTTTTTCCTATGTAGTTTTCTCCTACCCTTTTCTAAAGATCTCACATCCAGTTGTTTTATCTCTGTTACTAAGTCACTACTTCCAGTATAGTTGGTTTAGATTTTGATTTCCTTTTTCTAGTAATTGCTTTTTTGGCAGCTGCCATTATTAGACACAGCAAAGCTTTACTATGTCTAGGCAATTCCAATTCTGTATCATAGCTCAGAAAAATCATCTCCCTCGTCAGACCAATCTGCCCACCCAGCATCTCTGACAGTGCAACCCCACAGGGAATACTTAAAATCCACCAACTCACTGTACTCCCAGAAAATATGTTCCAAAGTACCTCTTTCTTCCTCTTCACATCTCTAACATTTCCTGTGTGCCTGAAGAAAAATTCTCTGGAGTGCCCATCGACATTTTGAGTTCAGCGTGGTGTTAATCATAGACAGTTCTTAATTGTAAATAACAATACATCCCACAATCGTCCCTGTTTCTTTCCTCAGAACTCTCTCCAGTATAACAATGTCCTTTTCCATATACAACCTCAATAACTACATGCAGTACTTCAACTGTGATGTAAAGGGTGACCAAAAAAAGGTCCTACATGTTCCAGGACTCATTTCCCCATAGGATACACCACAGCATCCTTTTACCCTGAAAAGCCTCATTTCACTGCCTTAATTAATGACCATTGTCTAAGAAAACATCACATGACAAAAAAAATCCAGAACTGTGACACAGTGCTGGAGTACGCAATTTTTGTCTCTAAATAAATAAAAGTTCTAGTGAGGCAAACAAAGGAACCACATTCTGAGCTAAAGGAGGCTTTGGGTACATACTATAATATCAGATACAGAACTGGAAAAGGTAAAACTCAAACCTATAACAGTAACATCTGGTAGACCACGTGTTTTGTGTGACACTGAAGAAATTATAAAAAACTCAGAGTGAAGTTGTAGGTGAGTAAAGCAGCCTTCGTACAGTGAATCCAGGAGGTACAACCATACTAGAGTATGTTCAGGGCCATCACTGGGGTAGCAAGCAGACAAACAACCATGATGGAGATGAGGTATATGAACTCATCAAAACTGTTCTCAGAATATCTATATAGACATGGAACTAGCACATTGTTAACAGATTCATCTACCAGCTTTTTCAGGGGTACAACAAATATCAATACATTTACATTCAATAGTCTGGGTTGGATGATAATGATTGAATTATTTTCTAAATGCAGGTTTAATCTTTTATTCTCATTTGTGTTTTACTCCCATTAGGTCAAGTGTGGAGAATCAAATTTAATTCTACCAAATAGTTTAGGGAACCTTCCTCCTGATCCTTCTTTATGGAAGATAACAGTCAGCCTGTTAGCTCGGTTTGCCACAATTTCATCTTTATTCAGAGAAGCTATTTATTTATTTATTGATATTTGTTGACCAGGAAAGTCCAACTGGGTCGGAAACCATTTTCAGTGGAGGCCCGTGGAGAAAAGCTCCAAAAACAGTGTCCACAAAAATAGGCAATAACACTATACACTGTACATAAAAATGTAAGTAAACGTAAACGTAAGCAGATAACATCAGAATTCATAAATTGCAATGGACAGATATAGGTAGCACAATAGGATCTTTCATTTGTACAAATTTAAATAAAATATTTGGCATAAAAGTTAATGTGTATTTTGCATAGAAACTAGTTAGTATATTGAGGTATTAGTAATTTGAGAAGCATGTTGCATTTAAAGGTTTTGGAGAGGAGAAAAGAGTTAAGAAAGAAAACGTGTGAGTGAGAGGAGTAAAAGGTGGAAGTAAAGCTGATGACTAAACGTGAGAAACAGGTTGTTACGGAGATTGTGTGAGATATTATGTTGGGGGAAGGGGTGTGAAAAGGGGGGGTGAAAGGATGGATAAGTTAGCAGGAGGTTGGGAGTGTAGGGAGAAAATGAGAGGAGACAGGCAAGGCAAAGAAGATTGGTGACTAGTTGTTGGTTGTAAGGCATGGACAGGTCCATGAGTTGAAGAGGTAGGTTTTTAGTACAATTTTGAACTTTTTTGTGTTCTCAATACTCGTAATATGGCTAGGAAGATTGTTCCATAGCATAGCTGTGGTATAGGAGTAGAGACACTGGCCAGTTCTTTTACTGGGCTTGTGTATGTCTAGGAGTTGTTTGTCTGCATAGCGCAGATTTCTGCTAGGAATGTGGGTATGCAGGATGGATTGTAGGGCAGGACAGCTATCAGGTTTGTATATTCGATTTTGTGCAATTGTAAGTTGTAGGTAGTTATGGTAGTAGGGGAATTCTAGCAAATGTATCTGTTTCAGAGCATTGTAGTAATGCATGTGGTATGATAAGCCTGTAGCAAATTTGGTAATTTTGTAGTAACAAGACTGAAGTTTGGTTTTAAGTGTCAGGTGCAGATTAGTAATGATGAGTGCTCCATAGAGTAAACAGGGGATCAAGTAGGTATTTACTAGTGTTCTTTTGGTATTGGGATCCATATAGTTTTTGAGCTTATAGAGTGTGCCTAGTTTAAAGTGTTTTTTAATAGAATTATGTATGTGTTGGTCAAATGTGAGTTTGTTATCAACGGTGATACCTAGTAGCTTAGCACTTGGCACTGTTTCAATTTCTGTTTTGTTTAGGGAAAAGATTTTGAATTAAGATGTAAAAGTTTTAGGGGTAAATAGTAAACATTTAGTTTTGCTTGTGCTAAGTAATAATTGTGCATTATTTAGCCGTGATTCTATTGAGTTAAAGTATGTCTTTTGCAAGATGTCTGGTATGTTGTTAGAGGAGGAAATAATAGTGGAGTTGTTGACCTATTGGGTTAATGTACTGTGCTGGCAGGCAGTGTGCAGATTATTGATGAAAATGTTGAAGAGAAGGGATCCAAGAATGGACACCTACAGGACAGCAGTTTTGTTAGTCTGATAATGGGATAGGCAACCTTGCCACTTTACACCTTGTTCTCTTTTGGAAGGTAGCTGTTAAACCAGAGCTTGGTGGGTTTTCAGCAACCTAGAGCTGACAGTTGCTTAAAAAGTTTGTCATGTCAGACTGCATCAAAGGCCTTTGACAAGTATAATAGTACTACTGAGGTAGATTGGTTGGAGTCTCTGGCTTTGTTGACTTTATCTGTAAAAGAAATAAGAGTGGTTGTAGTGCTATGTGCTGGCCTAAAGCCATGTTGGATGGGTGCAAGGGGATTATTATTGATAAGATGGATTAGCAATTGCATATGCATCCACTTTTCAAGTAGTTCAGATATGGGGGAAAGGATGGAGATGGGTCTGTAGTTTTTTAGTTCATTAGATTTACCTCCTTTGTGCAGAGGGGTAATGATTAATTTCTTCCAAATGGTAGGGATGTGATTCCATAATGGGTCGATTGATAGGAATGCTTACTGCATAGGCAATTGAGTCAGCGGCAAGTTTTAAGTATTCCGATGGAAGATAATCAGAGGATGTCAAACAAGGTTTTAGTTTACAAAGCAGTTTATGAATTAATGTAGTAGGTACTGGTTGCAAAGAGAAAGAAGTATTTGAGTATTCAGATTAGAAGGATTTTGGTTATTGGGGGGGATCAGGTATTATTACTCCAGTTGGTTGCATGGGGGAGTGGGATTGTAAGTAGAAGTAAAGCCTGTGACTAAACTATCTATGCTGTCAATGAAGTGGATATTAAACATATTGACCATTTCAGCTAGTGTCTTGTCTGTGTTGGGGGAGGGAGTTTATGTGGAACAAGGGGTGAGAAGTGATGTGATAGTTTTCCATAAAAAAAAGGTGTTTTTATGGTTGGTTAGTTGCTGTGAAGAGTAAGTCTTCTTATCAGCAATGACAGTTTTTTTTTTGCTTTGCTACGTAGTTGCCTGTAGTTTTGAAGATTTGCATCAGTTCTATTTTTTAGCCAATCTCTCCATGCTCTGCCTCTGGTTGTAGCACTTGTTTGGTAGGTTTGGTTAGCTAGTAGCATGATTAGCCTTTATTCTTTTTGTCCTAAGTGGTGCTAAGTTCATAGGTTCATAGGTAGGTACTAGGCTATCGGCCCTAGGGCCTATACAAGCACAGTCAAAAAGGTACCCTGGCTTTTGCCACCCAAGAAAATGATTTTCCTGTGTCACTGTCGAGCAGAGCCACAGAAGTGATCCCCGGGGTGAATTTCCTATTTCCCATCCAATCATCAAGATTTTTCTTGAAGAGTGCTAATGAGGAGTTTTGTTTGATATAGATAGGTAGTTTATTCCAGAGTATGGGAAGTCTGTGGGACAGGAATCTATCCCTCCGGCATGTTCTGTTTATTGTGGTGACAAGGTTTAGGTCCCTAGAGCGTGTAGCTCGGAGAGATTGGGATTTCTTTTAGTGGAGCATGTTCAACAGCTCTGGGTTTGACATAGCTTTGTATGTTAGGCAGAGATCTCCTCTGAGTAGGTGATATGCGACGGAGTAAAGCTGGAGTTTTTTTGAGATGGTCTGCATAGGGCATCTGTTTGAGGCCAGTAATCCTCTTTGTGAGGTATTTCTGCAGCCTTTCCAGTTGTTGTAGATGTCTTGTGAGGTACATACCAAAAGGGGCATTGTACTCTATAATGGGTCTAATGAGTGATGAGTAGAGGGGAACAACGTCCTCTTTTTTTCTGGATGAGAAACCTTTTGTGATGAGGTGTGCCACGTAGAATGATTTCCTGACTACTGTGGTTATCAAAGGGGAGACTACTGTTCACCTGTGTCCCAAGGTCTGTTATCACACTTTCAGTGTTAAGTATACTACCGCCTAAGTTGTAGTTCATGGGTACAGAGTTTTTACCAAAGGGGATGACAATGCACATTTTGGCATTGAGCTTGAGGCCATGGCTTTGACACCAGGCATCTGTCTCAGTGAGGCCCTTTTGTAGGATGTCCACATCATTAGGAGTTCCGATTATGGCTCCTAGTTTGCAGTCATCTGCGAACTTCTTTAGCCAAAGATGTTCTGTGTTAGCCTGTACTTCAGAGAAGTAGATAACAAACAGGAGAGGACTCAGGACTGAACCCTGTGGTACTCCACTTGTCACTGGTCTGAAGTCAGATTTGGAGTCTGCTACTTTCACAGTGTGGGTTCGGTCAGTGAGCCAGTAGGCAACCCATCTTGTGACATAGGGATTTATACCTAGTTTAGTGAGTTTATCTATAATTCCAGAGTGGGGGATGGTGTTGAAAGCCTTGGCAAGATCTAGATAGGCTGTGTGAACCACCTTACATTTGTCTATGGCTTTGGTGACTGCTTCAAAGAAGTCTATCAGGTTTAGGAAACATGATCTGCCTTTTACAAACCCTAACTGGGTGGGGTCCAGAGTTTGGAGATTACCAATGTCTTTGTTTATAAGTTCCATGATAATACATTCCATGGCCTTGCAGACCAGGCTCATCAGGCTAATAGTGCTTTCGTTCCTGAGGTCCGTGGTGGCTCTCCCCTTGTGGAGTGGGATAACCATCGCTGTGCGCCATTCAGCGGGCACAAAGCCTGAGGTAAGGCTATAATTGAACATGGTACTTAGGTGGAGTGCCAGTTCGTTCTGTAGTTTGTGTAGAACGCAGCCTGGGATGTTGTCTGGTCCCATGGATGCTGTGTTCTTGGCTTTGGAGAGTGTGGTTTTTACCTGTGCAGCCATGATTACAGGAACTTTGCATTCTTTTGGTATAGAGATGGGCCCTTTAGGGGGAGAGAGGGGGGTAAAGTTAGCACTGAATCTATCTGCCAGGATGTTGGCAATATCAGTTCAGTCTGTATATTTAGTGCCATTGTGCTGTAACTCAGAGCAGATCTGAGTGTTGCCATTGAGATTCTTGACATAGCTATAGAATGCTTTGTGGTTGTCTTTAGAATCAGTGGTGATTTTGTTTTTGTAACTAGCTTTGGAAGATTTTATCAGGGATCGTAGCTTCTTACTGAGGCTGACCAGGGAGCTCCTCCACTCATGGGATTTTACTCTCTTTTGCAATAGTTTTTTCCTTCTGTTGTACAGTTTGTTTATGGCAGGGGACCAGTAGATTGGCTTCCTTTTTTTGGAGGGTAGCATCTTGGTTCTGTTTGGGACAGCACAATCCCTGCACTCGTGTAATTGCTTATAAAATGCAATTGTGTAGGATTCAGTAGTCATAACTGTATTGTCCATCTGCATGGGTGTCATGAAGTTCACCACTTCTGTCTTAAGATGCATGAAGTTGGCTTTGGAGAAATTTTTTACTGTGGTTTCCATAATGGGGGGTGGGGGCAGGATGTGGATATCTAGGGTGATTAGCTTATGGTCAGATCGGACCAATGAGGCGTTGACTTCAGTTGTGGAACACCAGTCACTTATGTTGGTAATGACTAGATCTAGGATATTGTTGCCCCTGGTGGGGGTGTGGATAAGTTGATCCAGAGCATTGGAGTTTATGAATTCCAGAAAGCGTTGTAGTTTTCCCAGTTAATGGTGGGGTAGTTGAAATCACTCATTATTAGGGTGTTTGGTTGAACTTTAATATTTTCCAGTACATCAAGAAAAGAGGAGTGGGAATCCTTGGGCATGGTGGGAGATCTGTAGCAAGCTACAATTTGGATTGCAGTTTTCCCAGAGTTAGTTGCACTTGGATAACCTCGGATGAATTATGCTGAGCAACTAGCCTGGAGGTGTGGATATCCTTAATGAATATGGACACACCTCTGCCTTTGGTGTTCCGGTCCAGGTTACATGGCTGAAAAGTGTGGTATGAGTTACAGCCTGGTAGTGCAGGGGTGCTCTCTGGAGCCTTGAACCAGGTCTCAGTCACTGCACAGAGATCGATGTTCACCATTTTAAGGAGTGCTCGAGTGAGTGCATTTTGAGATTTAGACTTCTAGCATTGAGTAGCATCATCCTCTGTTTTTGCTTGCCTGTTCCTGTTACGGTGGTGAATTTGTCATTTGAACCTTGCCTAAAAAAGGCACTATAGGAGCGGCAAGAACCTTAGCCAGTATCCGGAATCCCAGGGGTGACAGGTGCAGGCCATCTCTAGCAAAGCATCGTGGTCTGTCGACCATGTCATCCCAGGCAGACAGATACTGGATCCCTTTAGAATGACACCAGAATCTTAGCCAATTGTTGAAGTCATTCATTTTGTTCTTGTATTGTGGCATCATTCTGGGTGATGGCAGAATGCTACTCAGAGCTAGCGTCATACCTGCCTGGGCTACAAGATCGAAGAGTTCTTCCATGTCTCTTTTCATGAAGTCCAGGTAGGTATGTCTCAGGTCGTTCACACCAACATGGACAATGACAGAGTCATATTTGTACTTGTTGTGGAGTGACCTGAGTGCATGGGTTATGTGGCGGATCCTGGCACCCGACAGGCAGCTGACAGTAACCTTTTCCTTGTTTAGCCTGGTGAGTGGGACATCAGTGTGCCTGACTATAGAGTCACCTATGACTAGTGTGTTGGGTACGTTGTTTTGCCTTATTGGCTGTGGTTGAGTGGCACACTGAGTCTGCGGGCTATGTGTCATTTGGGTTGTGTTGGGGGTGGTGGAGGTTGCTTGCATTTCTAATTTGGAGGTCTCTGTTGCTTGAGCAGATTATTACTGAGAGCCTCCACAAATGTTTTTGTGTTTCTATGTGTGGATTTTAGTGGTGTAGATTTAGTGAGACTATGTGATGAGTGTGGTGTGGTGCAAGTGTTTACCTTTTCCTCTTGACTGTCAAGTTCAGTCTTGGTTGGAGAGAGCTTTACCTCCATTTTGGCTAGATAAGTGTATCTTTCATGGGTTGTAGTGTTGGGTGGTAGGAGGAGAGGGCTATCTGTGTACATGAGGCAATTTCTACATTGCCCCAAGATGCCCAGATTCATCAGATAGACAGGAGAGAACACTGGGAGCTGACCCTTGGACATGCCTGAAGAAAAAACTATTTTCCTCTAGATAAGTGAGGAAAGTGAGTACAAGAGCTGTTTTTCTCTAAGCAAGTGAGGAAAGTAAGTACCAAAACTGTTTTCCTCTAGGCAATGAGAAAGGCTGAGTGCTGTAGTAATTAATAGGGTTATTTAGTGCTTACAAGTTCTGAACAAGTGCTGATCACGAATAAGCAAAGACAAGTGCTAAAACTAAGAATCTGTATCTGGACTAAACTAGTTACAGGAAGGGGGGAAACAAGTGCAAATGTGAGCTTTTAAATCAGAAAGATGAGAGAGATGGAAAAACTGCCAAAACGGCCAATAACTACAATTTCTGGGCCAGAACCACTCCTTATGTGGTAGATAGATTACCTAGTGCTTACCACTCCTACTGATAAGCTAGAAGGCTTCCCTCCAACACAGAAAGCATGGGGGGCTCAGAAGCTTACATACAGTCCTGGACACAGCAGATTTGAATCTGGACTACACTAGTTACTAGAAAGGTAGGAAATAAGCTTAGATTTTTTTATTTTTTTTATTTTTATTTTTTATACAGAAAAGTAGCTAAAACAGCAGTAAAAACAATTCAAATGCAGTGTAAGTTAGCACACTTGAGTATGTAGCAATGTTAGACCAAACAGTTTAAAAAATGCAATTAAATTAAAAATGACTAAAAACAAGTGCAGGAGTCTATTAGGTAGAATGAGGTAAAGAGATAGGACTGGGGGAGGGTCCCAAAAACCTCCAAATTTAAACAAGATAGGAATAAACAAGGTGCTGCGGTAGCATTGTTGCCTCACAGTAAGACGTTGTCCTGTTCGATTCTCAGCTAAAGCGTCTTCTGTGTGGAGACATGCGTGAATGGGTACTTCGTTGAAGGTTGTACGTCAGGGCTGGCAACTCGGTATGTAAAAATCTGCTGCCAATCATTAGCGGACCGGAGTTCCGCTGTGGCGACTCCTAACCGGGAAAAGCCGAAAGATACAACAACAACAAAAGGAATAAATAACACCTTCAGCAGAGATCTGAAAAACTATACAGTGAAGCAAAAATAACAGTACACAACTCTGAAGTCAGCCAGCAATGATATAAAATTAGTCAAGCAACAATTAACAGTACACAACTCTGAAGTGCCAGAAAAATATACTTAGCTCTGTATATCTCCAGATAGTTTGAAGAGCACTCTGTCAGAACACAGGAAGGCTCCAGCAATGGTATGTTGTTAAGGGTATCTAAGAATAGTTTATTGAAATAGTTAACAGTGTCATTTAGGGTACAATTTTTAATATAGACCAGTTGATTGATTCCAGTATGGTAAATCACATTAAGTGTTAATCCGTATTTTTGTAATCCTGGTAACAATTCACCTATCAGTTTATGACATAGGATAAGACTAGCTCTGCTAACTAATTTCATCTTTTAGTCCTGGGCTCAGTTCCTGAGTTTCCTCTTTGTAAGACATTTACATCACTTAAACTGAAAGTGCCATTAGAAGGCCCCTGAAAATAGACAGTTATACCTAGGCACACTTAATAAATTAATTTAAAAAAAGCATAAATTAAAAAGTACAACCTAGTACAGCTTTGGACTTCCTAAAGGGAAGGAAATGTCATACATCTTTATTAGCGGGATGAATTTTTTGGTGAAAAGCATTTATAGCATACATCGCCTACTTTGACCTTCATTTTTATTACCAGAGACATATCAAGGAAAACGTCTGAAAAATCTGCAGTTTCGCAAGTCATAAGCAGAAAACGGATGAAATACCAGTTAGTTTTAGAAATGTCAGCAAGGAAACTTCTAATGAGAAATGCCAGTAGCTTCATGCCAAGGTAGCCTTCTACCCCACCTGTAGATGGCAGTATAATATTGTGATCAGTAAGCCTTATACCAGGATCTTTTGCATTCTAAATACTGTGGGTATCTAAGACAAGAACCCAATCAAATAGTATATCCTGCAACATTTATGCTATACTGTTCCTTCTCGGTGAGCTGTAAATGAAAATAACCAAATGAAGTTAGTCTCCTACTATGAGTAACTGTCTCAAAATTTAAGGACTGAGTGTCTACCAGAAGGAAAAAAGGGAATCACCAAGCAGAAAAGGTGATCAAGAAATGTAATAAGCAGCTCCCACAACCATCACGGGCTTAAAACATAAAAATAGGACACATTTTACTTCAATGCATATTGTGTTACTGTATCTCATTGCAAATCTGAAGTTTCTGAAACTGGATGGCATCTTGTCAATCTCATTAGATGTCTGCTTATCACTGCTCATTGTTAAGGTAATGCCTGCTACAACTGTAATGGCTGTTGTTCTGTCTCTGTACCATAACATACGTAACTCCTTTCTAACAAAGTACTGCAGGAATGTTTTATCTCTGCACTCTGTAGCCAGAATGTATCTGACATAGGTCCCCAGAGGATCATCAATAACATTATCCCAGTCAACAAATTATAAATAAATAAACAGCACTCAAAAATTTGATTAGATTGTGGAATAAATATGCAGACATTCAGATAATTTTCCAAAACAGAATTATCTTTATTTCATTTCCTCTTATGACTGTCTTTTCTCACAATAGAGAACCTGTGTAGTCTGATGTCAAGAGATAAGAAGTTTATCTAACTGGAAAGAAGCATAAAGACTGCTAAAATCTTATTAAAACACACAAAAAATCATTTACATCAATTAGTAATTGTGACTTCTTCAGACACCCAGGTAGTACTATTTCCACCTTGTTCTGTTTTTTTTTTTTCATTTATTTTTATTGTGTTAGGGCTATTTTGTACACATTTTATTTCAGATAGTAAACTAAGCAAAATTTATGATATTAAAATATTTTTATGACAGGAAAATAAGGTTCAAGTTCCAAGCTTATGAGTCGCATGCCTCTGAATTTTATCTTCTTTTATAATAAAACAAGTGTAAACATTAACTTATTACTGCAAATGTGTTAACAAAATTATCAACAGACAGAACTAGATAAGTCAACCTTGTTACAAACTGTAACAAACCTATGAAAACAGACAGGCAGAATTAATACTAATATATTGCATATTCTGTTATTTGAATGCAGACTAGAGTTGCACAGAGTCCACACACTGGTACACCTCAGTAAAGAATTTCAGTCATGCAGGTGAACATTTAGCAGCTAGGCAGGGAAGCTATCTGCTGAGTACAAACCAGGCATCAAATAAAACAGAATGATGACACATATGGACAAAAGTAACTTTCAAAGTACAGATGCATCACAGAAAACAAATCATTTTAAGAAAATACAGCAGTGAATAAAAATAATATGACATAATAAATAACACTCCTTGAGCAGAGATGACAGCAGTGACCAACAAAGCTACTAAAAGTATAAATAGCATTAACTAGAAAACTAGCAAAGCACAAGTGCAAAGCATTTTGAGGCATGTCCAAGTAATAGAATTGTGATATAAAGAAACATTTTAGTTAAAAATGAATTGGTGTGCTGTAGTGACACAGAGGGAAAAATGTGGGTATCCTATAATAAACATTACAGGAATTGTATTATTTATTTAAAGTGAGAGATGCAATTCAAACAAAGACATTGTCTACCCCCAACGTATATACATTCACAATAAAGCAAAGCTGCTGCTGTAGGGATAGTCACATGACAAGTAAATGAAGAAGCATGTGGTAATGATGAGTATAGACAACCAATATCAGGAAGAGAATATAGTTAAGTAGGTGGGATAGGGGTGTAAAGGGGAAGCACAACAGATTATCTTAACTGCAGTACAACTAAAAGGGTACAGTGCTGCAGGGCTGCATTTACCCCCACTCCCAGTGGTAATCTAACCATGTCACAGCAGATGTGTAAGCACAGAAGACAGACCCCTAGTGGGAGTCAATAGAGGAACAGACAAATAGTGAGCAGTATTGTGGAACTTATGCAGTGTTTTGGTCATGTACAACTTGGAACACAAAAATACTGAAACCAGTGCTATGAATGAAAGACAAAGCCTGTCAGCACTATCTGCTGACCCTTGTCCAGTCCTGGCTCAACAGAGCCTTGCTACAGACACTAGTAATTCCTGCTGCTCATGACTACAGCCACTATCAGACCCCTAACCCAGTAACTCCAGACTGCAGTAAGTCTACGGTAAAACAGCACAGAATCCTCCATACCTCTTCCTCTTACAATATGTTTACATCGACTTCCCCTAATACTTGGAAATTCTGAGTTTAAAAGGAGCATTGTGACAACAGCGATCCAGTGCAGATGCAGAAGGATATAAGGGAAGTGCAAATGATCACTTAAACGTATAGCAGAGCTGGTGCAGTGTGGTAGGGAAGCCCAAGAGACAAGGAACCTAAGAACCAATAATTCCAGATTTAACTAGTCTTCTTCTACATTTTGAAAGGTTAGCATTCTGGTTCCATCCTACAGAAAACAGTTTAACAAGCCCACTGATAACTGCCATATCAATGTTTATCAATTATCATCTGTTGTACTGTAATAGTTGCAATTGATCAAATCAGGACTTAATGGAATATACTTTATTACCAGTTATTATATTTTACATTATATTAGCTCTTATCAGGTAGACAATCAATAAGCATATGACCTTCTGTTAGATTACTTTCATGTCAGGTGCTGCTGAAACATGTGGCTTCTCAGTTTTCAGGAATTCTCAGAAACACTAACGCTTGCTATTCCCCAAATGGATGGTTTCAGGAAAGGCCACAACACATAATTTTATCCTGTCTACGTTTGTTGGAATGGCTTTGAATATCCAACAGCTGAAAAGGGCTACATTCATTCAGCTAACCAAGGTCTCTGACCTTGTAATATACTCTCTAATTAAATTTGGATTATCACCTGTTGTAATAGACCAAGTACCTGTTAAAACAGCATTTGATTCATTACCATATAAGAAATCTGTGTGATATAACAGATTTTTTTTTCTTAACTGAGGCTTAGAAGAACTGATGACTTTTTTTAATTTTTTCACCAAAATAATTTTAGATATTGTAAAAGAATGACATTAATAGTCTAGAATTTTGATTAAAATTAATAAAAAATACTATAAGCCTTCTTAGGAGCTATATACCACAGGGAAAAAATATTTCTTTCAACATGCTTGCTTCTACAGTATTTTACTTACTAAAATATTTGTTAATGTTGCTAAAAATATGGTATTCACCATCTAAATATGTCAAAATAAAATTGCTTTATCATTTAATCAATGAGTGATTTAATTGCTTATTTCTTGTGGCATACAAGAAGCGAAGTTACATAAGAATATTTGTGCGCATGTGTGTTTGTATTCATGTGTGTCTATGTGAATGCGCACACATGTGCATGTGTGTTTGTACTCGTGTGTGTCTATGTGAGTATGCAAACGTGTGCATGTGCATCTGTGCTTGCATTCATGTGTGCCTATGTGAGTGCGCACACGTGCACATGCATGTGTGTTTGTACTCATGTGTGTCTATGTGAGTGCGCACACGTGTCCGCGTGCATGTGTTTTTCAGTAAGGTAATAATGTATGATTTTGTTTCTGGTTAAGAATTTAAAAATTACTGTTAGTCTGTATGCTAACAAGTCCTGGTACACCTGATGTCACAGTCTGGTATTTATTAAATTATTCAGGCTTATTCTTATGAGCTATTATCATGCCAGTGTCTGCATTAAAATGAGGCTGAGACAGAGGCATAGACAAAAAGATGATAATGTACAAGGTACTTTGTCAGCCCTTAACTCTGAAAATCACTTCCCCTATATTTAGGAATCACAGATCCAAAGATGTTTTAGCAGTGAGCTTTTTAGAGTGATGTGAACAAGCGACATTATCCTGAGGGTTTTAATCCAGTGTGGCGGCACCTATCTCAAATGTATTTTCTGTGAGGTCTGTTATAGCTGACCTGAACTTTTCAGACTTTTTCAGTGCAGACCAAAAAGGTTCTTTATATTTGTTGGCATGGCCATAAACAGAGGACCAGACCTAGATTACAAAATAATTCTGCTCTTATCAGAACACAGAATCTGAAAGAAATTAGAAAAAGTATAGGGGCTTCTCTGTTATCAGTACCGGGGATACTCAGCTGTACCCACGAGTTGCCACAGCTTCAACCTGCAGCAATGCTTTACAGCTTGCAAATCTCAAGATAAGGACTTCCATGGATGCTCCACAGGCAATATTGATTGAACCTATGACTTACTATTCTCACTGGATCTTTAGCTAGACAGACAGTGTGGAGACTGAACCATTTGTTTAGACAGCTGCACTGTAATGGTTTCACGTGAGCCCCTGAGTATTTCTTACATATTCAGCTATGGTCTGTTTTAAGCACATTGTTCCGGACATTGTAGTGATGTAGCTGTTTGATGTAAAGCCTCCTGTGGGGCTAGATGACTTTGTGGCATCAAGGCCATTGTTGTGTTTGTTCTCAGATCTGTTACATTTTTACAGCATAACAACATCTTGTCCACAGCAGAAAACAGACAAGCAGTCTGTTCTGACTACTCTGCTGTGATTTTTCCTGGTCAAAAGCTGACTATTTCATTTTTTTCAGACTGTAAATAGTTTCTTATCTTGTCTGTATGTGAATTATAACAAAGCAGTAGCAACAAACAGTACAAGGCTGCTTTAAGAAGGCCAGTATAATTACATAGCTGACTGACTGAACCTTAATACTACTAAACCTGTCTAAACCACGTTGGGGTAAAAGAGGCAAGATTCCTTTTTCATGTACTCAAACTAGAATGTTTTATACTGAAAAGTAATCAGTCTAGGATAAATGCATGCACATTTTGTTCTCCAAATCATAAAATGACAACTACAGAAATAGAACTGCATAAATCTACAATGTTCTTCATGCTAGGAGAAAACACCATGCCCCTTTCACATCTCTTGCTAAATTATGCAATTAACTCCAAGGTTATTAAACAACAGAGAAAAGGGGAAAGACTTGGTTTTGGCAAAACCTGAGTATTTTTCTCCCTCATTTGTGTGGTGAAATCACACAATGAAAACGGTGTTTTAGAATACTTTCTTCAGTACTGTGATCTATGCTTCTTAAACATGTCTTTTATATGAAATGGAAGATTTTGCAAGGCAGTTCAAACTTAAGTAATAATAAGGAAATAAAGACTTGCTTTCATTGTATTACCATAATTAAGACTATATTTACAATATTATTGTATCATTTTATACCATATAAAGTGTTTTGATTTTAGTACCAAAGTTTTGTACAATATTCACAGAAAAGTTAGAACTACAATCTTTGATAAATACAAAATTAAAGTTAGAAACAAGTTTTCTTGCTAAAGTATGAGGAAGTTCACCATTGCCCAAACTTTTTGCATCCAGAGCTGTCAAAATTAGAACAATCCATTGGGGAAAGGCAGTAATAGCAATCATGGAATTAGAGGGTCAATTCTGAAACTAATGGAAACTTTCTGGGAATTCTGCCCACATTATTCTCATTGTATGGTTCCCCCACTCCACACCCCTGCATGCTGAGGTTAATTTAGTTTGTTGCAGCAGAATCCAAAAAATAGGAACATATGTCTTCATACCCTGGAAATACATGTTTAGGGGTGCAGGTGGCACAGCCCTCTGCATGACAGGTATGGGTGCTTCTCCCAAAAGAAAGTTTTTTTCTTTATCAAATGCTCTTTTCAGACAACTGGTTACACATAATCACTGCATTTGACTGAAACTGGTTCATGTGATGTAGCTGATACTCCAAGCTGGTTAGTAACTATCAAATACACTGGAGAGTTCCATTTCTAAACCAGCAAAAAAAAAAACAATTTTTGTCAATTAATCCTAAAATAAATGGTGCAGCTAAGACAACTGTGTACATAACTAATGTCTTTAATACATCCTCTAGGTGAGGTAAGCAGCCCACAAATAGCATGAAGCTCCTGGCTACTTATCACTAACATTTGTAATTCAAGCAAGGTTAATAACATTCTGGACATCGTTATTATTTTTTGTCATCATTATTATGATGATTATTCTTATTATTATTAGATTATGGATTTAAGCCCACATTATAATTAATAAGTCAGATAGCTAGTAATTGTTTTTCAGTTTGGCATTTACTGATTAATGCATTTTCCTTTGTACAATCGCCTGGGCCACTTAGCAGCGATCACATAACAAAAATGAGAAACTAGTTTAAAAACAGAAGGGTAAAAGAAGAAAATCTAAGACTGAAACATAAGGCATTTCTGCTAAGGAAACATTAGAATACAAGATGTCAGTTTTGTAACACTAACAATATCCAATAAGCAAGGAACTGTGCAGTTTGACTGCACCAAGCTGTACTTGTCTTTCAACAATACGTATTTTCTGCAGCTATGCAGTGATTACATGCTGAAGAAAGAAAAGTTGTTATACATGCAAGGGCAGAGCAGCTACCTGCAGACAGCCGAGGTACTTATTGTGCTATGAGTGCATAGTAAATGCCTGAAGATGATGTGTGTGAATACAGCAGCAGGGTGGACACCTACAGACAGCAGACAAACTATATTATACTATATGTATATGTACAAGAGCAGAGTGAATGCCTGAAGTGTGTGTGTGTGTGTGTGTGTGTGTGTGTGTGTGTGTGTGTGTGTGTGTGTGTGTGTGTGTGTGTGTGTGTGTGTGTGTGTGTGTGTGTGTGTGTGTTTATACAACGGCACCATAATTCCAAACAAGATAGATATAGTGCTGGCTATGCATATATAGATAGGGAAGTTGCCAATAGCAAAGATGCTGAGCTGTGCATGAAGAGGGAAGGTGGGTGTTTTGACAACAGCAGCTGTTCTGAGTTAAATCAGTATTTCTGCTGTACTGCTTTCTCAGCTTGTTTGTGTTCTATAGTAACTTGGCATTCTGATGGTATTTACTCTATATAGATATTTAGATAGATTATATCTATATCTAAATCTATGTTTATATCTTTCTATATTTGGTCAAATAAACAGATGGTCGAATCTGTCAACAAAAATTGTGGATCGGACTTTACCTCTGAAGTATCCCGATTTTCACATAATGTCCAGATTTTTGCCTTTTATTTTTGAACTGTTCCTTTAGTTTGTAACAGCAATATTTAAAATTTGGGCCTATTTTTCAGACTTAGTATTCTCATTATGTATGGCTTTGTCAAGCAGTTGAAAGTTATGGACTGGCGAATTTGCCCTTTCCCTGAGAAATGTGTGATCTTGGAGTTAGTATATATAATTATCATAGGGTGTAGGGGGTGCTTTTTTGGTTTTTCAGTTTTTGTATGCGCCAGGATTTATTCTTGGCTCATGTGTAGTAGTGTGTTGATGTGCATACATGTGGAACATTTGGTGTTGACATTGCGCATGTTGAGATTAGTGCCTTCTGACAAACTTGAATAAATACACACACACACACACACACACACACACACATATATATATATATATATATACATATATATATATATATATATATATATATATATATGCACATAGATATAGATAATATATAGATAGACAGACGTGTGTTTGTTTGTTGTAAACTAAGTATCACACACTATTACAATAACTGGTACTGGAACTTAACTGTATTTTTACCTAGCTTGTCCTTCTTCTTTTTTACAACCCTAAGATGCAGAATATTTGTAAATTCATGAATTTGTATTTAAATGTATTGTCTGTAAATTATACATAAGATAGAAGTATATAACAAATAGAAGAAGCAATATGTGTATTCTGGGTAATGTAACTGCTTGCTGATAATGACAAAAGCAAGAACTTATGTGTAGTGAGGTGCAGCAGGTATCTGAAGGTAGAGGGCTGAGAGTGGTATATGGTTAGCAAGCTAAGGCATAATTCTGAAGATGATGAACAGCACTATCATATGGTCAACAAGGTGATGAAGGTGTCTGAAGATGAGGAGTAGCAGTAGTATATGGTCAGCAAGGTGAGACAGGTGTCTGCAGATAGTTGAATAGCAGTAGTGTATGGTCAGCAAGGTGAGGCAGGTGTCTGCAGACAGTTGAACAGCTGTAGTGTATGGTCAGCAAGGTGAGGCTGATGTTGGCAGATGGAGGAACAGCTGTAGTGTATGGTCAGCAAGGTGAGGCAGGTGTCTGCAGATGGAGGAACAGCTGTAGTGTATGGTCAGCAAGGTGAGACAGGTATCTGCAGATGCTGAAGTAGCAGTAGTTTATGGTCAGTGAAGTGAAGCAGATGTCTGCATGTGGAGGTTTGGCAAGGGCGTATGTTCAGAGAAGTGAGGAAAATGCAAGTAAAATAGTGACAGTGCTGTAAACTCAATGAAGCATTGCAGGTGTCCGAAGTGAGAGAAACAGCACTAAGTTATGCACACGGAAGTAAGGCACATGTTTACAGATGAAAGGATGGTACTAGCTTTATACAGAAAAGCAGTGGTGTGCCTCCAGTCGGAGGGAAATCAGCAGCAGATAGGTAGTGCTAGCAGGCACGAGGCCATGGGCAGTGGAATTTGCATAGGACAGTGAGGTACAAATTTGTACAAGTTTAATGGGTGAGATGACAGTGGTAGCTCAGCGGGGAGTAAGATGACCATTTACCAATGGCAATTATGTTAATGAAGAAACAGCATCATTACAATGGACATATGCAATATTACATAAACTTTTACGAAAGAATGATTGTCCACATCTGAAATTGCTGATGAAGACGTGTGTGTGTGTGTGTGTGTGTGTGTGTGTGTGTGTGTGTGTGTGTGTGTGTGTGTGTGTGTGTGTGTGTGTGTGTGTGTGTGTGTGCATAGTTAACATCTGTCTCAATTTCCCTAGCAGAGTTTTGATTTGTACAGTTGTCTTCTTCAAAAAAGCAGAAAAAAGCAGCAAATGTTTTGTTATTTAGTAGAAAAATGACTTTGTGCATTCAAAATACTGAAGGAGCCATGAAAATGTAATAGAGTCACTTTAGTATGATATGAAACAGCTAAAAATATTGCAAAGTGAGCTGTATGTTTAATGGTTAAATGAAAATAATTGCATTTTTATTTATTAGTTTGTGAACTCTCCTCCTTTTAGTGACATTGTGGCCACTCTTGAAAGCCCTGTTGCATTGGTCAAACTCCACCATTTGTATTAGTATTCATTTTAATCAGTATAATTGGGTAACCTTGGCCCTAGGCATGAGTGTGTGTGTGTGTGTGTGTGTGTGTGTGTGTGTGTGTGTGTGTGTGTGTGTGTGTGTGTGTGTGTGTGTGTGTGTGTGTGTGTGTGCCTTCCGTGGAAGGCTGGGCACCGGGCTGGCAACTCAACAATGTAAAACTCCACTGACAATCATGAGCGGACAGGTGATCTGCTGTGGTGACCCCTGACTGGTAAAAGCTGAAAGAAGAAGAAGTTTGTGAACTCTCCTGCAAAACTTTACATTGCGGTATAAAATGCACCACAATAGACTACAAAAATACAGTATCCTTATTTTCTTTGCAGATGTGTGTGTGTGTGTGTGTGTGTGTGTGTGTGTGTGTGTGTGTGTGTGTGTGTGTGTGTGTGTGTGTCTGTGTGTTTCTGTTGCAAAGAAAACAAAGTATATGAATACTGAAGGATTTCTGTAGACTGCAGTGATTTTTACGAAGGTATAAACAAGTTGTGGCACTAAGTGCATTTGCAGATGTCAGGAAAGGCATGTGTAAGTGGCAATGGATAATGTGTAAGCCCAGGGTAGATGGCAAATGTGGCAGTTCCTACTAATTGCTGAATGGGTGCCTGCCAAAGGGGCAGACTAAGAAGGTATATGCATATCTACCCAAGGGATGGCTCCAAAAGGTGGACATGCATAATGAGGCAAGACTGACATCTGCATGAAAGGTAGCCCATAAAAGTACACGTGTGTATCAAAGTAAGGTGGATGGCTGTCTATGGAGCACATGGAGAAGGCATATAGGTATATGTGCATAAGGAGGCAAGATGGTTGTCGGCCCAAGGGGCAGATTGGGAAGGTATACTAGTACATATTAAAATAGGGAAGGAGAACTGGTATTTGCCCAAGGGGCAGATCAGGAAGATGTGTATGCATACTAAGCAGAATTGGTATATTCTCAAGGTGCAGAATGAAAACATATATAGGTATAAATGCATAATGTGGCAGGATGGTTAACTGCCCAAAGGATGGCTTGGGAAGTTATGTATGCCTACCCTGCCACCTATGAAGGAGCATCATTTTATCATGCTTAATAAAGCCGATACTTGTCCAACAATGTGCCATACTGCTTCTTAGAGCCCAACTCTACAAAGAACACTCCTGTCCTTCTCTTGCTCTAGCATATTCAGATGGCCCACCAGCTACAATCTAAGATGTTTTAACTACGCAAGTCCATTTCTTTAATGTCCCAGAACCAGACTTCATTGCATTAACCATGCCTTTTCCATTCTAAGTCCATAAAGAATTCACCTTATACCCCCCTCATTCCATGCTCAGCTGAAAAATCATCACAATTCCTGAATTAATTTGCAAATGCTTTCCCTCTGGACACATCACGTAATCTCCCACTCTCCCCATCACCAGTCAGGCACCTCACATTATTTCCCTACACCAGTGTATGATATCTCTTCCACATTGTACATTTATTGTATATACTTCATTTCTGTGTGCCCTTACCTTACTTTTTTCAATCGTTTGCACTTTCTGCTCTATGTCTTCACTATTTCATTTTCTTCTTCTTCTTTTCCCTCCTTCCCTAACCATCCCTTCATATTGCCCATTATACTGTGTACTTTATTATTATTACTGTTATTGATTCGGTGCTGTTTTCACACAACATTTTCTTTGCATTCATAATGCTTTTTGTTATCTTGTTTGTCTACTGTTATTTATAAAGGTCTGAGCTAAAACTGAAATAGCTCAGTATGCATCAGTGCTCTACGGCAGCTACCAAACTGAATGAATAATTAAATAAATAAATAAAGTAATTAATTAATTAATTAATTAATAAGGCAGCATGAGTATAGTTTCTATACCTAATGTGAGAAAGATAGATACTGCCAATTATGTGTCATCCAGTCAAAATATATCCAACTGCAGCACCATTCTTGAGAGAGAGAGAGAGAGAGAGAGAGAGAGATATGCGTTTTCCTGGTGTTGTGATAATTGGTAATACCATCCACTACAGACAGTTGAATATAAGCATATACTGACTTAACTGCTAGTAACATAATAATATAACAAGAAATATGGATGAAGACATTAAGGCTAAGCAGTAGTTCTTTTTGTTTAATTTTTTCTTTAAACAGTGTTTCAGCAATGAGACAGCGATTCTGCTTTTGACATTAAGTTCAAGATATTCACTGAGATGTTTTCTATAACAAGTCCTATCACGGCATAATTGTTCAGTTGCAGAGAGCTGTCTGCAATAACTATTGTTTTTGTAAACTTATCCTGAAAACCTTCTGAAGGTCTCTGCAGATTTGCTTGCTCTGTGATTCTGCAGTCTCTAATTATACATTTTAGATGTGGCATACCACCAGCTGGTTAAGGATGATGATGAAATATTCCTAACTTAGTCTTTTCAAAACAGTCTTTGGCAGCAAAAACAAAACAAACAGAGAAGGGAGGCAAAAGATAACACAGTAAATGCCCTTGAGGTGTACACAGAGGGCAACACCTGGGAATTGAAGTATTCATAATATTGCAAGTGTGAATGATGCAACTTAAGCATAAGCCAATGTAATAAACCCCACAGAGATAAAAGCACATCTGTGCCACAGTTATTTTCTGCCTTCTACAAGAGACAATTTGGCTGAGTTACAGGTATCTGCTTTTTCCCATAATTCTCATATTTGTCTGCATTTAATTCTTACCTGTAGAACTAAGGACCCAATCAAATTTAGCAATCTGCATCATTCTTCTATATTCACTAAATGTCCTTCTTTAATAGACGCGATTTTCTCTGTGATAAGTGATCATTTCAGGTATTTATCATATATAAGCAGCTCTGTAAATCCTCCAGTATGGAAAAATCACAGCTCATATCAATACAAATAAAAAAATGAGATACTGACCCCAGATGATCACTGCAAAGTGTTTATCAAAATACACTCAAATACCTATATGTGTATAGATAGATAGATAAACACACAGATAGATATGATTAGAGCTATAGCTATAGATACAGATACAGATGAAACACACACACACATATGCACATGAGTGTATTCAGGGAAACAAAGAGAGAATGCAACACTTGAGAATCTGGCATTGCAAAAACTTACACAGAGATCTGAATGCTGGTTCAGATCTGTGCTTCATATTTTAACTGTTTTTACAGCCATGTCTATGCATGATAATATTCCTTACTCACTTTACAAGAGACACATTCTTCCTTCCTCATTCTATCATTCAGTCACACTTTTTGTGTCTTTCGGCTTTTCCCGGTTAGGGGTCGCCACAGCAGAACTCCGGTCCGCTAATGATTTGGCAGTAGAGTTTTACGTGCTGGCTTACTGGGCCTAACGCACAACCTTCAATGAAGGAACACCCATTCACACATGTCACCACACAGAAGACACTCTAACTGAGAATCGAACAGGCAACGTCTAACTGTGAGGCGACAATGCTACCGCAGCACCACCACCGCAGTCACATCATTCATTCACACTACACATCCATTTTAGGATGTGGTCTAAATCTCCAGCTCCCTGCCTTTGGATATTGGAGAGTCCTGCATGAACTCAAACATACCACTTGTGCTACTGCAAATCTGTTGCTTCCATCATTCAGCCACTGAGCAACACAAAGACATTTTATTTCAGTTTGACCACCATGTTTTCTCTTTTATTCTAATCTTGCCCTAACCTCTTAGAGCCAGAAACTTCAGTTCAGTTTTTTCAAGCTGCTTTAACCTCTACCTTCTGTACACTGCCATCATTTTCTATTCAAACACTCTGTATTTTTCATTTGATTGTTATTAATCAACACAGATGACATGCATGTTAATTAATCAGCCTTATTTATAAAGGTTTACCATTATGACTGCATTGTTCTTATCCTGCATTGTTTATGTAATGTTTATTGTTTTGATAACCTAATCACAAAAGGGTTCACATCTAGAACAAAAGAGGTTATTATGCCCCTCTACTCATCACTCATCAGACCCATCATAGAGTACAACGCCCCATTTGGGATGTAACTTACAAGGCACCTGCAACAGCTGGAAAAACCACAGAAGTACCTCACCAAGCGGATTACTGGCCTCAAACATATGCCCTATGCAGCCCGACTGAGGAAACTCCAGCTGCACTCGGTTGCATACCACTTACTCAGAGTTGATCTCTGCCTGACATACAAGGCCATGTCCAACCCAGAATTGATGGACATGCTCCACCTAAAAAAAACAAATCTCCGAGAGCCACACGCTCTAGGGGGCTAAACCTCACCACAACGATAAATTGGTCATGCTGAAGGGATAGATTCCTGTCCCAGAGACTCCCCATGCTTTGGAACAGGATTCCAATCTACATTAGGCAGAGCCCCTCAATAACACTCTTCAAGAGAAACCTTGATGAGTGGATGTGAAACAGAAAATTTACCCCGGGCATCACTGTAGTGACTCTGCTGGGCAGAGGCACAGGGAACTAATCTAAGGGGGTGGCGAAAGCCAACACATTCTGGCTAGGCTTACAGATGCCCTTGGGCAGATAGCCTAGTACTTACCTATGAACCTATGAACATTACCAGATTAGTATAGTAGTAATCCTGCCCCCCCCCCAAACTCGATTCCTGCCAAAGGTACATCTGGGAATAAACCACAACTCACTACACTTCTTCCAGATATGTGCATTATTATTTTTATGTTAACCAACCAAAAGCGCATACTTATTTGTCAACTGTGTAGATGGTCTTGTTTGTAGTCACTTTTCAGTTCTGGGCTAGAACCACAAAAAACAGTCAAGCATGCAACTTTATATGTAAATACTAGGTTAGCTACTCCTGTGTGCCATTTTAAGCCTAGCTAGTTTCTTTTTTGTGACAATTAAACCTGTGCCCTTGTTTTTGTAAAGTAAATACCTTAACCATTGTACTAATCACCCAACACCAACTTTGATAATGGTTACTGATAGCAATACAGTAAAATGTTAAAACTGACATGACACAACTAAACAAATAATACCTCAAGACAGAATTTGAATGTAAAACACAGCCAAGAGCAAATCACTTTAGGATCTGGGGTTAAATAACAAAAACTAACATACAGAGCATTCAAATGGACCAGAAGATTCAGTGAGTTGTGCATGTGTCCCTGAAGTGGTAATGTTTGTAAGTAACATGCAAGAGGTTAACTAATTTCTTCTGAAAAGTGACAGATGTGTGGCAGTTTCTGATTTCCTTGAATAGCTGATTTCACCAAATGCTAGGCCTAGCAAGTGTCTGACAAGAGTCAGGGCCTTTAGATACTGAGGGCCCAATTGGTAGTGATAAAACTTTATTGTTAATTTGAGCAGCAATTGTTATATAACAATTGTTCCTGTTTTACTAACTGAAATATTATACTGATAGGTATAGAAGTATAAAAACAAGCAATAATATATAAATACTATTGCATGAACACCCCTTACTACTTAAGTACATGTAAAGAATGATTGAAAACAGCCCCAGACAAAATATGCAAGTAAACACATAATGTATGCAAGTTGCATGTTAGCAGTAGCACATTACTCCCAAATTGTTTGCAAGAGAAATTCTACTAAAACCATGGCTTCAAGGCCAGTATTAACTTGTTTGTGTTCTAGAACATTATCCCAGTGTTACCCCACCCACAGAACACAATTAGTATGTATAGAGCCAAACATTTGGAATAAGTAATCACAAACTTTACTAGGAGTGAGGGCGGCCACGGTGGTGTAGCAGTTAGCATTGTCGCCTCACAGCAAGAGGTCCTCCAGTTCAATCCTCGGCTGGGGTTCCTTCTGTGCAGAGTCTGCATGTCCTCCCTGTGGTCACGTGGGTTTCCTCCAGGTGCTCCAGTTTCCTCCCACATCCCAAAGACATGCTGTAGGTGGATTGGACACTCTAAATTGGCCCTAGGTGTGATTGTGTGCATGTGTGTGCCTTCTGTGGAAGGTTGAGCGCCAGGCTGGCAACTTGACACTGTAAAAACTCCACTGCCAATCATGAGTGGACAGGTGATCCGCTGTGGTGACCCCTAACCGGGAAAAAGCTGAAAGAAGAAGAAGACTTTACTAGGAGTGAATTAATTGACAATATTCAGTAAGCAGCTCCACCAAAAGTAACAATATAAATAAGTAAATAAAAGCAGCATGTCATTAAACTCCAAAGAAGTGGAGAAGGTTAAGAAGAAAGAGATGAAATGGATTCTTGTTTTACTGGCTCTGAGCCATGATGGTATGTCACAACAGTGCAGCTAGGCATACTCTTTGCACTCTACTGATTACAATTTTCTAGACATTACCTAGGCAAACCATGTTTTTTAGGCTATACTATGTCCACAACTGTCTGAATTAATGCCTCCAATAAGAATTACATAGATAGGAAAACTATATATTTAATGGTTTTAGAGAGAAAGTGATGCAAACATTTGTTAAGTGCTAGGGGTAATGTGTCAAATTTTTAACTGCCAGGTGAGTTGGGGGTAGCAGTAACAGCACACAAGTACAGAATTAAATTCTCTGGCTACACCCTGGTACTGTATCATAGATGCATTTCTTCACTCTATTATTTATTTTTAGTTCTTTGGAAAATAAAACTAGTTAAACTAGGAAAGACAAAGCATCTCAAGAATGAAAAAGAAATGCTTCCATCAAGTAAAAGCTTTTGAAAGAAACAGCACACAGAGTAACACCATCCTTATGAAAGGATCCTCACTTAAGGCAGTGTTTTATGGGCTGTGGCTTTGGCTATTAAACAGGTTCCTGTTTCTCTCCATTATTCTAGGCTCAGCAAAAGGTGAGCACTGAGGCAACGCCATGGTAGCAGATCATGTTTAAGGGCTATACCTTTTCAAATTTGAGTGACACAGTCTTTTACCCTTTTCTTTGACAACATGCCACAGTTTGAGAAGCCTGTAACGTCTTCACATTTAAAAGGCACTCAGTGGCACTAACATATAGCTAGATTTTTGTATATGCTACTGTAAGGAATCAGACAGGAAGAGAGGAATGAGGTATCTGAGTAGTTGTTTGCAAGTCATCGCTGCTTTGAAGTGGAGACATGCCAAGATAATAGTTGCGTCTGTCTTAAAGCAGGAGTTGCTAATATGTTCCCCTTTATCATTCATTATTTTAATTGTTTGCTTTGTAATTTTAGACAAAGGAAAATGGGAGAACTACACTGAGCTCAAACTAGCCATGAAAAGAAGTCAGAATTAAATTCATAACCAATGATGCGCTATCAGTTGCAGAAACAAATCCTCTTTTGTTTTGCCAAACAGAGCTTTTTAATTTTACAAATAATGTCATAAATACAACCATCAGTTATGATGCAGAATGTACACAAAAATAATCTTAATACTAGGCATGTGTCTTGCAAGGATCGTTAACACAGAGGGCCTGCATGCTTTTATTATGCACACTTAGATATTTTGAAATGTTCTCCCTTTCTACTTCCCACCTCTGTTGTTACATACCATAAAGATTCTGACACACCCTCTTTGAATGGCCATTTCTAAGTACTTCCAAAGAAATCAGAGTCTAGCTTTTCCAAACCAAGCATGCCCATGAGCTATTGATTGGGGCAATACACAGTGGTGGATCCAGGAATTTGCAAAGGGGGGGGGCACAGTTTGGTTAGTTAACTACCAGGGTGGAAGCGGGAAAGTGATGGCAGAATGCTGCTTAAGACTAGGGTCATACCTGCCTGGGACACATAATCAGTGAGCTCAATCATGCCTCTCTTCATATAGTGCAGGGAGGTACATCTCACGTCGTTCACCCCAACATGGAGTATAACAGAGTCATAACAGTACCTGTTGGTGAGAGATGTGAGTGCGTGTGTGATGTGGCAGATTTTGGCACCTGACAGACAACTAACTGTGACTTTCTCCTTATCCAGCCTGGTGAGAGGCACATCTGTGTGTCTCACAATGGAGTCTCCTATGGCTAATATGTTGGATTTATGGAGAAGCCTTAGTGGCTGTGAGACACAGGTGTGTGAACTATGCATGGTATGTGGTGTGGAGAGCTGTGGAGATTGCATGTGTTTTTGCCTTGGAGGTCTCCTTTGTTTGGGTATGTTTATGTAGAGGACCTCCGTATATGAAGGTGTGTGTTGTGTAAGTGTGGGCGGTGTTTGAGATGTAGTGATTGTGTTGACAACCTTTTCAGTGCCAGATCTACTGGCTTGAGGGAAAGAGAGCTTGGGAACTCTTGTTTATAGATACATTTGTAATATGACGGCTGGTGCAGTATAAACTCTGCTCATATTTGTTCATGTGAGTGACCCGAGTGAAGTACAAAACACATAAGGGAAGTTTTAGGAGTAACTGAGTATTCATGCACTTTTTCACTTGTAATTTTGTGTGACTGCTCAGGAGAGAAAATTACAACAGCTGTGATTTGATGTAATAAAAAATGTAGCTTAACAAATTGAAAACTCCCCATTCCCTCCTAAAGCATCACTGTAAATATTTGGTAATAGAAGAAAATAAAATACAGTGCACAGTTCTAACAGTATCCTGACCATGTATAAATACAAACCACACTGCTGATACAAGCATACAAATATTTCAAGCATAGGCAACAGTGCCCTTCTAGCCTGCCAATATACCAAAACAGTTATTCACATAACAAGGGTCAGGGTTGTTCTTAAAAATATCTAAACTAGTGCTTGCTTTAATGTAATTTTGTAATCTGTTTCATGTATCAGCTACTCTCAGAAAGCCAATGAATACACTTCTCATTCCTACAAAATCTTCTACGTAGGTTTTCTGATGATTCTGTACTACTTTTGATAACTCCAAACATTCCTAGAGGTAATATTTTCTAAATGCCCTATACTGAATAAACTTTCCTCTTAAATTTCTGTATGAGATACTGTACAAGTTCAGATGATTTAGGCTTTCATAATAACTTAAATGTTCATATTCATTAATGTCTTTGGTATAGTTCCAATGCACTCTTTCCAATTTACTGATGCTTGTTTTCTTATAAGGTTTTCATATTGTCTAGGTCTAATGTAATTAACAAAGATTTCATAATTTCTGATTTCCTAGACTTTATAAACATTTCTCTACAATCTACAGTTGTATAACTATCATTAACCAATTTGTTGATATGATTAGAAAAACTCAAAGCTGGATCTAGCCATATACCTAGATCCTTAAATGATGCTATAGTTTCAATCAATCAATCAAAGTGTGCTGTATTTACTTCTACTTCTACTTCTCGCAAATCTCAGATGCTTAGTTTACTAGTATATTACTCTCCTGGGTCCAAATAGTCAACTTAGTCAGGTTCTTTTGTAAACCTGCCCGATCCGTAACCACATAATCAGATTACCCATTTACAAGTTATCTGTATATAGACTGTAGAACATCCCAGATAAAAAAAAGATGGATCTGAAAGATACAATTTAAACAAGTATGGACCCAAGACAGATACCTGTTAGACACCCTAACAGTAACCTATAATTTTACCTCTTCAATTTGTGTATGATACTTGCCATGGCTTATTTGTAAGCTATTCAGCTATCCATCTTATCAAGAATACATCAATATCTAGTTGCTCTAATTTATTGATCAGTGTTGTGTATGATGCTATCAAATGTTGAACTTAAAATCTAAATAAATTAAATTACAGCACATTTTTTTTTTCATTTACAGCTACTGTATTGTTATAGAACATCATTTTCCAAGCTGTTTAAAGATCTATTTTCAACATATGCATGCTGATATATGGTTTAAAAGTACAAGCTGTTCATATTATGCATTTTATCCAAAATAACCTTTTCCATTATTTTGCCCACAATTTTGAAAATAAACCTATGGGTCTGTATGATTCTAGGTTTGTCCTACCCCCCTCCCTTTACATTAGATTTAACAAATGCATGTCTCCAGTCCTGGACTTAAATAATACAAATGTAATGCAAGTTAAAAAGCCTAGCACTTATATGCCTGTTAAACATTCAGTAATAGAAATGTTCACTAAGTTATGTGAGGATGAAGTTTGTGAGAAAATACAAGTGGATAGAATTAATAAAGTTACAAAAATTAATACATCTAGAGAGGAAAGTGAGGTACTAAAAACTTACAATCTGACCTTACTATCACTATAAAGCCAGCTGATAAAAGTGGCCCAGTAGTGGTAATGGATACACAGTTTTATAATGAAAGCATGTTTAATATGTTGTAGGATGAAAAAATATATTTACCTATAGATAATGTGAAACTTAATATTATTAAAGATGTGGAGAAAACTGTATGACAGTGTATTAGAAGGAATGATAGATAAAAATTTGTATGAGTACTTCTCAGTGGCCAAACCACTGACACCTGTTATAAATGGAATACCCAAAATCCATAAGCACCCATGCAGGCCCCCATTAAGACCCATAGTATCAGGAAGAAACTGGGTAACGGAACCTTTATCCATTTACATAGAAAATAATTTGAGACCTATAGTGGATAAGAACCCTCATGTTTTGAAAGACACTAAGCAATTTCTTCAAGATTTGCATGAATTCATGGAAAGTACAGAAGAGGATAGTACTAACTTGATATTAGTAACAATGGATGTGTGCTCTTTATTTACTTCGATACCAAATAGTATTGGTGTTGATATGTTAAGAGATTATTTGTTAACTGATGGTACATGTGATCATGCAAATATAGATCTTTTTTGTATGTTAATGGATCTAATTTTGAAACACAATGTCATGTTGTTTGATCATAGACTGTATCTACAAAAGGAGGGGGTGGCGATGGGTACTCCGAGTGCAAACAGTTATGCAAATTTGGTGATTGCCACTTGGGAGAAAGAACATATTATTTTAGGAAAGTGGAGTCAAATCATCTTTTATAAATGATTTGTGGATGACCTCTTCTTTTTATGGAGGGGGAATTATGAACAATTGAGGTTATGCCATTTAGAGCTGAATAATAGCACATATTTCTTAAAGTCTGAGATACAGTATTCAGAACAGCAGATTTGATTTTTAGATGTTAATATAATGAAAAATGCAAAAGGAGAGTTTACCATGAATATTAACCGTAAGGACTGTCACAGTAACACACTTCTCCATAGAACCAGTATGCACCCGGGGTACATTTTTGACAACATAGTGAAGGGACAAGCCCTTAGAAACTTGAGGTTGGTAGCAGAGGAGAGAAGTTTTAAAGTGGAAATAGGACATTTAAAGAAGAGGTTAAGTGACAGAGGTTATGGAGATAGTAAATTGTATAGTATTATTACAGAAAGTATTACACATAGAAGTGACACTGGGAAACCTTACTTTTCATCCAGGTTTAATACGTCAGGTAGGAATGATAAAGCAAATAATCAAGTAGTAAGGGTGCCAGCATACTATGCTTATAACAATAACTTGTTACGGACACAGTGAGGAAGTACTGGCCGGTATTAACCCAAGACTCAGAGATTAAAACATTGATAGGTGAGACACCAAAATTTATGTTTAAAAATAAGAAGTCATTGAAAAGAATGCTCTGCTTCCTGCAAGGATTAAAGGAAAAGCAGGAAATTCTGATAGGTACGCTACCATGCACTAAGTGCAATCAATGTCAATTTATTGAATAGAGTAGCATCTTTATTCATCCTGATACACATTATACATATGTATTTAAAGTAGAGGCTAACTGTAATAGTAAAAATGTCATATATTTAGCAGTCTGTTAGGTATGTTTTTTGTTTTATGTGGGAAAGACGAATAGGGAACTTAGGTTCCGTATTCGTGAGCACTTTTTACACATTAAAAAGGTATACTGACAAATGCTTTAGCCAAGCACGTAGCTCAGAATGGACAGTCACATTTGTTTAAGTTCCAAGTAATGGAACAGGTTTCACCTAGTGAAAGAGGTGGTGACTTGATAAATAATAAAGAAACCTCTGAAACCAGATGGATAATTAGGCTGAGGGCTGATAGAGGGAAAGGCCACAATGAAAGGATACCTATGAAGCCCATTCTGAAGAATAGGGCCTTGTTTAAATGAAATTCTGAAATGAAATATTTGAGATATATGTGCTTGGATATACAATTTATTTTATATGAGGCTTGCTAAATGAGGTGTTTATACCTGTTTTTTATTATTTTTTATTTGCTATGCTAAGTTTTTAACTATGAAATTCAATGGATGAACTTAAAAGTTTGTATGATATGGGCATATGCTGATTTTAGTTCTTGACTGAATAATTGCTTATTTATTGACTGATTGTAGTTAATCATTGAACATATTTATATGGTACCACAGTTATACACTTTTATGGTCTGATGAAGTGGTGTGATACAACCATGAAAACACTAACCTTGTTTTATCTGAGTTCTATGGAAGATTAAAGCTCATTTTACTTCAAACTGGATGGACTGCAACTTATTTGCCTATGGTAGGAGTATTGGTCTTTTTGCTGTGCAGAGTCGTAGAGTTTGTTTTGTTGGGTTGTACTGTAGTTGTTCCTTTCTACATAAAAGGAGATACATAGCACTGCATCTCGCTAAATACACTAGCAGCTGAATGCTGCAGTCAGCATGTTCACGCACCTTAAATTCTTTGCCAGTGTCAGGGTATACAAAAATGTTACTACTATCAATATAGGAGCATACATTCAGGATCTATATTTAAAGGAACTTATATGTTGTGAACATAACGCTCCATTAGTTCCCTGCACATGATTTTTATAACACAGCATAACTTTAAAGATTTTTTTTTATTCTTAAAGTAAAATCTAGGTTTAGATCCAACCACTTGATTTATCTTATCATCAGCAGTCACTATAGACTAGTGCTGACTAAAGATGTCACAGATAGAGCTGACTGGCGACTAAAGATGTCACAGATAGCACTGACATCTGAGGAATATGACAAATGCACCCCAACATTATTTTTTGATGAGCCCTGGCCAACAATAAGTGGAGAAACTTTCAGTTTATCCAAAAAATAAGGTCTTGCTCTACCCTGTCTTTCTAATATGGCAGGGTCCAATTGTTTAGTAACCTAATGGCTTGAGTAACCTCTAGAAAGTAAATCAGAAGGTGCTGCATTATTCATGTGTTTCTTTACATGTGAATGAATGCTATTAAAATTAATTGAATTACTTTGAACTGTTTTGTAGCATGTGAATGCATCACTACTTGTGGTCAGTTAAGACTAGAGGTGCCACAGTTTTACTATGGTGCCTTGAAAATTGGTAAGTCAAAACTAAAGAATTAGCAGATTACCTCAAAGCAGATCACTCCCTCACAGTAGAAGGGTAGTTTAAGTTGTTTGTCCGGCTGGTATTTTTATTTTAAAATTAAACTAGATTGTCTAGTGACAACAGCTTCTATCTCAACGATTATTGATAGCTATCACCAACACGCCTAAATTACAAGGGAGATGCAGTTGGAGGAAGACCGTTATAAATGTTATAAAAAAAAATCATCTGACTGCAACCTCCAATTGCATCTTTAAAGTATTTGGCGCATTGGTGACAGGAGTCTTTGGAGAAAATGACAGGATTCTTTGGAGAAAATGCACCTGAAAGAAAGTTGAAAAAGGAGTGGGCTTGCGCCCCTGCGTGCATGCCTAAATCCACCACTGATACAGTCTTGTTTTGGCTGATATCCAAGCCTATAGAGTAAGAAATAGTGCAACACTCTAACCATTTGAATAGCAGCTATTCTGATTTTATTAGGCACTGATGTACGTAGCAGTCCATGTTGTCATCTGTAAATTCAACTGCACATGGGCTTCAGGGGGTACCAGGACAGCTATATGTACATACCCTCGCGCAGTTTAAGTCTCCTGTTTAATTGTATATATTCTACAGTTGATTTACCCAAAGCAAGGTATGAGACGTGGGTGGAGACTCTGCTTTGTTTAGTTTATTAATTTTACAAATACTTCAACAAAGGCATCATATTGGGCATTTTACTTTTCTCTGTAAGAGTCTGATTACTCACTGCCAGCAGTACTGATTACTACAATTTTGAAGTGATATATCTGCTATGTGTCTTTACCATCATACAATTCGTGGCATGGAGATTTCTACATTTTGCTCTTGTTGTTGCTGTTTTAGGTTCATAGGTTCATAGGTAGGTACTAGGCTATCTGCCCAAGGGCATTTATAAGCCTAACCAGAGTGTGTCGGCTTTCACCGCCCCATTGATTAATTAACTGAGCCTCTGTCAAGAAGAGCCAATGAAGTGATCCCAGGGGTGTATTTTCTGTTACCCATCCACTCGTCAAGGCTTCTCTTGAAGAGTGTTAGTGAGGGGCTCTGCCTAATGTAGTTAGGAATTTTGTTCCAAAGCATGGGGAGTCTCTGTGACAGGAATCTATCCCTCCAGCATGTTCTATTTATTGTTGTGGCAAGGTTTAGCTCACTAGAGCAAGTGGCTTGCAGTGACTTGGATTTCTTTAGGTGGAGCATGTCCATCAATTTTGAGTTGGACATGGCTTTGTAAGTCAGGCAGAGATCACCTCTGAGTAAGCGATATGCCACTGAGTACAGACGAAGTTTTTCCAGTCAGGCTGCATAGGACATATGTTTGAGGCCAGTAATCCTCTTGGTGAGGTACTTTTGTGGTCTTTCCAGCTGTTGGAAGTGTCTTATAAGGTACATCCCAAATGGGGCATTGTAATCTAAGATGGGTCTGATGAGTGACGAGTAGAGGGGCACTATAACCTCTTTATTTCTAGATGTGAACCCTTTAGTAATTACATGGGCTACATAGAAGGATTTCCTAACTACTTTGGCAATATGATTGTCAAAGGAGAGATTACTATCTACCTGGGTCCCCAGATCTCTTATTACCTCTTCTGTATTAAGGGATCTGCCACCTATGAGGTAATTCATGGGTGTTTTGTTTTTCCCAAACGGGATGACTATGCATTTTTTGGCATTTAGCTTGAGACCATGACTTTGACACCAAGTGTCCATCTCAGTAAGGCCCTTTTGGAGAATGTCCGTGTTAGCCGGAGAGTCAATTATTGCTCCCAGTTTTGCAGTCATCGGCAAACTTGGTTAGCTGTAGTCCTCCTGTGTTTGCCTGTACTTCTGAGAAGTATATGCCAAACAATAGGGGTCCCAGGACCAAGCCTTGTGGGGCACCACTTGTGACTGGTTTAGAGTCGGACCTAGAGCCCGCTATTCTTACCGTGTGAGTTCTATCTGTAAGCCAGTTGGCAACCCATCTTGTGACGTAGGGGTTTATGTTCAGGCTGGTGAGTTTTTCTATAATTCACGAATGGGGAATGGTGTCAAAAGCCTTGGTGAGGTCAAGGTAGGCTGTGTGAACCAGCTTCCCCTCATCTATGGCCTTGGTGACTGTCTCAAAGAAGTCAACCAGGTCTTGTAGCCATGATCTGCCCTTAACATAGCCAAACTGAGTCAGGTCAAATGTTTGAAGGTTCCCAATGTCTTTGTTAATGAGTTCCATGATGATGCACTCCATAGCCTTGCAGACAAGGCTAGTCAGACCTATGGGGTGATAGTTACCAAGGTCAGTTGTGGCCCCTCCTTTGTGGAGCGGAATAACCATTGCTGTGCACCATTCTATGGGCACATAGCCTGTGGAGAGGCTGAGGTTGAACAGTGTGTTTAGGTGGGGGGAAAGGGCTGTTTTCACCTGTGCTTCTGTGATTTCCGGGACACTACACTTTCCAGTATTGTTGTGGGCCCTTTTGTGGGTGAGAGGGGGGTAAAGTTTGCACTGAATCTATCTGCCAGGATGCTGGCAATATCAGTAGGTTCAGTATATTTTGTGCTATTTTGCACTAGCTCAGAGCATATCTGAGAGTTGCCACTTAGATTCTTGACATAACTAAAGAAGGCTTTGTGGTTATCTTTCGAATCCTTGGCTATTTTTCTTTCAAAGTTAGCCTTGGATGATTTTATGAAGGACCTTAGTTTCTTACTGATACTGATCAGGGATGTCTTTCCTTCTTGGGATTTGCTTTTTTTCTGAACTAGTTTCCTCCATCTGTTATATAGCCTGTCTACGGCAGGGGTCCACCAGCCTGGTTTCCTTCTCTTAGGGGAGCAAGTCTTTGCTTTGCTAGGGATGGCATGATCCATGCATCCTTGTAGGTGCTTATAAAGTGCATTTGCAAAGGTTCCTGTATCTTGGACACTGTTATCCTTTAGCATGGGGGGCTGTGAAACTTACCACCTCTGTCTTAAGTAAGGTGAAGTTTGCTATAGAAAAGTTTTTCACTGTGTTTTCCTTGGTTGGGGGTGTGATGTGGTGTGAACATCCAGAGTGATTAGTTTATGGCCTGATCTAACCAGTGACGGGTTGACCTCCTGTGCGGAACACCTGTCGCCCATGTTGGTGATGACCAGGTCCAATATGTTTTCACCTCTAGTAGGGGTGTTTACCAGCTGATCCAGGGCATTTGAGTTGATAAATTCCAGGAAGCACTGGACCTGGGAGTTTGTACTTGAGTAGTTTTCCCAGTTAACGGTAGGGTAATTGAAATCGCCCAATATCAGGGTGTTCGGTAGGACCTTCATGTTTTCCAGTGTCTCCAGAAAGGCAGTGTGGTGGTCCTGAGTCATGGAGGGTGATCTGTAGCAGGCCACAATTTGCATTGCAGATTTGCCCGATGTTAGTTGCACATGGATGATCTCAGAGGTATCATGCTGCGCCACTAACCTGGAGGTGTAAGTATCCTTGATGAATATGGATACATCCCCTCCTTTTGTGTTTTGGTCCATGTTCTGTGGCCGAAATGTGTGGTATGAGTTGTAGCCCAGTAGTGCTGGGGTGCTCTGTGGAGCCTTGAACCAGGTTTCAGTTACTACACAGATGTTGATGTTCTCCATACTTAGGAGTGCTTCGAGCGCATGCATTTTGAGATTTAAACTCCTGGCGTTGAGTAGAATAACCCTCATTTTTTTATTTGTGCTGTTTACGGAGGTGGGTTTGACTTTTGAGCCTTGCCTAAAAAAGACACAATGGGGGCAGCAAGAGCCTTGGCGAGTATTCGAAAGCCTAGGGGTGACAGGTGCAAGCCATCTCTTGCGAAGCAACTAGGCTTGTTGAGCGTGTCATCCCAGGCTGACAGATGCTGGATCCCCTTTGAATGACACCAGAAGCTTAGCCAATTGTTGAACTTGATAATTTTTTCTTTATACTGTAGTATCATTCTTGGTGAGGACAGGATGCTACTCAGGGTCAGGGTCATAGCCGCCTGGGCTACATGATCCGAGAGCTCTTCCATGTCTCTTTTCATGTAGTCCAGGGAGGTACATCTCAGGTCATTCACACCAACATGAACAATGACAGAGTCATATTTGTACTTGTTCTGGAGTGCTTGTGTTATGTGGCGGATTCTGGCTCCTGACAGGCAGCTAACAATAACCTTTTCCTTGTCCAGCCTAGTGAGTGGGACATCAGTGCGCCTGACTATAGAGTCGCCTATTACTAGTATGCTAGGTATGTTATTTCGCCTTAAGGGCTGTGATTGTGCGGCACACTGATTTTGTGTTCTATGTGTTGTCTGGTTTGTGACGGGAGGTGCAGGTTTTTTGGGGTCTCTGCTTTGGAGGTCTCTGATGCTTTTGCAGGTTTTTATTTAGAGCCTCTGAGTATGATTCCGTGTATTTATGTGTATTTTTTGCCAGTGCTAGTTTAGTATGTCTATGTGACGCTGGAGGTGTGGTACAAATGTTAACCTTCTCCTCATGACTGCCTGTGCCTGTCTTGAGTGGAGAGAGCTTAGCCTCCAATTTAGCCATATAATTGCATCTCTTGCATATGTTAATGTTTTGTGGTAGGAGGAGAGGGTTGTCTGTGTACATGAGGCAGATGTAACGTTGCCTCAGGATACCCAGGTTCACCAGCTGGACTGGAGAGTATACCTGAAATTGCCCTTTGGTCATGCCTGAATAAGCTTAGTCACTTGGTTGGTGAGGGGTAAATAATGAGCCTTGCCCTGCTGGGCAATCAAGTGTCGGGGTATATTAGTGCTTGCTATTAGGTCTGAGCAAGTGCTGGACTGTAGGATGCTTTTAAGTGCTTAGGTTGAGAGTTAGACTACTTCCAAGGGAAAAATTGAAGAGGAGACTTGGTGGAGCCGGGAATAATTTAGCCCTAGCTAACCGGCATTGCCCAGACGTGCAAAACTGTGCAAACACATTTTTTACAGAAGGGAAATGAAAGAGATAGAAATTAGCCTAAAATGGCCTATAAACTACTAACTTCTGGGCTGGAACCACTCCTCCAGGGACAGATGGCTTCTCAAAGCTCCCTCTCTCACAGGTGAACAGAGAAACCTCCTTCTATCCAAGTAAGGTATGGGCAACTCAGAAACTTGTAACACAGCCCTGAATTCAGCACTAGCCTGAAAACTGGACTATACTAGCTTAGAAAGGTGGGAAACTAGGAAATGTTTTTTTTTTAAAAAGATAAGGCAAAAACAGCAAAACTACACTTAAAACAGTTTTAAACGACTACAAACAGTAAAAAATACACTTAAAATAGCTTTAGATGACTACAAGCAATCAGAAAAGGCTTTTAAACAAATTACCCAATTAACCAGTAAAAAAATCTCAAAACTGAGCCCTGTTCCTGTAGTCTCCAATGAGACATTTTCTAACTGCACACTCCTGCCACTAGGGTGCAGGGAAACCTTCTCCAAAAAAAAAAAAAAGGCCTGGATTAGTGCTCAAGTTATACAAACAAAGCTAGATTCAGCAGGCTTGAATCTAGTTTATGCGACAGCAAACAAGGCACACCAATTTCAGTAAGAAACAGTTCAAATATGCAGGCACTGTAAGCCTCTAACCAGAAATTCCTAGCTCAGAAGGGCAGAGTCCAGCCTGTCCTCCCACAAGAATACAGACCACAAACCTTCTTAATGTAAAATGACTGGCCTGAAGCCCAAGTACTTAAACCAGAACTAATACAGTTTTAGAATAACAGACACTGAGTCTTCAATCAGCAGTTCCCAACTTAGAAGGATGTAAGCTACCTGTCCTTCTCAGTTTTAAGCTATTGTCGATCATATAATGTTGAATATTTCATGTATCCATGTGAAAGCCAGAATACTGTGCTACTGTTTTTGTGTGCTCACCAATGTGACTTTTCTCCTCCCCTGGAAACAATCATAACTGTCTACTTGTGAGATCATATTCACTGAGGAAGCAACAGATGAATAATGTACCAATTTCACTGTAGGAAAGTAATATTATCTGGGAGGTAAGAAGATATCTACAGTTTGAAGTCAGTTAACCAGCATAATATTTTTTTGAAGGGAGGAAGAAACAGGAGCATTTGGAGAAAACTTATGCATACAGAAGAACATACATACTCATCACAGGCAATGAGTGGAAGTCAAGCATAAACCCCTAAACCTGGAACTCTGAGGCACAAGGCTTACTACTGGGCCACCATGTTGCATGATTTATTTCCCCCTTTCCTTGACTGCTGATAACACATAAGGGATAGAGCTAAGAACCATCAAACTAATAATAACAATGAGGAGCAGCCATTTTAGGGTATACATAGGGATATTTTTTGAGCACCTGTGTACCAAAGGTTTCTTTATTACTGGTTCCTCATATTTTGGTCACTTTTGTACTCTCTTCTCCCTGGTTGTTGCAAGAAACAAAGTTATGCCTATCCATACTCAGATAGTATTCATCAAAATGAAATAACCTCCTTACCATACCAAGTGGAAACTACATCTAAATACACTGCCAGACAATTTGCCAACATAAAATCATGCTGGTTAATTGGCTACACTATATTATACTTAACCTGACCCTTTGGCTTGGGTGGTGGCGAAACAGAATCTGCAAACCAGTCCCTTCAAAACACAGTAAGTTCTGCATGTTTCCTATTTTTAATTATTTAGGAAGATGGTTTTCAGTGTAATAAATGGCTATAGAGAAGGTTAAATCATTTTCATCATTTTCTGTATGTGAACCACTGAGGTCACACTGGCTTGAAGCCTTAATTTAAAAACACACCTTTTCCTGTAGAAGATAAAACTCTTCATACTCCCATAAGGGAATGTATCCCCAGAATGCCTAACTGTTATATTCTAACTTTAAGTTCACAGGTGTAACAGCCTGCAGGCAATAAGCCAAATCACTTCAATCAGTTTTTAACCTGTCTGAAATCAGTGTGCCATCTAAGGCAAATTCATCTCCGAAAAATGTTTTTGTGATTAAGTATCAAGAATTGTACTAAATATTTTACAAAACTGTAACATGATTGACAGTAAAATATGCTGGTGTTATTTTCCATGTGAGCTCATTAAGATGTACATAATCTACCAGCAGGTAAGGGTCACCTGATCCAGCTAATGTGGCATTTTCCTACCTTTAAACAATACTGCACACTCGAATAGTCTTCACCTTTAGAGGCTGAAATGTTTCACCTTGTTTCGTGTGTGCTTCAAGAACTTTTGTGGATGTTCTCACTGCCTCTCTGTCCAGTATTGATGCAACAAGGGATTGTTTCAAGCATTAGTTATCCTCTTTGTTAAAAGTTTCCATGACATCATACTTGATCCCTTGCAACTTTAGACTTGAGATACATTTATTCCCTACCTATATTCCTCAAAATTTGCTACCTTCCTGTACTTTACTGATTCATTTACAGCATTAAATATGTCTTATGCACGATCGCTGAATGACATAAGAATACTTAGTGAGGTATGTCAACTTCTGCTAACTCAATGTGGCTTACAGATACCACTTCATTTTAAATAACTTTATTGATCTTGTGTGCCCTTCACCCCCTCTAAATGTATGAGCTGTAAAGTTTGTCACAATAAAGCAGGTGAAGTGCATAGAGCAGCATCTGCATCTCATTTTTGTTTGTGATATATTTCCTTTCATGCTTTATTCTGCTCCTTGACTCTGACATCTCATAATGTCCATCTGCCTTAAGTTCTCATATATAACTATTGATGAATCCCTCCATCATGATTTTTGGCAGCTTGCATCTCTCACTTCTGTCATTATACTCCTTCAGAAATACTTTCTTTTTTCTCTCTGAGTAACCATTTCCCACTTTCCATTCTCCTCTCTCAAAGGAGCATCTTTGGCTGGGTCCCCACATCTTAAGTACACGGCATTACCTTTCTTTCCATTAAACCTCAGCTATCATATGGGATTTATGAGTTTCCTTCTCCCTGTTTTCAAACCCTTTCCCTTATTTGCAGTTTTCTCCCTGTAGCATATTTTTGTACCGCTTGCAAAGAGGAACATATCCTGTTCAATTTCCACTGAAATTCCAGATGCTGTCCTGTATTTGTGGTTCAGCCAAGTATTTTTCACAACTCAGGTCTAACGTCATTGACTTTTAATTGTGTGGATTTCCTGCTAAGTATAAAATCCCAAAACAGTCAAAAGCAGCTGTAAAATTAACAGCCATAGCCTGCTTAGATTAGTTTATTCTACCACTATAAGAGAAATAAATCAAATGAACTGCAAAATCACATAGTGATTATATATACATGCAGAGCCATGGTAAACTGATGATCAGAAAAAAATATGCAGTATTAGGTTCTTAAACAGTGAGTGAGCAAAATGGACAGGAAGGAGTTAAGCAAAATAAAAAAAAGATATAATGGAGTAAATGACCATGTAGGAAGTGCAGCAGTGCAACTGAGAAGCAACAGCAGCAGCAGTCCTTAGAATGTCAGTAAAGGCAGAGATGCAACAAAAAAGCATCCATCCTTAGAATGTTAGGGAGTGCAGCAGTGCAACAGAGGAGCAACAGCAGCAGCAGTCCTTAGAATGTCAGTAAAGGCACTGATGCAACAAAAATCATCCATCCTTAGAATGTTAGGGAGTGTAGCAGTGCAACAGAGGAGCAGTAGCAGCAGCAGCAGTCCTCAAAATGTCAGTAAAGGCAGAGGTGCAACAAAAAAGCATCCATCCTTAGAATGTTAGGGAGTGCAGCAGTGCAACAGAGGAGCAACAGCAGCAGTCCTCAGAATGTCAGTAAAGGCAGTGATGAAAGAAAAAAACATCTATCTTTAGAATCTTGGAGAAAGCAGTGCAACAGAGGAGAGACAGCAGCAGCATTACTCAGAATGTCAGCAAAGAGAATGAAGCAATAAGAAATTATTCATCCTTAGAATGCTGGAGAATGCAGCAGTGCAACAGAGGAGCAGTAGCAGCAGCAGCAGTCCTCAGACTGTCAGTAAAGGCAGAGATGCAACAAAAAAGCATCCATCCTTAGAATGTTAGGGATGCAGCAGTGCAACAGAAGAGCAACAGCAGCAGCAGTCCTCAGAATGTCAGTAAAGGTAGTGATGCAACAAAAAATCATCCCTTAGAATGTTAGGGAGTGCAGCAGTGCAACAGAAGCGTAGCAGAGGCAGCAACAGCAGCAGTCCTCAGAATATCAGTAAAGACAGTGATGCAACAATAAAGAGCCCATCCTTAGAATGTTAGGTAGTGCAACAGTGCAACAGAGGAGCAACAGCAACAGCAAAAGTCCTCAGAATGTTAGTAAAGGCAGTGATGCTGCAAGAAAGCATTCATCCTTAGAATGTTAGGGAGTGCAGCAGTGCAACAGAGGAGCAACAGCAGCAGCAGTCACCAGAATGTCAGTACAGGTAGTGATGCAAAAAAAGCATCCATCCTTAGAATGTTAGGGAGTAGAGCAGTGCAACAGAGGATCAACAGCAGCAGCAGTCCTCAGAATATCAGTAAAAGCAGTGATACAACAAAAGAGCACCCATCCTTAGAATGTTAGGGAGTGCAGCAGTGCAACAGAAAAGCAACAGCAACAGTCCTCAGAATGTCAGTAAAGGCAGTGATGTACAAGAAGGCATCCCTCCATTGAGTGTTAAGGAGTCCAACAGTGCAACAGAGGAGCAACAGCAGCAGCAGTAGCAACTGTCCTCAGAATGTCAGTAAAGGCAGTGATGCAAGAAAAAAGCATCCATCTTTAGAATCTTATGGAATGCAGCGGTGTAAAAGAGGAGAGAGAGAGCAGCAGCAGTACTCAGAATGTCAGCAAAGACAATGATGCAACAAGAAATAATTCATCCTTAGAATGCTAGGGAGTGCAGCAGTGCAACAGAGGACCAATAGCAGCTGTCCTCAGAATGGCAGTAAAGGCAGTGATGCAAAAAAAGCACCAATCCATAGAATGTTGGGGAGTGCAGCAGTGCAACAGAATTGCAGCAGCAGCAGCAGTCCTCAAAATGTCAGTAAAGGCAGTGATGCAACAAAAAAGCATCCATCCTTAGAATGTTAAAGATTTCAGCAGTGCAACAGCAGAGCAACAGCAGCAGCAAAAGTCATCAGAATGTCAGTAAAGTCAGTGATGCAACAAAAAAGCATCCATCCTTAGAATGTTAAAGATTTCAGCAGTGCAACAGCAGAGCAACAGCAGCAGCAAAAGTCGTCAGAATGTCAGTAAAGGCAGTGATGCAACAAGAAGGTGTCCATCCTTCTGAGTGTTAAGAAGTCCAACAGTACAACAGAGGAGCAACAGCAGCAGCAGAAGCAGCAGCATCAGTCCTCAGAATGTCAGTAAATGCAGTGATGTAAGAAAAAGACATCCATCTTTGGAATCGTATGGAATGCAGCAGTCCTCACAATGTCAGTACAGACAATGATGCAATAAGAAATTATTCATCCTTAGAATGTTAGAGAGTGCAGTAGTGCAACAGAGGAGTAACAGCAGCAGCAGCAGTCCTCAGAATGTCAGTAAAGGCAGTGATGCAAAAAGAGTATCCATCCTTAGAATGTTAGGGAGTGCAGCAGTGCAACAGAGGAGCAACAGCAGCAGCAGTCATCAGAATGTCAGTAAACACAGTGATGCAACAAGAAATTATTCATCCTTAGAATTTTAGGGAGTGTAGCAGTGCAACAAATGAGCAACAGCAGCAGCAGTCCTCAGAATGTCAGAAAAGGCAGTGATGCAAAAAAAGCATCCATCCTTAGAATGTTAGGGAGTGCAGCAGTGCAACAGAGGAGCAACAGCAGCAGCAGTAGTAGCAGCCCTCAGAATGTCAGTAAAGGCAGTGATGCAGCAAAAAAGCATCCATCCTTAGAATGTCAGGGAGTGCAGCATTGCAACAGAGGAGCAACAGCAGCAGCAGTCCTCAGAATGTCAGTAAACACAGTGATGCAACAAAAAAGCATCCATCCTTGGAATGTTAATGAGTGCAGCAGTGCAACAGCAGAGCAACAGCGGCAGCAAAAGTCCTCAGAATGTCAGTAAAGGCACTGATACGACAAGAAGGCATCCATCCTTTGAGTGTTAAGTGGTCTAACAGTGCAACAGAGGAGAAACAGCAGCAGTAACAGCAGTCCTCAGAATGTCAGTAAAGGCAGTGATGCAAAAAAAGCATCTATCATTAGAATCTTAGGGAATGCAGCAGTGCAATAGAGGAGAGGCAACAGCACCAGTCCTCAGAATGTCAATAAAGGCAATGATGCAACAAAAATATCCACCCTTAGAATGTTAGGGAGTGCAACAGTGCAACAGAGGAGCAACTGCACCAGCAGCAGCATTCTTCAGAATGTTAGTAAAGGTAGTGATGCAAAAAAAAATCCATCTTTAGAATCTTAGGGAATGCAGCAGTGCAACACAGAAGTGACAGCAGCAGCAGTCCTCAGAATGTCAGTAAAGGCAGTGATGCAACAAAAAAGCATCCATCCTTAAAATGTTAGGGAGTGCAGCAGTGCAACAGAGGAATAACAGCAGCAGCAGTGCTCAGAATGTCAGTAAAGGCAGAGATGCAGCAAAATCAGCATTCATCCTTAGAATGTTAGGGAGTGCAGCAGTACAACAGACGAGCAACAGCAGCAGCAGCAGTCCTCGGAATGTCAGTAAAGGCAGAGATGCAACATAAAGCATCCATCCATAGAATTTTATGGAATGCAGCAGTGCAACAGAGGAGCAACAGCAGCCAGCAGTCCTCAGAATGTAAGTAAAGGCAGTGATGCAATAAGAAAGCATCCATCCTTAGAATGTTAGGAAGTGCAACAGTGCAACAGAGGAGCAATAGCAGCAGCAACAGTCCTCATAATGTCAGTAATGGCAGTGATACAACAAAAAAGCATCCATCCTTAGAATGTTAGGGAGTGCAGCTGTGTGACAGAGGAGCAACAGTAGCAGCAGTCCTCAGAATATCAGTAAAGGCAGAGATGCAACAAGAAAGCATCCATCCTTAGAATGTTAGGGATAGCAGCAGTCCTCAGAATGATAATAAAAGCAGAGGTGCCACAATAATGCATCAACCTTTAGAATGACAGGGAATGGTGCTGTGTAATAGAACAGCATTCCTCAGAATGTTAAGGAGTGCAGTGGTGCACCAAATAAATCCACCCTTATAATGTCAGGAAGCATCAGTGCAGCAGAAAACAGCATTTCTCAGAATATTAAGGACTACAACAGTGCAATGATAGAGCAATATTTCTCATGATGGTGGAGCAGCAATGCACATAAAAAAACAGTCTGTAAAATATTAAGGGAGTGCAGTAGTACAACAAAACAACAGCATTCCACAGAATGCTAGGGAGTGCAGCAGTGCAGCGAAAGAGCATCAATCCTCAGAATACTAAGGAGAACAGCACAGCAACATAAAACCAGTAGTCCCTAGTGTGGCAGTGCAATGAAAGAACAGTATTCCTCAGTGTGTTAAGAAGCTCAGCAGTGCAACAGAAAAGCATCATCCCTTAGAATGTTAGGGAGTGCTGCTGTGTAACAGAAGAGCAACATTCCTCAGAATGTTAGGGAGTGCATCAGTGCCACAGAAGAGCAGCATTCCTCAGACTGTTAGGGAATGCAGTGATGCAACAAAAGAACAGCATTCCACAGATTGTTAAATAGTGTAATAGTGCATTGTAAGAGCAATATTCCTCAGACTGTTAGAGAACAGCAGCATAACATTAAAACAGCATTCTACACAATGTTAGAGTATAGCACTTCAATGAAAAGAGCAGTATTCCTCAGAATGCTAGGGGGTGCCACAGTGCAGCATAAAACAGCATTCTACACAATGTTAGAGTATAGCACTTCAATGAAAAGAGCAGTATTCCTCAGAATGCTAGGGGGTGCCACAGTGCAGCATAAAGCAGCATTCTACACAATATTAGAGTATAGCACTTCAATGAAAAGAGCAGTATTCCTCAGAATGCTAGGGGGTGCCACAGTGCAGCATAAAACAACAGTCTACACAATGTTAGAGTATAGCACTTCAATGAAAAGAGCAGTATTCCTCAGAATGCTAGGGGGTGCCACAGTGCAGCATAAAACAGCAGTCTACACAATGTTAGAGTATAGCACTTCAATGAAAAGAGCAGTATTCCTCAGAATGCCAGGGGGTGCCACAGAGCAGCATAAAACAGCATTCTACACAATGTTAGAGTATAGCACTTCAATGAAAAGAGAAGTATTCCTCAGAATGCTAGGGGGTGCCACAGTGCAGCATAAAACAGCATTCTACACAATGTTAGAGTATAGCACTTCAATGAAAAGAGCAGTATTCCTCAGAATGCTAGGGGGTGCCACAGTGCAGCATAAAACAGCATTCTACACAATGTTAGAGTGTAGCACTTCAATGAAAAGAGCAGTATTCCTCAGAATGCTAGGGGTGCCACAGTGCAGCATAAAACAGCATTCTACACAATGTTAGAGTATAGCACTTCAATGAAAAGAGCAGTATTCCTCAGAATGCTAGGGGGTGCCACAGTGCAGCATAAAACAGCATTCTACACAATGTTAGAGTATAGCACTTCAATGAAAAGAGAAGTATTCCTCAGAATGCTAGGGGGTGCCACAGTGCAGCATAAAACAGCATTCTACACAATGTTAGAGTATAGCACTTCAATGAAAAGAGCAGTATTCCTCAGAATGCTAGGGGGTGCCACAGTGCAGCATAAAACAGCATTCTACACAATGTTAGAGTATAGCACTTCAATGAAAAGAGCAGTATTCCTCAGAATGCTAGGGGGTGCCACAGTGCAGCATAAAACAGCATTCTTCACAATGTTAGAGTATAACACTTCAATGAAAAGAGCAGTATTCCTCAGAATGCTAGGGGGTGCCACAGTGCAGCATAAAACAGCATTCTACACAATGTTAGAGTATAGCACTTCAATGAAAAAAGCAGTATTCCTCAGAATGCCAGGGGGTGCCACAGTGCAGCATAAAACAGCATTCTACACAATGTTAGAGTATAGCACTTCAATGAAAAGAGCAGTATTCCTCAGAATGCTAGGGGGTGCCACAGTGCAGCATAAAACAGCAGTCTTTAGAATGATGGGGACTGCAGTGGTGCAATGAACGAAAGTGCACTTGTGTAAGTTAAACATATCATAACAGTAGATGTTTGAAAGATCACTGCTGCAGTAGCATTAGCTATATGGGTTACATCCCACCAAGGATATAACAGGCAGCCAGCTTCCAAATCTTCAGGGCACTTTCCATGCACACAAACTGTCAGGCAACTCAAGCTGAGTTATAGAAAAGACAATTTTGGGCATGAAGCCCTTAAGAACCTTCCTTCTAGCAGAGGGATATAGGATGAGCCCTTAAAGTAAAATGCTTGGAACAACAAAAAATAAATGCCACACACTGACATAAAAATACACAGAGAAAACAAGTGGAGGAGCGGCTATTGCAGCAGTGATCATTCAAACATCTACTGTTATGGCAAGTTTAATTTACATAACTGTACTCTGTTCATCATATTGATCATTGCTGCAGTAGCCTTAGTTATATGGGTAGATTATGCTAGCTAACTACATTTGGAAGGTGGAAGGAGAAGAGTCCAACATTCTCTGGAGAATGGTCCTAGCAAAGCTTGATCTAGGCCTAGAGGAATCAAGATTATAGTGCTTTTCAAAAGTATATACAGAGGACCAAGTAGCAGCTTCCAGAATACTTCTAGAATTTAATCCTTTCCAAAAAGCCATACATGTAGCCAAGGCCATGATAGAGTGTGACTTGACCCTGCCTGGATTAGTTTTGTTATGGTGAGTATAACAAAAAGGTAATAACCTTAGACAGCCATTTGGAAATAGTCTGTTTAGACACAACTTGCCCCTTCTTACTTTCACAGCAAATGAACAATTGATTCAAAGATCTGAATGATTTAGTTCTGTCAAGAAAGTACCTAAGTTGTCTGTGGACATGCAAGGAATGGAGTATCCTTTCTACTTCATTCTTTGGTTCAGGAATGAGAACATGGCAATGGAGAGTTTGGCTTAAAGTAAACTCTGACCCCACTTTAGACATAAAAGAAAGATTAGTTCTCAAATAATCCCTGTCCTTATGGAAAATGATATAAGGTTTGCTCACCGTAAGCACTTGCAACTCAGACACCCTTTTTGCAGAGGTCAAACCAATCAGTAAAACTGTTTTCCATTTAAAAAAAAACTCCAGATTAGCTGGCTCAAATTTAGCAAGTATTAGCTTTTCTAACACAAAAGTAAGATCCAAGGAGGGGCCACTAGTTTTCTGGAGGCCTCTTATGCAAACCCCCTTTCAAGAGCATTTTTAAATGACACTGCATTGAAAGAGGAGGATCCATGATCAGACATGCTAAAATGGCCAATGAATGAATCTTGACTGAGGAATAAGAAAGGCCATAGGATAGTAACTCACATTAATATGGTAGAACCAGAGAATAACTAGCCATTACAGCTGATTATGTTTTTTGGCAATAACTAGAAAACCTTTTCCATTTGCTAATATATGATTTTCTAGTAGCAGGCTTTCTTACATCTTTTATTAATCAATGAACTTCCTCAGTAATCAAGTGCCTAAAAGGAATTAAGACACTATCGTCCAGGCAGTCGATTGAAGTTCATTGATGTTGGGGTGTATCAAACATCCCTGTTCTTGTGTGAGTAGACCCACTCTGTGAGGAAGCTTGTTGTAATTGCCCCGACAATTTCCAAAAGAAAGGAAAACTGTTGTTGCTGAAGGAAGTCACCACAATGAACTTAGGGAATTCCTTCTGAATCTTTAGAAATACCTTGGATATTAGTGGAAAGGGTGGAAAAGCATACAGGTACATTCCTCTCCAAAGAAAAGAAAAGACATCTGTCTTCCACGCCTTCTTGCATGGAGTCCTAGAACAGAATCTTGACAGCTGATTGATCAGAGAGAAGACGAAAAAGGTCTATGCAAGGAACTCCCCACAGATGGATAAATTCTTGGAAGACCCTCTGATCTAGTTTCAATTCATGAGGGTCTGTCCTGGTCTTGTTCAGCACGTCTGCCACACAATTTTGCTCTGACAAGAATGTAAGATAACTGTGGAGTGAGATTGTGCTGTGAAGCTATATCCCAAACTAATATAGCTAGTCAGCAAAGGGGGTACAAACTGTTTCCCTCTAATGTACCACTTGAAGAGGTCCTGGGAACCAAAGATGGTTCAGAGAGTCAAGTATGTTGATCAGGGCAAGCATCTCCTTGATATTTATGTGCTTGTATCCGTCCTTGGTGTTCCACACCCCCTGTACATTTATTCCTCCTGAAACTGCTCCACAAGCAAAGCAGAAGTATCTGGGATGACTGACTGCTTTGGAGCAGGGAGGGAGAAATGAAGACCTGGATGGAAGGATATCTGTTGTTGCCACCAAAATATTTCTCTACTGACAAATCTCAATATTGGGTTTTGGAAAGTTAAAGGGTGTTGATGCTGGGACCAAATATATTTTATATACCACTGCATCTTTCTCATGTGGAGTCTTGCCTGAGGTATCATGATAAACATAGATGCCTAAATCCTGAGATATTCTCTCACAGTGACCAAAGTCTGAGTGGAAAACCTTAGAAATAGATCTAGATAAAGATCTATTTTTCCTATGGAAGAAAAGTTCTTTGAAATGAGGTGTCTGGTTAACATCCCAGAAACACAATCATGTATGTGTGAAGGAGTCAAGAAAGACATTTGAAATGTTCTCTGGGAATTCTAGGTGGTGTAAGAGATCTCTCACCCAAAAATGAGATTCTTGATACTTTGAGAAAGACTGCAAAATAAGAAAGTCATATAAATATGGAAACACGTGGATACCATGTAGCGTGCAATTTGCTATAAATGAAACTAGACACTTTATGAACCCTCTGGTGCAGTGGGTAGTCTAAAGGGTAAGGCAGAGAACTGATAATGTAAACCAGACACAAGAAAAAATTTAAAAAACATCTGAAGTTTGGATGAATGGGGATGTCAGGATAAGCATCTTTAAAGCCTAGTCTTGCTAGGAAACTTGAAAGAGGAAGAAGAGGTAACAGGTTGTGCAATGATATCATTTCGAATTTGGGCACTATCACATACAGATTTAAGAAAGAAAGATCCAGAACTTGTCTCCAAGCATTATCATTCTTTGACACAGGAAGTATCCTTGAATAAAACCCCTTCCCCACCTGGAACAAAGGAACTGATTCCTTCAGACAACTTGTAATGAAGAACTGGTGGAAACTAAAGAGATTGATCTGGAGAATGTGAAATGACCCTCTGGAAAGGAGGAATTTCCTCCCATTGTCATCTGTAATGTTGATGAATGATTTTCAGAACCCATTTGTCTCAAACAATCTCTTACCAAAGAGAAAAAAATGGGGATTCTGACGTTCTGGAAGAAATAAGGGGCCATTGTGGGAGAGGATCATAAGGTCTCCTGAGCAGTCATTCAGACTTGTTGGACTGTCCTTGGTTTTGGGAGGTTCAAGACATCTTTTTTTTAACTCCATTGCCATTTCTTCTTAAAAGTCGGTTTGCCTGTACGTTGGTGAGACTGTTTATTCTGTTTTTGCAAAACTAGATGAGAAGATAGAAAATCTATTGGAAATTTTAAAAGAGGAGGGCTGAAAAATCTTACACATTCCCTGGATCAGCTTGCACCTTTCATCAAACCTTTTTATCACCTCTGGGTCAAATACTAAATCTCTATTCAAGGGAGAATTTAAAATCTCATTTTTAACATTATCTGGGAGGTTCTGAGAATGCAGCCATGCTAACCTCCTCAAAACAGTACCAGTGCCCATAGCCCTGTAAGAAGTATCAAAAGAGTCATACACGCACTGAAAACAGTGAGTAGTAACCTGTGCTACAGAAGAAATTAGATTATTTAAAGCATATTTTCCTCACAAGAAGAAGCTGCATTCCTCATACTTTCACAGTTTGTCAGAACAAATGCTAACATAGCCTGACAATTCAAAATTCTGAAAATCAAAGTTACAGAATTATACACTTTTTTCCCATACATATAAATAATTTCCCAACATTATCAGAAAGAGTAAGACTGGAATTAACTAAGTGTTTTTCAGCAGTAGCATCAACTAAAGTTATTGCTGCAGGGTCAGGTTTGGGAATAGTGTATAAAAATGTAAAAGTCTGTGGAACTTTATACATCCTAGCTGCCTTTTAGGGACAGCTGGCAGACTATCATCTGCATCACTATAAATTGCAGGCAGTAACAGAAATCCTCTAAAGCAGATAGAACAGGAGGAATGGATGTAAGCTCTGGAAAATCCTTCTGTATCAAATCATAGTATTTTCCAAGGTAGTGAGAAACCTCAGTGTTCTCCCAATGCAGACACTGGGACAGTCCAACAATAGTCTCAGAGAAAGAGAAACACTCACAGGGAGAATCTGAAACTGAGATTTCCTTTTTGAGTCTGAATCAGAAATTTGAGGAAAAACTCATGTGTCCATCCCTGCATATTCTTGTTCAGATTCAGAATCTTGAATCTCTTCAAGAAAATGGTAATCCCTCTTTTTTTTAATCAAAAAATGACTTTACCAGAAGGATCAATGACTTGAATTAAACCCTGAGCAAGACCGAGTAAACTACTTCTGTCCAAAGAAAAGTGAGGAGGAGTAGATACATGTTTGTTTTTCTGTTTCTTTTTGACAGGAAAAATGGTGCCATTCGTGTTACTAATGGCAACAGAAGCTTCCCTACTGATGGGCACAGCATTCTGACACAACAGGCAAACCTTCCCTGTTCCCTCTCCCTGGACTAAAAAGATTAGCTCTCCCTTTCCCATTGAGGGGACCCCAACAGCCACAGAGGACATGTATAACCCCCAGTCCATTGTGGCTGTAGGTGCTACACCAGTGGGATCCAGGGCAAAAAATACGTGGTCTGAGGTACAACAAATGGCCACAGCAAAGTCACCCACCTGCAGCTGAGACAAATTGCTAGCTTGCTGTAGTGGCAAAGGATGTTTTCCTAATTTTTTTCTTTTTGTGGCTGGAAGAAGGACCAACTGTGGGACAAATTGTCTGTTCCATGAACAAGTCAAAAATGGAGCCTCTTTCCCAGGGAAGACAAGCCGCAATTGTCCTTAAACATTAGAAGTACACAAAAAAATTACCAGTCCACAAAACTTACATTTTTGACAGAAAAATAGAGTGAAATATACTTTAAAACATTATGCCAGAACCACTAAAGTAAAATAAATAGATTTTTTCCTCAGAAAATAAAAGTTTTAAGTTACATTACACCACTTTTAAACTGGTAGAAAAAAACAAGCTCTCTATAGAAAAGTCCAAACTTTTAGCATTAAAATAACTTTCCTGATGAGGAAAGTAATAAAACATAAACAAAATTAAAAAAAATGAAAGTTTTCCCCCTGCAAATGGAACTTATCTGTCAAGAAAGGAAGGCACAAGCTGACCATGGATCCTCAAAAGCTTCAGAGGAGCATACTGTTTGGCACCAGTAAAGCTCTGAAAGGCTTTGCACCAGACTTGTCTTTTAGTCAGCTCAGCTCAGCTCAAGCTGCATAGTAGTTTGGGTGTGTGGAAGATGCCCTGAAACTTTGGAAGCTAGCCAGCAGTTATATCATTGGCAGGATATAACCTGTATAGCTAAGGCTACTGCAGCAGTAATCAATATGATGAACATCAATATTTCTCAGAATGTTAGGGGTTGCAGCAGTGCAACAGAAGAACAGCATTCCTTAGAATATTAGGGAGTGCAGTGGTGTAACAAAAGAACAGCATTCCACAGAATATTAGTGAATACAATGGTGCAACAGAATAACAGCATTCCTCAGAATGTTAGTGAAGACAGTGGTGCAACAGGATAACAGCATTCCTCAGAATGTTAGGGAGTACAGAGGCACAGCAAAAGAGTAGTCCTCAGAAAACTAAGGAGAACAGCACTACAACATAAAGCTGTCATCCTTAGAATATTCGGAAGTGCAGCTGAGCAACAAAGCAGCCGCAGTCCTCAGAATATTAGTACAATGAAAAGAACGGTATTCTCAGAATGCAGTGCCACATAACACAGTAGTCCTTAGAATGTTAGGGAGTGCAGCAATGCAACAAATGAACAGTATTCCTCCGAAGGTTAGGGGAGTGCTGCAGTGCAAGAAAAGAACGGTTTCCTCACAATTTTAGGGAGTACAGCAGTGTACCATAATTGGAACAATACTCAGAATATTAGCATGTATATCGGTGCAACACAAATGTAGTGAGTCTCAGAATATGAAGGAGTGCAGCAGTAGAGTAAAGGAACAGCAAGCCTCAGAATGGTAGTGAGTACAGAGGTGCAACAGAAAAGCAGTAGTTCTCAGAATGTTAGGATGTGCAATAATGCAATAAAACAGAAGCGGTCTTCAAAATGTTAAGTGTGCAGCAATGTTAAAGAAAACAACACTTCTCTAAAAACTGGAGAACGGCAGAACAACACAAGCATAGCAATCCTTAGAATGTTAGGTAGCATGACAAATTAAGACAAAAGAAGCAGATCCTAGAATATTAGGGGAATGCAGCACTGTAACATGAGAACAGCAGTCTTCAGAATAGTAAGAATGTGCAACAGTGCAAAAGAGGAACAGAGGTTCTGAGAAGATTAGGGAGTGCAATGGTTCAACATAAGAGCAGCACTGCTCAGAATATTAGGGAGTGCAGTGATAAAATTCAAGGGCAGCAGTTCTGAGAAAGTGCAATGAAAGTTAGCACAAGAACAATCATCTTCAGAATGTTAGGAAGTGCAGTGGGACAACACAAGACCAGACATTTTTGGAATGTTATGGGGTGCAGCTGTGCAACACAACTGCAGTAATAGAACTCTGAATCCTAAGAAATGCAGAATTGCAAAAGAGGAGGAGCTGTGAGTAGCTGCAATGCTGTGCTACCTACATATGGTATGATAAGCTTTGAGGGGAAAAAAGGGATTGCTGCCACTGTCCAGGGAAGTGTCATTCCTGCATAAAAGGCCTCAAAGCATAACATAAGTTAATTTGGAATGCTATTATATATGCAATTACCCTCTATATTGAGAACTATTGAGTTTTGAGAACTAGGATGTGGGAATTTTGCAGACATACACAAAACAAGCATTATTGGCATTCCAAGTGTCAGATTTTTGTGATGCTGACAGACTGTTTGCTGATCTTAGAAATATAGATTCTTCAAGATGATATGGTCTGCCTATCTAACTCATTTTTGTTTATACCTACAGTGTAAACAACAGATCTTTGTTACCAAATGCCCTATTAATCTTGTATCCCATTATATCTGCTTTGTGCCACATTACTGACTTGCGTGTTTTTTTTATTTAGACAATATCCCACGCACGATACATCTAAAACTTTTTTCTGTGAAACAATTATTTCTTCACATCAGGTCTGACCCGCCCGTGCTCTATCTTCAGATTGTGTCCCTCTCTTCTCGAACATCTTCCCCCTCAACTGAAAGATACTTCCCTTTTAAACTTTTCTAATTCCATTTATATGCTTGCAGGTTTCTTTCTTGTTCTCCCTTTTCTCCTTTTCTTATGGATTTAGGATTTAGTTAATAAATGTAAGCCTCTACACTTAGCTGTAAAAGGATGACTAGTACATGGAGTTAAGTAGGGAACGTACAGCTACTACATCCTGCAATTAAGCAACATCGGCTCCATTTTCAACCTTGTGGATAACTCCATCCGTGTTCACAAGAAGCTTCTGTGACTGTAAATCCCATATATTGGAGCATGATAAAAAAGAATCTAAGCCTAAAACAGTTAAGCTTCAACCAGCAGATGAGTGAAAGGAATGAAAAGCCTGGCAGGGTACCAAATGTTCCTTCAAATGGCTGGGACCCTGATCATCTTAGCTTTATCACAGTGAACAACCTCAAGTCTGACCGCCTTACTGAGTCAGTCATTGCCAAAAAACAATCAGAGGGCTGCCATGCTGCAAAGGTCAATGCTTTTATTATACTATACCAAAACAGCTGCACCTTTTGCTTTTCTGCTGCCCAACCTCCTACATGTTTCTGTGTTTTATGTCTAGGTTTCTTTCAAAACATATAGTAGACCTACGCCAGCTTATAACAGAACTGCATATTTTGCTGCTAGTAGATCTTTCTGTACTCACCTCTCTTTAAGTATTAAGCAAATTTATATAAATTGCTAAGTTATTTAAAGCCCCACAATTAACAGTGGCTGACCAACCATTATACACCAAGTGCCCATCTAACATTCGGACTTGGTTCATTCTCTGACAGTCATGTCTCCTCATTAGAATAAATCCAATTGTCTACCAATGGATAAGATAACTGAACTGTAGTGTCTACATAGACAATCAGTGCAATGAGGTTTATCTGAAGAAATAGGAACTTACATCAAAACAAGACTTCAGAATATTTATTTATTTATTTGCAGTTGGTTTACCAGGATAGTCCATTGGGCCAAGATGAACCCATTTTCAATGGAGTCCCGGGGAGAAAAGCTCCAAAAACAAGCAAGGTTACAATAGGTTTTAGATTACAATTTTTACAAATGTTACAGACTACAGCAAAACATTACAAATAGTACAGACTAGTGAAGAACATTACTGATGATACAGACTAGTAAAAAGGAACATTACAGTATAAATACTGAGAAGCCATTACATATTAGGAAGCTTGCACTTAAGAGGTACATTCTAATGCATTCTTTGTAAATAGCTTAGAAAGTACAAGGGAAGGATGTATGAGTTAGGAGAGAAAGTAAAAGGAAATTGCCAGTATAAAGAGGGGGAGTGAAAAGAAAAAGGAAAATGCCAGTGTAAGTTATGTGGGGTGGGAGCAGGAGCATTCCCACTGGGATACTAGATGTGAATCAAGAGATTTTTTGAATATAAAGCAGTTAGAGGTTGTACGAATGGATGGTGGTAGACAGTTCCAGAGATGTGCTAGACCATAGGATAGGAGATTTTTACCTGGGGGGCGAGTTGGTTTGTACAATTCTATTAGGTTTTGGTTGTTAGACCTTAGTACTCTGTCAGGTAGGTGCATTTTAAAGGCAAAGGAAAGGGAGGGACAGAGGGAGGGGTTGAAAATGAGCTTATGTGCAATAGTAAGTTGTGTATAGGTGAGATGATTGGGTAGTTCTAGCCATTTTAGTTTGTGGAGAGAAGAACAGTGGTGGGTGGAGGACTTATGGCTGGTAGCGAACTTGGCGATTTTGTTGTAGCAAGAGGAAAGTTATGTTTTAAGGAAAGATTGTAGATTAGTTAGGAGTGGAGCTCCATAGAGAAGGGAGGGGATAAGAAATGAGGTAGAGAGAGTAATTTTAGTGGAGGGTGTAAGATAATGATTTTGTCGGTAAAGCATGTCTAGTTTTTGATATTTTTTTTTTTATATTTAGTTGGAGGTGGGAATTGAATTTAAGCTGACTGTCAGTTTGGACCCCTAGTAATTCGGCCTCTGACACCAGTTCCAGAGATGTGTTGTTATGGCTAGTGATAGAGAATGTGTTTGTATTGAAAGAGGTAACTTTAGAGGGAGTAAATACCATTAATTTGGTTTTAGAGGCATTAAGTGCTAGGTGATTTTTTTTCATCCATTGTTCAGTGGTTGAGAATGCATCTTGTGTAAGCTTTAGGAGTGTAGGGATGGATGTGGAAGAACAGATAATAGTTGAATCATCTGCGTATTGGATGATATTTGAGAAAGGGATAGAATTGTGGAAGTCGTTTATAAATATATTAAAGAGGAGGGGACCCAGTATGGAACCTTGGGGAACTCCAGTTGGGGTATTAAGGAATGAGGAGGTGGCCTTTTTCCATTTTACTGCTTGACATCTATTGGATAAGTAGCTGGAGAACCAGTTCAGAGAGGTTTTAAGCTTAGAAAGTTTAGTTAGAAGTAGGTTGTGAGAGATAGTGTCAAAGGCCTTAGAGAGGTCAAGTAGTAGGGTAGAAACAATTTGACCAGAGTCCCGGGCTTTATTTACAGTTTCCAGGAAGGAGAGGAGGGCTGTCATAGTGCTGTGACCTGGTCTAAATCCATGTTGTGTGGGAGTTAGTAGGTGATTGTCTAAGAGATGTGGTAAGAGTTGTAGTTGGATACACTTTTCTAGGAGTTTAGAGATGGGAGACAGGATAGCGACGGGATGGAAATTAGTAACATTGTTATTATTGCCGCCTTTATATAAGGGTATAATAAAAGCCTTTTTCAAATTTGGGGTACTATGCTTTCTTGGATAGAGCGGTTGATTAGAATGCTAATGGGGTAGCCATCGAATCTCACCTTGCATGTAGACAGTACTATTATCTGCCCTAGATAATAGCTGAAAGCCTCGCTCTACTTTTCCAGTTTTGATAGTCTGTCTGCATTAATTCTACCCCATTTTATATCAGCAGCTCAAACTCTCCAACTTTCAGTTTCATTCTTTAATTCATTATGCTAGCCCCTTATTACACTGACTCTCTCACTTTCCACAGTCTGGCCATCCGTACTGTCTTCCTTGTTACTCCTACATCTTATTCTCTCCACCTTTCTGTTCCTAATATGTTTCCAACCCCCTGCTTCTGTCACACATGCTCATCATATTCAACTACCTGCACTTTTCAGAAATTCTGTTTGATATTAAATTAGTTCACTCGCTGAACTCCTACCTTACTTTTGTTATGGCAACTCTCCTCAAGCAGCTGCAAGCATCATATTTATAAAAGCTGTCTAACATATTTGCTATAGTATACATCAATTTAACAAATACATACCTGTATTCAGTCCAGTAATAAGTGAACCACAGGGTTAGTGTTGCTTTTGTGCAGATCATGTATCTTAAATTACATGTAGAAGTTAAAGTCCAGCTGACATTGTATAAATATTCAGTGTCATCCAACCATCGATCCATCTATCCATCCATCCATTTATCTATCCATCACCTTAACTGACTCTTCTCAACATAAAGGGGCAGTGGCCATATACAAAGAACCTTCTAGATTGCTGACCTCTTCAATCTGTCATAGAAATACAGCCCAGCTTCCCTGCAAAGCACATTATTTCTGCCTCTTGTATCTGTAATCTCATTTTCTTTGTCACTTTCCTAAACTCAAAACCATAGGTTAGGTTGGAGATATTGATTGCCTGGTAAACTGAGAGCTTCATCCCATAACTTGGCTCTCACTTCACCAATGTCCTGTATAGCATCTGCGGTATTGCAACTGCTATGTTTATTTGGTAGATCATCTCCTGATTACCTCCACCTCCACACAGAAACAGGATCTCTTGATAGTTCAACTCTTCCCCCATTGTAGCTGCCCCCCCACCACCCACATAGGGTGATTTACTCTTTTCAGAGACAGAATCATGACTTCTCATTTACAGTTGCTGATTTTGACCATAGCTGCTTCACACTCAGCAGTGAATGACTTCAGTCTATGATGCAGGTGGTCACTTAAGGCTAATAGGGGAATATCATTTGCAAACAACAAAAGATGACACCCCCCTGATCTGCAGACTGGATACTCTTCAGACCTTGGCCACAACTTGATAAATCATGTTCATGAAAATTACAAACAAGGCAGGAGGCAATACACATTCTTGACAGAGTCCTACATCCACCATGAATGTTTTTGACTTAAAGAAAATGTGGTCACTAATGTCACTTCTCAAATACAGTGACCTGATGGCATGGAGAAGTAGTCCTGGGCCCCTGTACTGTTGTAGCACCTCTCACAAAATATTCCAGGATATGCTGCCAAATGCCTTCTCCTAGTCCACAAAATATAATTAACTGGACCAGGAAAATGTCCACGATGCTTTCAATGCCTGTGAAAAGCAAATAGTTAATCCATTGTTCTATAGTCATCCATACTGCTCCTGAAACAAGGCTCAGCTGTTGAATGTTGTCTCATTTCTAGCACCAGAACATGATCTGTACTGCTCCTGAAACAAGGCTCAGCTGTTGAATGTTGTCTCATTTCTAGCACCAGAACAGGATCTGTACCGCTCTTGAAGCAAGACTCAGCTGTTGAATGTTGTCTCATTTCTAGTTCCAGAACAGGATCTGTACTGCTCCTGAAACAAGGCTCAGCTGTTGAATGTTGTTTCTTTTCTATCACCAGAACAGGATCTGTACCACTTGTGAACCAAGGCTCAGCTGTTGAATGCTGTCTCATTTCTAACACCAGAACAGGATCTGTACTGCTCCTGAAACTGGGCTCACCTGTTGAATGTCTCATCTCTAGCACCAGAACAGGATCTGTACTGCTCCTGAAACAACTCTCAGCTGTTGAATGTTGTCTAATTTCTAGCACAAGAACATGATCTGTACTGCTCCTGTAACATCAGCTGTTGAATGATGTCTCATTTCTAGCACCAGAACAGGATCTGTACTGCTCCTGAAACAAGGCTCAGCTGTTGAATGTTGCCTCATTTCTAGCACCAGAACAGGATCTGTACTGCTCCTGAAACAAGGCTCAGCTGTTGAATGTTGTCTCATTTCTAGCACCAGAACAGGATCTGTACCGCTCCTGAAACAAGGTTCAGCTGTTGAATGTTGTCTCATTTCTAGCACCAGAACAGGATCTGTACTGCTCCTGAAACAAGGTTCAGCTGTTGAATGTTGTCTCATTTCTAGCACCAGAACAGGATCTGTACTGCTCCTGAAACGAGGCTCAGCTGTTGAATTTTGTCTCATTTCTAGCACCAGAACAGGATCTGTACTACTGAAACAAGGTTCAGCTGTTGAATGTTGTCTCATTTCTAGCACCAGAACAGGATCTGTACTGCTCCTGAAACAAGGTTCAGCTGTTGAATGTTGTCTCATTTCTAACACCAAAACAGGATCTGTACTGCTCCTGTAACAAGGCTCAGCTGTTGAATGTTGTCTCATTTTTAGCACAATAACATGATCTGTACTGTTCCTGAAATGAGGGTCAGCTTTTGAATGTTGTCTCATTTCTAGCAAAAGAACAGGATCTATACCGCTCCTAAAACAAGGGTCAGCTGTTGAATGCTGTCTCATTTCTAGCACCAGAACAGGATCTGTACTGCTCCTGAAATGAGGCTCAGCTGTTGAATGTTGTCTCATTTCTAGCACCAGAACAGGATCTGTACTGCTCCTGAAACAAGGTTTAGCTGTTGAATATTGTCTCATTTCTAGAACCAGAACAGGATCTGTACCACTCCTGAAACAAAGCTGAGCTTTTGGATGTTGTCTCATTTCTAACACCAGAACAGGATCTATACTGCTCCTGAAATGAGGCTCAGCTTTTGGATGCTGTCTCATTTCTAGCAAAAGAGCAGGATCTATACCGCTCCTAAAACAAGGGTCAGCTGTTGAATGCTGTCTCATTTCTAGCACCAGAACAGGATCTGTACTGCTCCTTAAATGAGGGTCAGCTTTTGAATGTTGTCTCATTTCTAGCAAAAGAGCAGGATCTATACCGCTCCTAAAACAAGGTTCAGCTGTTGAATGTTGTCTCATTTCTAGCACCAGAACAGGATCTGTACTGCTCCTTAAATGAGGCTCAGCTGTTGAATGTTGTCTCATTTCTAGCACCAGAACAGGATCTGTACTGCTCCTGAAACAAGGTTTAGCTGTTGAATGTTGTCTCATTTCTAGAACCAGAACAGGATCTGTACCACTCCTGAAACAAAGCTGAGCTTTTGGATGTTGTCTCATTTCTAACACCAGAACAGGATCTATACTGCTCCTGAAATGAGGCTCAGCTTTTGGATGCTGTCTCATTTCTAACACCAGAACAGGATCTGTACTGCTCCTGAAACAAGGCTTAGCTTTTGGATGTTGTCTCATTTCTAACACCAGAACAGGATCTGTCCTGCTCCTGAAATGGATGCTGTCTCATTTCTAGTTCCCTGGCATATATTTCTAAGTAAGGCAGAGGCTTATGATCATCTACTTGTGTAAGTGTTGTATTTATGAATTTCTTCAATATTTGATTAGTTACTACTGGTACATGTTCGTAATTTTTCATTGCCATATCACTTACTGTATATTATTATGTGCATACTCATTTCTCCATAGATATTATATTACAAACTTTATGGTACAAATCCATGTTTTTCTGAACTTTTCTCCTGAGGCCAGCACTGCAGACAGGATCCATCCAGATGGATCCCCCTTTCTCCATGTCAACATACAAAAAAATTACGTATTAATTCTGAAAATTAGCCAGTCTCCCTTCATTCCAGTGAAATGATTTTTTTTGTGTTTCCTCTGATCCCCGCTGGCTGTCTCCACGAGGGACAAGGGGAAATTGAGTGCGGTGCTATCTATATGTAAGATCATGGTTTTCTGTTATTTCCTATCTCCCTATACATACTGATTTATCTCACATTGTGTGTATGAATGAAGTGGGAGATGACATGGGGACCATTCCACCTAGCTGGTGACTTGTCAGCTATCTGGAGTCCTGCCTACATACCTGGCCAACTTAATCCACTCTCTCTGATGCCTGGTCTCACCAATGGGAGCAGCGCAACAACTGCTGCAATCCTCTGGGAATCCCCCTCCCTTCCCTTCCTGAGAAAGGTCAGCAGGAATTATCTCCGCATTCATTTCTCTTTCCACATCCTCTAAAGTCTGGACCAATATTCAAACATGGTTTACAGGAGCATAGTCAGGGCATCGCCCTTCCCCACCACCACCATGGAGATAACATCCTTTGGTAAGACTAAAACATTTCTTCTGGAAGGAAATAAAATATGAATTATCTACACTGGATATAAAAGAGGCTAGGCGATCATGCTAGGCAGCTCTATTCAATGTCTGACAGTTAATAGGTTTGTGGATCAGACAAGAGCATCCTTAAGTGGGTTTTCATACAATCTTTCATTACATTCTTCACCAAGCTCTGTAAATAACATACCATGTAATGACTGGGAAAGAGTTGGGTAATTAAAAATAAGGCTAAGGATTTGGCATTATGGTTAATGGTTAGGTCTTCATCTCATAAACACAAATTGCAGTTTGTTTCTGACCTCAGATTATTGGCTAAGCTTATAATTGCACTTTGGGGCAGCTAGCCTACTATTTACCTATAATCCTATAAAAAAACTGACAGCAAAAAAAAGGTATATTCAAAAGGCAGGAGAGTAACCAGCTGATGACTTTATATGTAAACTGGAAGTTAGCATGTGCTTCCTTACAAATCATTCTTTAATTCTACATGAGTAAGTAGCAAAACAAAATATATTTCCAATAAAACTGGAATATTTTAAGCCTACTTGGCATGAGTAACATATTCCAAGGTAACATAGGAGCATTCTGGTTACGTAGTTCACTCTGTCACACAGCTGTCAAGTGAAGAGAGAAAATCAGATCCAAGACTACAGGGTGAAGTTTGTCATCTAGTTCACTGCTGTAAACCACAAGATTAGAAAGGGTTCAGAGTATGCCAGGTGATACAAGTAAATTATAAACTGTGCAAAATGGGTGAAAGAATCTAGGAAAGAAAGATTGATACAAAAAGAAATCCTAACATGCGGAAACTAAGAATGGAGCACAGTCATCATAGTAGACAATGCAAAGAAACTAAGTTAAGTGCCAGTAGGCTGATGGGGCATGTAGAGGAAGGTAAAGCCTGCAGAAATAAAATTGTATCATTCCACAGGGCATTGACCAAGTTCTGAAAGCAACATTACTATGTGGTCAAAGCAAGGAATATGCACTTTGCAGAAGTGTATGAAAGGTGATGCAGAATGTAACAACAGCTGATGAAAATCAGTATGCATACTGAGAAAGAGAAGAGAAGGGAAGGGAGATATACTGGAAAACATCACATAATTCAAAATCATAAATAATGTAAAGGAAGGCCACATCTTTCATAAAAAAATAAGCTGAACATGGCCTCTGAGTAAAAAAATGTTTTTTTGTCACAAGAAATGGGGTTTGATTAGTGACTAACGTGCAAGAAAACCAATCAGGGATGTTGAAGCAGAATGAGAATCTACAACCAGTTTCTTTTTCCAGCTGGTTTGCTTGGACTGCTTCCTTGTATCCTAGTGAGTGGTAACATTAGGAATATTGCACAGGCAGGCTAAGCATGAGTGTATAGAGAAATGGTACACGTAGAATTTCAGCATCTCTATAAGGCCTGTGGTAAGGAGACACAGACGGCACATATATATATATATATATATATATATATATATATATATATAGAGAGAGAGAGAGAGAGATATGAACACATGTAGTATAACATACATAAATAAGAAAGTATAAAACAGATGAAAGGTCAAGGACTACAAACCGGACTAGCAAAACAATCAAGAATAGAAAAACAATGATTTTATTGGGAGGCAAGTCTTGCTACACATTCTGTATACATCTGAAACTTGATTCTTTTTCTGTGATCCCACACCCTCTTGGATAAAAAAAATGTATATAATTTTTCCAAGGTTATATGATCTCAGAGTAGTAATTAGTTATCCTCATCATATGTTCGACCTCCCATTTTCATTCTTCCTTATTTACACTTAGCTTTCTGTAAAGGAATATAAATATATAGATAGATATATGTATAAACATATGTAGATAGATAAGGAGAGATGGATAAACATATGTAGATAGAGAAGGAGAGATGTATAAACATATGTAGATAGATAAGGAGAGATGTATAAACATATGTAGATAGAGAAGGAGAGATGTATAAACATATGTAGATAGAGAAGGAGAGATGTATAAACATACGTAGATAGATAACGAGAGATGTATAAACATATGTAGATAGATAAGGAGAGATGTATAAACATATGTAGATAGATAAGGAGAGATGTATAAACATATGTAGATAGATAAGGAGAGATGTATAAACACATGTAGATAGATAAGGAGAGATGTATAAACACATGTAGATAGATAAGGAGAGATGGATAAACATATGTAGATAGATAAGGAGAGATGTATAAACATATGCAGATAGATAAGGAGAGATGTATAAACACATGTAGACATATAAGGAGAGATGTATAAACACATGTAGATAGATAAGGAGAGATGTATAAACACATGTAGATAGATAAGGAGAGATGTATAAACACATGTAGATAGATAAGGAGAGATGTATAAACACATGTAGATAGATAAGGAGAGATGTATAAACACATGTAGATAGATAAGGAGAGATGTATAAACATATGTAGATAGATAAGGAGAGATGGATAAACATATGTAGATAGATAAGGAGAGATGTATAAACACATGTAGACAGATAAGGAGAGATGTATAAACACATGTAGATAGATAAGGAGAGATGTATAAACACATGTAGATAGATAAGGAGAGATGTATAAACATATGTAGATAGAGAAGGAGAGATGTATAAACATATGTAGATAGAGAAGGAGAGATGTATAAACATATGTAGATAGAGAAGGAGAGATGTATAAACATATGTAGATAGAGAAGGAGAGATGTATAAACATATGTAGATAGATAAGGAGAGATGTATAAACATATGTAGATAGTGAAGGAGAGATGTATAAACATATGTAGATAGAGAAGGAGAGATGTATAAACATATGTAGATAGAGAAGGACAGATGTATAAACATATGTAGATAGATAAGGAGAGATGTATAAACATATGTCGATAGAGATATTACCTGGCCAACTTAATCCACTCTCTCTGATGCCTGGTCTCACCAATGGGAGCAGCGCAACAACTGCTGCAATCCTCTGGGAATCCCCCTCCCTTCCCTTCCTGAGAAAGGTCAGCAGGAATTATCTCCGCATTCATTTCTCTTTCCACATCCTCTAAAGTCTGGACCAATATTCAAACATGGTTTACAGGAGCATAGTCAGGGCATTGCCCTTCCCCACCACCACCATGGAGATAACATCCTTTGGTAAGACTAAAACATTTCTTCTGGAAGGAAATAAAATATGAATTATCTACACTGGATATAAAAGAGGCGCTAGGCGATCATGCTAGGCAGCTCTATTCAATGTCTGACAGTTAATAGGTTTGTGGATCAGACAAGAGCATCCTTAAGTGGGTTTTCATACAATCTTTCATTACATTCTTCACCGAAGCTCTGTAAATAACATACCATGTAATGACTGGGAAAGAGTTGGGTAATTAAAAATAAGGCTAAGGATTTGGCATTATGGTTAATGGTTAGGTCTTCATCTCATAAACACAAATTGTGCAGTTTGTTTCTGACCTCAGATTATTGGCTAAGCTTATAATTGCACTTTGGGGCAGCTAGCCTACTATTTACCTATAATCCTATAAAAAAACTGACAGCAAAAAAAAGGTATATTCAAAAGGCAGGAGAGTAACCAGCTGATGACTTTATATGTAAACTGGAAGTTAGCATGTGCTTCCTTACAAATCATTCTTTAATTCTACATGAGTAAGTAGCAAAACAAAATATATTTCCAATAAAACTGGAATATTTTTAAGCCTACTTGGCATGAGTAACATATTCCAAGGTAACATAGGAGCATTCTGGTTACGTAGTTCACTCTGTCACACAGCTGTCAAGTGAAGAGAGAAAATCAGATCCAAGACTACAGGGTGAAGTTTGTCATCTAGTTCACTGCTGTAAACCACAAGATTAGAAAGGGTTCAGAGTATGCCAGGTGATACAAGTAAATTATAAACTGTGCAAAATGGGTGAAAGAATCTAGGAAAGAAAGATTGATACAAAAAGAAATCCTAACATGCGGAAACTAAGAATGGAGCACAGTCATCATAGTAGACAATGCAAAGAAACTAAGTTAAGTGCCAGTAGGCTGATGGGGCATGTAGAGGAAGGTAAAGCCTGCAGAAATAAAATTGTATCATTCCACAGGGCATTGACCAAGTTCTGAAAGCAACATTACTATGTGGTCAAAGCAAGGAATATGCACTTTGCAGAAGTGTATGAAAGGTGATGCAGAATGTAACAACAGCTGATGAAAATCAGAATGCATACTGAGAAAGAGAAGAGAAGGGAAGGGAGATATACTGGAAAACATCACATAATTCAAAATCATAAATAATGTAAAGGAAGGCCATATCTTTCATAAAAAATAAGCTGAACATGGCCTCTGAGTAAAAAAATGTTTTTTTGTCACAAGAAATGGGGTTTGATTAGTGACTAACGTGCAAGAAAACCAATCAGGGATGTTGAAGCAGAATGAGAATCTACAACCAGTTTTCTTTTTCCAGCTGGTTTGCTTGGACTGCTTCCTTGTATCCTAGTGAGTGGTAACATTAGGAATATTGCACAGGCAGGCTAAGCATGAGTGTATAGAGAAATGGTACACGTAGAATTTCAGCATCTCTATAAGGCCTGTGGTAAGGAGACACAGACGGCACATATATATATATATATATATATAGAGAGAGAGAGAGAGAGAGAGATATGAACACATGTAGTATAACATACATAAATAAGAAAGTATAAAACAGATGAAAGGTCAAGGACTACAAACCGGACTAGCAAAACAATCAAGAATAGAAAAACAATGATTTTATTGGGAGGCAAGTCTTGCTACACATTCTGTATACATCTGAAACTTGATTCTTTTTCTGTGATCCCACACCCTCTTGGATAAAAAAAATGTATATAATTTTTCCAAGGTTATATGATCTCAGAGTTGTAATAAGTTATCCTCATCATATGTTTGACCTCCCATTTTCATTCTTCCTTATTTACACTTAGCTTTCTGTAAAGGAATATAAATATATAGATAGATATATGTATAAACATATGTAGATAGATAAGGAGAGATGGATAAACATATGTAGATAGAGAAGGAGAGATGTATAAACATATGTAGATAGATAAGGAGAGATGTATAAACATATGTAGATAGAGAAGGAGAGATGTATAAACATATGTAGATA